>NW_023596805.1:586731-636823 GCF_011947565.3 Pollicipes pollicipes | reverse complement strand
TTAAACCTTACGGATAGGGGTGTGCCATCGTCTTCGATTTCTTATCCCACAGGGATCCAATAGTGATGGTGGTCACTTTTAATCTTGATCAAGCCTTGGGCAGCATGTTTACTGAACTTTGACCCGAATCCATGATATAGATGGATTATATATATATATATATATATATATATATACACACACATATATATATACACACATATATATATATATATATATATATATATATATATATGACACAAACAAGACAGTAGTATTAGCCATATTCCTCGGAGGAAGCTAGGAGAATGGAGATATAGTTGGGCTGATATTTCGGCACCACGCCTTTATCGAAACAATACCAGAAGTGACTGACACTTCCACTCCTCTCAGCTTTCGGTCCACTCCGCTCCGCTCCCAGTTCACTCCGCCCGTCCTTCAAGGGGTGGAATACCAAGCACACGAGCTAAGGTCACTAAAATGTGCATCGTGATGGGGGCAAGCGTCCAGATTGGGTTGATGGTGGTGGTTGATGGTTGGTAAAGTTTCATGGAGGTTTCATGAGTGTAAGGTGCTTTTCCCGCGGCATTGTCCGCCTGTGGCGTCTTGATGTCCCCTGAGCCCCCCCCCCCCCGTCTTGCGTCATATGACGTCATCAAAGTGGATTCAGCGAGCTGAATGCATTTTTAAAACTTGGGCATCCATGTTGCTAATTTCTAATTTCTTGAACTGGGCAATTCTACCTGACTGTATAACATTGCACGTCTCCTAGTGGATAGCCATTTTTTCATGCATTACAATTGTGGTAATCCAGTAAACCGGCAGGGCTCACTGCTTTCACGTGTGGTTATTCTACCGGTTGATGTATCCCTCAACGGAAAAGACACATTTTATGTCAAACATGAGACGGGAACCCGTTTACATCGCTCAGAAGCGTGACAGGCATTTTTTGATTAGGTCTAGGCTGGTGTACCGGACTGGACCGGACTGGACCAGATCCTCAAAATGTCATCGGAGAGAAGCTCAACGATACAGCAGTCACGCCATGCGCGACAACAGGTAACGCGACAACAGGTAACGGCAAAGCGGCAAGACGATCTGAAGCAAGATATTCTTCCGCAGTAACGAGCCGCTCTCGAAAGCTGGCCACGTGGTCTTTATTCCGGCGCGCTTGCGTGCTGCGCATTCGCCCATTTGGACTGATCGAAAGGTATTCCTCTTAAGCGGGGTCGGAATGAAGCTCTCGTGAAATTACAAAAAAAGAACATCTCCCCATTGCCTTCCGTTTAAAGTAGTCCTGTGATCCGTCCTCTTTTCATTTTGAGTCCAAATCCTTCATGGAAATGTTTTGAAAGCCAAACCGCACGGCGCAAAACTGCCATGCTGAGCGGTACACTGTAACGGTAAAAGACAGGGTGATTTAAGTCTCACCTCCCAATGCCATAAAACATGTATGCCAACATATAAACCCAAGTCGATAGACTGCCGCAAGTAAGCCGAGCAAGACGGTCACGTTGTGGGGCGTCAACATTGTATTGAACGCCCGGAATACTGGTTTTCCATTTGTAATTTAATTTCGTCAGTGCGATGGGCAAGCCGCCAGCAGGGCGGCGGACAGGCAGGCAGACAGTGGAGTAGCCGGCGCTGCTAGGTGACTGGAGCTGGCGTTGACGCTCGGGGACTGGAGCTGGTGCTGTGGAGCTGATGCTGGCGCCCGGTGACTGGAGCTGGCGCTGATGCCCGTTGACTGGAGCTGACGCTGACGCTGGATGACTGGAGCTGGCGCTGACGCCCGGTGACTGGAGCTGGCGCTGTGGAGCTGGTGCTGGCGCCCGGTGACCGGAGCTGGCGCTGACGCCCAGTGACTGGTACTGGCGCCCGGCGACTGGAGCTGGCGCTGACACCCGGCGACTAGACCTGATGCTGTGGAGCTGGTGCTGACTCCGGGTGGCTGGGGCTGGCGCTGTCACCGCAGGTGACGCCACTGAGCGGCCAGTCAGGTCGCGCTGCCCGTAATCACCTGGGCCCAGGGTCGGGCGGAGTGTGGCCGGAGGCCGGTCAGTGGAGGCGTGGACGTGGAGCCGGTAGGATCCTGGGTTGTGCTCGCCTCACAGTCGCCTGCCGGCCTCGGGGACGTTAAGTCGAGGTCTCCTGTCCCGATCTTTCGACGCGACCCGACTGGACCCGACCGACCCGACCCGACCCGACCCGACCCGACCCGACCCGACCCGACCCGACCCGACCCGACCGCCCCCCCATCCCGTCCTTTTCTGTCCTGACCTGACCTGACCTGACCTGACCTGAACTTACCGGACATTAAAGGGGCGTCTGGCTTTCTATCATGCAAATTAGTCAGCTCATCATATTGGCGCTCTGCTTGTTGACGCCATGCAGCGCGCTCCTCAATTTCGTCAGCCGCGTACTCAACCTATTCGCCAGACCTAGTCTTCTGGAAAACTGGGAGGTGAGAGCAGCACTGTGAACAACGAATCATTGGCCCACAGTTAGTGCAACGGCGACACAAACGCACAATTGCGAGGTACTGTACAGCTCAGCCCGTGTCCAGCCATGTGACTATCCCACGATATCATCCACCATTTGCTTGTGTGATCTGAGGATGCTAAATTGTTTTCGCATCATGTCATGTTTTTGTTGATGCTGCGTATCAGTGCATGTTTAATGGTGTTGCCAGTGGCTCATGAATGCGGCGGATATTGTCCTTTTTCGAGGGGCGCCAAAGGGTTATTTTTCGATATCAAGCAAATTGATAGAGAACAGGTCGCGTGCTCACTTCTCACGGAAACAGGGTCCTTCTAACATGTCAACCCCGGCCCTTGGCAATTCCTTCTCCTTTGACCCGACATTTCCCCGGCGGCGGATCCAGAGGAGTCTTTGGTCACGGTATCTTATCCCCCCCCCCCCTTGAGCTCTGACAACTGACCGAGCGGGCGCGGGTTTTTACACAAAGTGAAACCAACTGAACGTATTCGGTCGGCAGCCGTCCAGGAGCGAGAATCGATGGCCGAAAATGGCAAATAACAATGGAGAGCCAATGAGCAAACACTTTTTTGTCTGATTTAGAAGGCCGTGGTGAAAGACGTTTTGAGCTCTTTAAGATGCACGCATCATACTTAGCGCTGTTACCGGTGACACTACATGTCAGCTTACCGGGGCACCTCGGATCGCTGGTAGGCCTCTCACGGGTTCTCCCCAGTCGCCTGGAAGGCTCTGAGCGATGTTGCCAGGGCCCCGTGTGTTAACCTGTCGGAGAACTCTCGGTTGCTCAGAGGCCCTTCACATTGATCACTGGCGCCTTCCACTCGATCCGGGATCCTGCGCTGTTGCTGGGGGTCATACAAAACAAGTATGCAAGTTAGGGCTCGTCTACTTTGTTGCCACTTGCGTAGGGCCCTAGGGGTGTAAGGACACTCTTGTCAGGAGGCTTTCTGTCAACCTGCTCGGGCACTCTGCATCCCTCAGGGACCCCCGTATTGAGCTTGGGTAATTCATATTTGCTGGAAGAACATCACGCTGTTACCGGGACCCTGTATTTTCATCTACACAGGCGCAAGTGCTCTCCACACTGTTTTTGAGGTCTTCCCGTTTCCTCCGAGGGCTCTGAGTTCTGGTCGGGGAGTCCTGCATGTTAACCTACTGGGGAACTCCTCATCTTCTAGGTGGCCACCGCACTGCTATTGAGTTCCTCCCACTCGCTCGAAATGGGAAGCGCTGAGAAAATGGGGCCTCTGTTGAACTGCCGTGGCACCCTCGGTCGTTTAAATGCCTTTCACATTGGCCTGAAGTTTTCTTCGCTTGGATCACCTTCGCTGTTTCCTGGGATCTGCGTGTTCATCAACAGAGCGCTCGCGATCGCTCTGCAGCCTTCCCCATCGGCCTTTGGTCTTTCTCGTGAGCTCAGTGAGCTCACGAGTGAGCTCGTGAACTTTTTCGAGATTGGATGTCTTTTTAGGAGCCTGCGCTGGTCGTTTTTTCATTGGTGAGGTAGAAATTTGCAGTTTCTTCTGTGGCAAGTGGTGTTCGGCGCTTTTAAATGCGATGAAAATGCTTCGACAGGTCCACCACCACAGCCCTAATATGATGTCACAAAAGTTCCGTTGAAACCGAGAAGATCCTGCTCCTCCCCGAAATAATGCAAAAGCCGTTAGGTTTCAAACATATAACGGTATACTCTAAGGACACCAATTGCATTCGTCTGCGCAGAACTGGCAGGTTGGCATCTTAGATGGGCTGGGGCTTAGACAGGCCCCATCCGCAGCAATAAACGGCCCGAACGATTATGAAAAGTCGTGTGCCCTGTCCTCTGGTATTGGACTCGATTGAAGGAATGCGACGCGTGAATTTGAACGGCTTCCAATAAAGCCCTCTTCGGAGCGCATTCGTGCACGCACCCGTGGGCATTTTGCTGAGTGCTGCTGTCCGTTCTGTCTGGTTTTTGGCGCATGCTCCCACGCGTCCGGGCTACATCAGTCCGGCAACGCTGTCAGCATAAACATTTTGTTCATGACTGACAATGCGGCATTTTGTGAATTTTCACCAGTCGCAATGCACTGCCGATCGTTACGCCACAACAGGACAATAGACATCTGAGGCTCAAAACAGTAAGCTGAAAGAACATTGCCCACAGCAAAGCAATGGAGGTTGCAAAAATGGCCGACAAAAGTTTAATTCAAGTGCCAGTCAAGCCGCGTTTGCAAATACATCAATAGGTTAACCATTTGCCGGACGCTTTCTGTGTTGAATACGTGTAATAGGCGCTCTTACTGGCACCCAAATTTAACCCTTGCGTATGCTTGACCGCAGCTGTTCATTTTGCGTAAGCCATTCAGTAAAATAGTAAAGAAATGCAGGTTTGCCAACGTGTGCAATATAGTGTGCAGGCCAGGAGTTCAGGATTCTGACATTTTTTATGTATGCCAGGTGATCTGGGACGACGGCAGTGACTCATTAGCGCTTGGGATTTTACTTAGTTTGGGGAGACCGAAATTGCTGACAGTTTGAGGCGCGCACGCGCGCAATGCCACAAGGGCACGCACAATTCCACAGAGGCGCGCTCAATCCCACAGAGCCGCGAACAATCCCACAGAGGCGCGCGCAATCCCACAGAGTCGCGCGCAATTTCCATGGCTCCCAGCTGACTGCACGGTTCGCGCCATTTCAGAAGTCGCCGTCAGGCGTGAAAAGTGCCGATGCTCCGGCCCAGTGGGCGTCCGCCTCCTCCAGGGTGAGGGGATAGGAATGGGCGGGCATTGCGCTAGGAGCTCCCGCCTGACCTCGCCACTGACTCAGACTGAGGTCAGCCAACCAAACGTTTCTAAAACCCTGATTTCGTTTCGGGATGATGTCGCGGAGACACACCGTTGTGAGAGGGGTGGAGGCGTAATCTGAGTCTACACAAGGCGAACCCTTCACTTTTCCAACGCCAAAGTTTCTTCCATGAGGCATTTCACAATGTGGCCGGAGGACAACGCGGCACCTGCATTTAAAAAGAAACGACGAGGACGTGACTTTGAAGCAATCAAACCGTTTTTTAATCTGTAAGCTTGGGAGCCGTCCGGCATGCCGATAAGAAAATACATGCAGAGAAAAATACGCGATGACGTCACTTGTTATCCTGTTTTATTGACTTGATCAGGCGAAAACAGCTTGCGGAGCCTCATTTTTGGGGTGAGTGCATCGGGGAGCTAAATGCAGGTTTTCTGAAACAGTGGTCAAAATCACATTCCAGGTCGATAAGGCACCTAACAACGCTTTTAACGCTAGCAATGTTAGACGCAGACTTGGTTTGCTACGAAATCTGAAATGCTAAAAAATCGGATAAGGAGGAGCGGGACAGGTGATGACGAAACAAAAATGCCTCCAGGGTGAAGTGTGTTGGCTTTTCTGTCCGGTCTGACGAAAAACCGTCAGTTTTGCTCTCCCGTTTTTGCTTCTTTCCGGGCATTTCAGAGTGAGGTTCCTGTGGAAGGCGACGGAACCGAATTGGGAATCAGTACGAATAAACGCTAGGCTTAGGAACGCTAGTATGATATGTTCTATAGTGACCTAGTTAAACCTTTGACTTTATTTTCTGAAAAAACAGCGTCTCCGATTTTCTTGAAACCGAAATCCATTTCAAGACCAATGTTTTTGCCTTTCAGGCTTAAAGCAATTCATCAAATCTCTTCTAGATCAGTGGGAAATCGAACGATTCGACTGGTAAACCGAATCGATCGGCGAATCACTGCCGGATTTGATTGGCGAACCGAATCGATCGCTGAATCACTGCCGGATGCGATCGAACCTCTCCGTCCGAAATTATGACCTTGATCTTGGAACCGACCGGGGCTCCGCACCGAGATCGTGGAACGATGTCTTGGAGGAGGATATGTTTTGATCAGTCTAACGTACCTGCCATCCACCCCGAGTCGCGTAGATTGTGTCAAATTACATTTCAACGACTTTACGTGAAGTCATATACTATTAGTTCTAAAATCGTCGCTGAAGATAAGCTACGTCACTGATGTTAATACAAGGGCATGGCTTAATGCAGACCAATGTTAATACAAGGGCATGAAATTATCTGGCTCAAATTCTTTGTTGTTTATTCTGCGCCGTAGGTATTATGCAACTAAGTATATTATGCAACTAAGCCGTCAACTCAATATTTTGCACAACATTGACCGGTCTTGGAAATTACTTTAGATACTCGAGCAGGTATGCTTATGAAGGTAACAGCAACTGACAGGCGTTTCTCCCCAGGGCCGATTTTGTTTGTAGCTCCGTCTTCCTTCCGCGTTCAGGCATTTTTTTCAAATCTATCTTTCAAATTCAGGTCTGTTTTGGGATTTCATCAGCTGTCATGTAGATTAAAGGTGTCCATACGAGTGGAAATGAAACAGCAAGGTTAAACTGATAAAAATACCAAATTACGGAAGTGTTTGCTCAGAGGTTAAGTATGTGCATATGCATGCCAGATAAGGTACGAGTGAACCGCACGAGTTTATGCATTTCTGCCCTGTGCTTCGTAGAGCACTGCACCAGCTTCGTTGTTACGCATCTGTTCACTAACTTGTATTGGAGTCCGATCAGGTACGACACATCCTGTTCTGCCAGGGTGTGATCCCTGTAACGTTCGTGTTGTTACGTAAACAACTGGTTTTTAAGGCTACTGCATTACCTGGCAGCCTTGGAGGCAACAAAGCTACGCAAAACTTGATGACCTGTTATACACTCGTGTTGGCGGGGATTTCTGCCATAGAGAAAAACCTGACCAGACGACCAAATCAAAACACTGGTTTTCGTGTGGCAAAGCATCCATTCAACAAAGCGGCTTCCAACTGGGAAGCTAGTCGTGATTGGGATATAGGCTGGTTTCCGCCAATGTCTCTGGCCGGAAAGCCGGGCGGACCAATCGGGAGGGAATGAACTGAACTTGTCGCCAGACCTGCAGAAGGCATCTGGACCCGACAAACCGAAATGTGACAGACCTGACGAGAAGTTCACAATGGCACAGGGCGCACTGTCGGGGTTGCCTGTCGTTAAATAACTTTCAAAAAACAATACTCCCATGTGTGGTCATTCTCTATTGAGAATATTGCAGAAAATATCCTAGAACGGATGATTGCATCTCCATGTTGACGTGTATTTTCCTCACCAATGTTCAAGGTGGTGTGCAGCTTTCCACACCACCATACGAAGAACTCCCGATTACAAAGGGAAGTTTACTGATAACCGGGTGAATATTTTACATCAGACCTTTTTATATCTGCATTTTATCCACTCATGTGGCCCTGAGTTAGTGCAAACATGTCTTTATGATGTTGAGGCAACAAGAAAGCCGCCTGACGGCGTAAATGACACACTAATGTTGTATGATTGTACAGGTGTAGGTTGAGGATATGTGTTTCAAGTGCTTCTTTTATCTCTAATATCTGCCGCGGAAGCGGACCAAGCATTTTACACGGCCAACGGTTGCTTCAATCATTGTTGAGTCCGAACACTTCAATGTATACCTGTCTTACAAATGCCTGCATAGTTTTCGTATCGCCTGCCCTCTTGGTCCCACTTCCATGTGAAATGCACGCTTCAAAATAAATGCCCGGCCCATTCGGGCCCCTCGTCGGCGCCCGGCAAGATCGAAGGTTGATCTGAGGTCAGCTGCCCGGCCAACCCGGTCGGACCGCTGCCGGCCGGTGGGTGAACACCGGCCGGGAAGCCGGCAGTGGTCAGCTGATCCTTGGCTCATCACCCCGCCAGAGGTACCCCCGGCCCGTATTTCGGTCGACGCTCCGCGGTATTCCGGGCCGGAAAAACTGGTAGAAACCGGCTTTAGATGAGAGCGATAGAATCAAGAGGCGAACGTCTGCCGGCTTTCAACAATCTCGTTTCGGGCATTAGACATTTTCGCACATTCCACCAGGCGTTTAACGGTACCCCTACTTTGTCACATTAGGCTTCCGTATGAAAGCTCGCGAGGCAGTGCCATCCCAGTTTCATGCCCCAATTTTCAATATCTTGACACGTGGGAGAAAGTTAATCTCTTGAGTCGAGTTACATCCGTTGAGTTGGGTCTACTACATCGAGCAGCCATAGGCAAAGCAGTGCGTTTTTTTAGACTTGGGTGGAAACTTTCTAGCACGGGTAGTCCCTTTCCCTGGCGTCCATGTACCGCGGCTGTTGAAAGAGTGTGTTTATCACCGATGATATGATATCGATATTATCGCCGATGATACTGATATTTTGCTGCCGAGGCCGTTGACTTTTTTAAAGTATGCCGCGAATGGGTGTGTAACGTAAAGTCGCGTGATTTTTTCAATAGGAGCTTTGGACTGCGTCTTGTGCGATAACATGGTGATGTTTTTTTTACAAGTCGGTGACCAGTAGACAAAGGTTTTGTCACACCTGTCGTGACAGCATCCAACTTCTTTCGTCTCTTCTTGAACCGTTGCGTTTCGAGCAGCCCCTGCAACTGTGACCAATTCGCTCACCAGCGTGATGTTGTCAAGGGTCAAGTGAACTGAACATATATTTAGGATCATTGCAGAACACTTCAGTTCAAAGCTCTGCGCACCTTCCTGCGTCGTCGTTTTTGTACCCGATTAGCTCACCCAGGCAAGTGGCAGCAGCAGCAGCAGCAGCAGCAGCAGCAGCAGCAGCGGGTGGGCAGGAGCGGGGGACGCTCAGCCCCCGGCTCAGCACTTGCATGACAAAAGAAACACAATTGCATGGATGAGGAGAGTCAATCGCATGAATAAAGAAATGCGCGGAGTGAGCCGATCGCGCCCTGTGATCCGATATCTCATGTCGACTGGCTCATGAAATGCCGCCGGGCGTGATGTCGGCTGGCTCATGACGTGTCGCCGGGCGTGATCTGCCAATGATCAAATTCGATTTGCCACTGATCTAGAAGAGATCCCATCTATTTCTCTTTTACCTGAATAACAATGAACTGGACTTTAAATGCATATCGGTATAAAGAAAATCAATGATGCCGTATTTTCGTCAAAGATCAAAGGTTACACCAAGTAACCGGATTTGACCTTGAGTTTGACATACGGGTTGCGAGAAAACAGCGTGGCTTTCCACTTGATTGACCTAATTGCCCTTGAATGCTATATTGGTGCATGTTCCAGAAAGATAACGGTGTCTCACTTTCTGACGAATGATTCTCAAACATCATAGCCCGCACACTGAATTGAAGAGCAGTTGAAAATAGGGTTCATGACGTCATCATGTATTTTCATCTGCGCCTAGTTCCTTATCGGCACGCCGTGAAGCTCTAAAACCTGCGGGGTCATATTTTGACCGTGTAATTACCAGCGCAGGGCGAATTCAACCAAACAGTTGACTTCTGATACGGGCGGCGCCCGGACTGTAGCTGGAACACAAACGGCGAGCACCACTCAGTGCAGCCGAGTGGTGCCGTTCGGTCGAGTGGTGCCGAGTGGTGCCGTTCGGTCGAGGAGAGCGGCGGCGCCTAGAAGTGTGCCTCTGGCAGCCTGCCAGCCTACAGCGTGGTCGGGCGATTCGTCAGTGCAGTGCCCGCCAGCGGGGTATCGCGTTAGACGCAGAGACTCTGGAGGGCTCCGAACGCGCCCTTCTGCGAACCACGCGGTCAGATATCTGTTGTCAAGGCTGATGCGGGTTGAGACAGTCTTGAGGAGCAGGGGCGCGTCTAGGTTCCGACCCGTCGTCACCTTTTTCAAGGTTTCGTGTTTCTGTTCTCCTATCTCGGAGTACGCATCGCTGTGTCCCAACGTGCGCTGCTGATCCACACGTGTTCTGTCTCTCGGCTCCCCGCTGCTCTGCTCCATCTCTGTCTCCCTGGCGCGCCGCTCCCCACTGCCCTGTCCCATCTCTGTCTCCCTGGCGCGTCGCTCCCCACTGCCATGCCCGTCTCTGTCTTCCTGGCGCGTCGCACCCCACTGCCTTGCCCGTCTGTGTCTCCCTGGCGCGCCGCTCCCCATTGCCCTGCCCGTCTGTGTCTCCCTGGCGTGTCGCTCCCCACTGCCCTGTCCCATCTGTGTCTCCCTGGCGCGCCGCTCCCCACTGCCCTGCCCCATCTCTGTCTCCCTGGCGCGTCGCTCCCCACTGCCCTGCCTCGTCTCTGTCTCCCTGGTACGTCGCTCCCCACTGCCCTGCCCCATCTCTATCTCCCTGGCGCGCCGCTCCCCACTGCCCTGCCCCATCTCTATCTCCCTGGCGCACCGCTCCCCACTGCCCTGCCCCATCTCTGTCTCCCTGGCGTGCCGCGGTGTCCGTTCACATCGTCCGGTCCGCATGGGTACGGCCTCTGCCATCTGGCGTTGCCATTACGCTTCTGTTATTTACGAACGGATCCTATGACTGACTCGGATTCTATTCTGTCCATGGGATTGTTGGCGTCTAATTGTCACACTCGGCCACTGGGGTAATGATGCATCGCGGCGGCAGGTGAGCGCAATTCCAGTGCCTCGGCGTTTTGAATTTGAATACTATACTGAATCAGCCTCATAAAGCACGCTGGTCCGTGAATTCAAATACATGACATTCAGCAATCCAAACTTGTAAATGGTCGCTCGCAGGCACGTGCTCGGCGCGGCAGGGTGGCAGTTCTACGTGAAGCAATAACCGGAGTACATCAAGATGAACTCGTTTACCGCCAGCGCAGGTTTTCCCTCAATACTATCGACAAACATGCACTTCTGCTTACAGAAAGTTCTACCATTAAGCAAAAGCTCTGAACTTTACCACTAGGATCGCTGGTGTGAGACGGAGCACAACTTGCCGATGCTGGCTGTCTCCGTTTGTTTAACTTGAAATTTATTGAAGTTGATTTATCCTTATGTATTCCAGTACTGCCCAGCGTAGCCTTTTGGCTTCATTTTTGATCACACCCTATTTGCATGCATTTTGAAATCGGTACACTGACGGACACATGGACGAAATGTTACAAAACGTGTCCCAGCTGCTTACTTCGTTGCACCCGACCGGCGCTGTCGATCCTTCCAGCGTATCTCTTAATTGTACGGCCGTGTCTGCCTCATCTGCATTATCCACTCGACTGAATTGATGAGATGAGAAGCAGTGACCGAGTTTGAGAAAAGATCACGATAGCACCACCGCTGTCAGGGGGAGCGGCGGAGCATAAGCGCGGCCGTGGACAGCAAAACAATACATGCTGCCGTCTCCATGCCGCATGGACATATGTAAATTTCGATGTTTGGAATTCGTGATAACGTGACGTAGTGTGCCGGCCATGTGTTAACGGGGTGCGATGTGCGATCTAAGAGGGGAAGCCTGCATGCTACTGATTCTAATTACACAGAAATCCTCCGCCCTCGGTGTCTTGGCCGTAAGGTCATGTTAGTCATGACCATAAGGTCGCCTCCACTGGCCTAGCTTCTGCTTCATCCCACACTTGTTTACCAGGGCAAATGACATGACATCACATGGCCACTCGTATTGGAAACCTCCCGATATTTTCCAAAGAGCAAGACGTTTTTTGGAATACCTATTTGGCAGATCCCAGGAACCATTGCGCAGATCGCGGGGACCACCACAGCAGGTCACTAGGACGATCCCGGCAGGTCACTAAGGCCATCACGACAGGTCACTACGGCCATCACGGTAAGTCTCAGAGACCACCACAGCAGGTCACTGAGACCATTACGACACGCCACGCCACGACATGTCACTTGGGCCATCACGGCAGGTCACCAGGGTCATCATGGCAGGTCACGGGGACAGCCACGGCAGGTCACGGGGACCATCACGGCAGGTCACTAAGGTCATCATGGCAGGCCACGAGGACCACCACGGCAGATCACGGGGACCACCGCGGCAGGTCACTAGGACGATCCCGGCAGGTCACTAAGGTCACCACGACAGGTCACAGGAACCACCATGACGGGTCATTAGGGCAACCACAACAGGTCTGGGGATCCCGATTACCAGAGCTGTAGAGCATTGAGCTTCACTCTGCAGGGTGCCTCTTGCTGGCGCGCTGTCAGGGGACGTCGCTCCTTTAGCAGTGGGTGAGACCACCGGCCTCGTACTGACCTCGCACGCTAGAGGCGCCAAATGGCCAAGGCAGTCGAAGCGCCCTTAAAACCAAATATCATCATCATCATCGGTGCGCACGGGCGGAGACCGCTGCAGCTGGTCAGCACCGCAGAGACTGATCTCACCGGTAACAGTTCTTCTCGCACGAGAAACTGGCGGTCGTGAGGAGCGGACGCGGGGTCCGGCTGACTGTCATGACACTGATGGTGGGACCGGCGCCGACAGTGCCGCTGTGGTAACCCCATGACACGTTGCTGGCTGTCATGACACTGATGGTGGGACCGGCGCCGACAGTGCCCCTGTGGTAACCCCATGACACGTTGCTGGCTGTCATGACACTGATGGTGGGACCGGCGCCGACAGTGCCCCTGTGGTAACCCCATGACACGATTGCTGGACTGTCATGACACTGATGGTGGGACCGGCGCCGACAGTGCCACTGTGGTAACCCCATGACACGAGGCTGACTGTCATGACTCTGATGGTAGGACCGGCGCCGACAGCGCCACTGTGGTAACTCCATGACGCGAGGCTGACTGTCATGACACTGATGGTGGGACCGGCGCCGACAGTGCCACTGTGGTAACCCAATGGCACGATTGCGACTCACTGTCACCACCTCACCCTCGGATGAAGGTGAAGTGGTGACACGGAGTCGGAACTCTGTTCCAATAACCCTTGACCTATATATATATATATATATATATATATATATATATATATATATATATATATATATACATACATAACCGCGATATTACTCCCACCATTTGTGATAGTGATAGATATGATACTTAGTGATAGTGATAGATATGTGATAGATACATCACTTATATCTATATATGTTATATATATGGGAGATCACTTTCTATATCAGACGCACCATTTATCCCTGTGGTCACCATTCTAACGGCACGCTAACGCTCCGGCCCGTTATGATCACGCTGCCCGCGTGCCAGCGCTCTGCGCCATATCCACCGGTCTGACCTGTGTCACCACTTTGACGCCACGTCACCTGTCTGACACGTGTGACGATTCTGACCGCGTCCCGCCAGTCTAAAACCGGTTCACCAGAAACCGGCTCGCAAGCAAAGCCGGAAACCGACCTTGAAACCGGAAACCTGTTCACAACACGAAACTCATATCACGGTCGTGTGCCCGAGTCAGGGTTACATTTCTTTATCACTTCTCCGACGTAAGGACATTGCTCTGACTCCGTGCGCCACTGTGACCTCTGTAGCCCGATGTCACCAATGTAGCCTGGTGTCACCAATGTAGCCCAGTGGTGCCAAAGTAGGCCAGTGGCACCAATGTATCTCAAGTTACTAAAGTAGCCTGTGTCACCGCTGTGACCCGGTTTCACCACTGTAACCCGGTGCCATAACTGTAACCCGGCTTTACCACTGTAAACCGGTGTCACCACTGTATCCCGGTGCCACCACTGTAACTCGGTGCCGCCACTATAACCCGGTATCTCCACTGTAACCTGGTGTCTCCACTGTAACTTGTTGTCACCACTGTAACCCAGTGTCACCAGTGTAACTCGTTGTCACCACTAACCCGGTGTCTCCACTCTAGCCCAGTGTCACCAATGTAACCCGTTGTCACCACTGTAACCCGGTGTCTCCACTGCAACCCAGTATCACCGCCGTAACCCGGTGCCACCACTGTAACCCGGTGTCTCCACTGTAATTTGTTGTCACCACTGTAGCCCGGTGCTCCGCTGTAACCCAGTATTACTGCAACGCGGTGCCACTACTGTAACCCTGCATCACCGCTGTGACCCGTTGTCACCACCGTACCCCTGCGTCCCCAGTACGCCCTTCCGGTTGGCGGGCTGATCGTCCTGACGGCGATCGCCGGCGGCCAGTACGGTCACCTGCCCATCAAGTCCAGCTACATCGCCAAGAAAGTGGCCCGACTTGTCGGACCGAGCCACTTAGGGGAGCCGCTGCCCTACAAGAGAAGTGGGCGCGTCGGCAGGGACATCTATCGGCAGCAGCATGAAGCAGTGCTGGACACCGTTGTGAGGGTGAGGAGGTTGAGGAGCGTGATTGGTTTAGAGCCTTTTGCTGCCTGTCGTTTGTTGTGCGCTAATTTGTGCTTGCCTTCTGGTAGAGTCTCATCTGATATGCAAACTAGACATGGTAGAAACGCCCCAAGCTAAATCTTCTCCGCTCAACTTTGTTTTAGATTTAGCTCCACGTTCACTTTAAGTTGGATTTGAGATAGTCTTTGTGCGTCGTGAACTGAGCTGAACGAACCAAAACGCATGAGACCAAAAAGGGAACAAAACATTTTCATTCAGAAACAAGAGACTTTCAACAGATACGCAATTGCGATGCCCAAACCAATTGCATGGGCTTCAAAATGTGCCGTGCTGCATTAATCTGAGCTGAAAACAATCAATAGATGTTTGGGGTTTGTGCAGCAGAGGTACAAAGCAATGTTTTGTATACAACTCACTTAAAGACGCAGATACCGCGTGGAAAGTGATCTGAACCTGAAGACACAAAAGCACTTATAAAAAACATCCTGGAAACAACATACACATATGTGTATGCCCGTACATATATTTTGGGTGTGGAATAGCCTGGTCCGATGCATAAACATATCAGGACAGCCTACGTGGAAATCCGCCCGTCTTTTCTCCCCCACTGCACCATAGTGACTACCCGGAGTGTTATTTTTAGTAGCTTATTCGGGGCAAGCTGCATGTATCAGTTGTCAGTGGGGTTAAGTGCCCCCCCCCCCGCCCCCCTCCCCCACCTTGGCGGGACCCTCGCTTAGGCCCCTCACGTGCAGTGCCAAGACTCCTAAGTCATTGTAACGGGTAACTCCCAGATACTCAAAGCGTCACTCCCACCCGACTCACTTTTCCATTGCAAGGTCCTGAACAGGTCACCGCTGTTTGAAAGGTTTCTAGTCCTGACCAAAACAAACCAAAACTGGAGCATCACAACTGGGAAGTAGGGTGCCATCAGGTTGTTACCAGCCCGGTGCTTGCCCATCTCTCCCTTTTCAATGCTAAAGTGAAGATGTGGTTTTCGCTCCGGTTTTTTTTTTTGATAAAGCGCATGACAAATGCAACGTCTCCAGCGGCAGTACATGGACCCGACCGCCGTTGGTAAAAGGACGGAGCGGGTCTAGGTGAAATTGCTAATAATCCGTCTCAGAATGTTCAGCAATAAGTTTGCGAGTATACGTCGTCACCCACGCAGATCAAGGCTTGGATAATTGATTACTTCTTCGCCAAGCTCGTTTCCATTTTATCTCGGATTTTAAGAGCTACCAGACTGTCCAACTGCTTGCAAATATTGGCGAGCCATTCACGAAATAGCCGTGTTGAAGACCGGACCCTTGGCAAAAGGCATCCCTGTCCGGTCGTGTCCTTGGGCGCATCAGGCATACATTGGGCGCACTTCCGTAGCGGGTAGCTTAACGCCGCTATTTTGGCTCTCGCGAGTTAGCGCTTCAGAGGTTATGCTTTGGACATCTCTAGGGACTTTCATCGCCCCCATCAATAAAGGAGCTCTAAAACCTCTCAATCGACATCTTTTCGGGATGCTTGAAAAGCCCATTTTCTACCATGAGATGCCACTTAACGCAAGGGCTCAATGGAGTTTAGCTCACCAACCTCGCTGGAGCTCAGTGAGCTCGCAGCACGCCAATCTTTAACTTTCTGTCGGGAGCCATTGATGGTGAAAAACGAAAAACAATCCAGGCCTAAGAGGAGGGGAGGGGGCCTCTTGGCTGCGCCCATGCTGCCAAACGCTGGGGCTGCTCATGTCTCACCGGCATGCTGTTGAGTGTGTCGTCGATGTCTGACATCTATCTGCTTGCAGGCCGTCGCATTATTGGAAGAGGCGATGAGACAACACGGCGCCGCTTCCAGCGCCACCTGGCGGAAATCGCGAACTCCGTAGTGACGTCACTGCGTCGCTTGGCATGCCACTTCAAGGAGGTGATTTGGTCGATGCATTTATAGGAACACCTGAAGTAGATGTTGAGAATGAGACGGCAGGCTCTACGTGCGCTGAAGCCTTGTTCCAAAGTGTGGAGGGAAGTGGGGTGATTGATTCACTTCTGAGCAAACCCATGATGCAAACGCTCTTTCTTGAAGCTCTCCGAAGCTGGCTTTCTCCCAGCCACTTTGCCTGTCTCTTATTCAATGCTTCACAACACTCTGGCCTACTCGATCCCCTTTCCCCCAGCATCTAGCCTGTCGCCTGTTAAGGTCCAGGTGGTTAACCTCAAGGCTGAGGTGGTTGACCTCAAAGCTGAGACAGTCCGAAATACAAGTGCGTCAAATAAGGCGCATGCGAAAGAAAGTTTTCTGTTGGGCCGTAGTGAGGCAAAGCAATGGTTATTGGATTGGAGTGTTTGCTGGTTACGCCAGCCCTCACCAAAAATACTCATCTTCTCAGGTGCCGTAAAAGTCAGCAATCGGCGAACACGTTCGCGAGCTGTAGCAAATATGAAGAAAAGTGGCGTGGCAATGAGTTGTAGCTGAAATGAGGAAGAGCAATCGGGGATACGTCCAGAGGAGCTATTCGAAGAGAAAATCGGAATAATCGCACCTTCAAGAAAAAGAAACTTGCATCCTCTGGGAGCTTCGAGAGTTCATGGGATTCAATTGGGATTGTGCATCTCCCTGGAGGCACACAGCCTTGTGTTTAGTTGGTACATTCACTGCATTTTCACGGCGTTAGTATGTTTCCCAGCCGTTCGGACCATAAAAAGCCTGCTTCAGCACAACAGGATGTGAACTGGTGCTCCCCTTTTCGCACTTGCATTGGAATAGTATTCTTGCCACGACAGCGTGATGTGGTGACATGGTTGTGTCATTGTGGATACGATTTTTCTTGACTTTAACGACAGAGCAACAGAGGTGAACCCCCCCCCCCCCTTTATTTCTGCGGGCTTCGACACAATACCTGTGAAGTCGCTTATAGAAACCTTCACAATAGCAACTAGCGTCTTGACATTTTGTTGACTTTTGGCCAGAGACTGAGCCCGAGCAGTTGTCCCAATTGATTTCTTCTGTGATTGCTTGTATGCATACATGCACGCATGTATGTCCATATAAATGTTTGTGTGTGCGTGTTCTTAGATATGTATGCATATGTGTATTTATACATGTACGTATGTGTATATGCATGCGTGTATGTATGCTGACCTTTGTTGTACAGCCCTCTGGGCAACATAATTTAACGTTGTTGTTTACATTATAATTTGTTTAATGTGTGGTGGGGTGGGAATGGTGGAATGGTGTTTTGGGGTGGGAATGGTGTTTTTTCTTAGCTTAACACAATAATTGGAAAAGGCGAGAAAACGCAACGTTGCTGGAAGAATCCGATGAAACGAGAGTATAATTTTATGCACCAACTAGCTGTTTTTTGTTACGAGAACCTTACGGAAGCATACTGTTTCCGCCGGCTTGATGTCTGTTGTGGCGACTTTCGCAACAGCCTGCACCGGGCTGACGAAGGGCGGTGTCTGTTACCAAACCTTTGAGGAAATCTTTCTGGAAAGAATAGAAGGTTTCTGTCATGTAAAATAGAGCTGAATGGTGTGGATAAGTTTTGCTTTTACTTGGCCAATGGCCAGCACATTGTGTCTCTTGTGCGTTTGGTTAGGATGGGTGGTCGGGCCCAGTAGGGTGCGCCTCGCTCCAGAGAAGGTGTGACAACGGCAATTTTACTGCAACGACTGCGCTGTCTTAGTGACGTCACTGCGGATTTAACGGCCGTTGGATGGCCAAGCAGTGCACGAGAGGATGGTGCTAAGCATCGCAATCTTTCGGTCCGATGTCGCTGATTGAGGTCTCAAACCGGTGCGTGCTCTTTTCTTTACACGTCGGCTCCGTGACAACGTACCTACATTGCCAACTGCCGATTCACGCGACGGTACGTTTACGCAACCGTACGCACCGCTGCACGTCAAACCCCGAGATGACGTCATGGCAACCGTGCATTGTAGTTGGTTTACTGCATTACGCGCATACAGGCCAGCGCCCGGCCATTTAACAGGAGCCGTACGGTCACAGGCTGCTGGGTCACAGGCGCAGGGTCACAGGCTGCGGGCAGATCCTGTCGTCTGCAGCCGGAACCTTGGTGAGCAGGGAGGGGGCACGCGGAGCACTTGGTGAGCGGGGAGGGTGCACGCGGAGCACTTGGTGAGCAAGGAGGAGGCACGAGGAGCACTTGGTGAGCAGGGAGGGGGCACGTGGAGCACTTGGTGAGCAGGGAGGAGGCACGCGGAGCACTTAGTGAGCGGAGAGGAGGCACGCGGAGCACTGGGTGAGCAGGGAGGTGATACGAGGGGCACAAATGATCATTGGGGTCATCAAAGGATGATGACAGTGCTGTCATTGAAATAAAGTACCGATATGGCACAGTTGAATTTGAGAGCACCATTTTCTTCGTTCTAATATCTTTTCTGCTTTTTTTGGGTAGACGGAGACCAGAAGTCACCGGAAGATGCAGTTCTGTTAGCATTTGAAGTCAAAATGGAAGAACCGGGCGCTAAATGGCCGCGTTCAATGGACTGCCGCCGCTGTTTATTTTACAATGCACAGTGGCCTTTTCGAAAAACGACCCAATTTAGGGTTTTTTGCGGTTTTTCTGCGTTTTATACACGTATATCGAGGATCCCGTTGATAAACATTATGTATCAAAATGTGATCAAAATTTTGTGACAAGATGGCCAACTCATATTTGTGTGGAAGGTTGCTTTTAGCATTCAGTGAACAAGCTATGTGAGATAATTATAAACGGGCGCGCTGGCAAGGCATACAAAAAAAAAACCGCCTCCCGGCGTCGCAATCGCCGCAGGCGGCGCCACGTTGTCCACGCGGTCATGCTAGGTGGCGGTCCATGGTCGGAAACATGGGCGTAGGAACAGGGGGAGGGGGGGGGGGGGGAGGGGCAGGGGACAGGGAGCCATGGGCACCCAAATTTTCAAGGTGGGTGGCCAGCAATGTTAACTGGCCCCCACTTTTCAGATTAAGGTTGCATTTGTCTTACTTTTGCACTGCATCAAACACGCATGCCGATTTACCTAGTTCACCAGCCATCTTTATTAAGATGTGTCATCTTGTTCGTTTGCTCATTGGCCATCATTTATTGTTACAGCCGCAAGGCTGACGTCGCACGGGCCTGGAGACTGCAACGCCGGGCGTCGTGGCTATTATTGCTAGGACTTGAGACCACGCATGTTCAACACCACATTACGTAGTTTTCTTATCAGTAATCAGCTCTGACAAGATCTTGAGCATTATAAGACGAACATGGGCTGGACATGTTAAAGCAAATTATTAACCACATTTCATCTGCAATCTAGTCAGAGGGAACTCCATATCTCCGAAAAACACAGAAAAACATGAAACTGGAGTCTATGTGAAAACTATCGGACTGCCTGCGGTGATCAGGGATGTTGTTGCGTCAATGAGGGTCCCTGTGCTGATCCGGGGCTAACTGCTTGGATCAGAAGGCCTCCCGTGTCAGGGATGGGAACAACGTGATATGATATATCCTTCTAATGACCTCCGGATCGACCAGGAGATCCCGTCCCGTGCCACCAGAATGATGGACAGAAGAAACTTCGCGATGGGACGGAATGGCCATTCATCCCTTGACCGGGAACGGTAATGTACCCCTAATGTTCTGCTCAAGAGGCCCCTTGCCCGGAAGGGAACAAGGGGTCTCATTATTGTTGAGTAGAGTGGGGCTCTCATTATTGTTGAAAAGCACGGGTCGAAATGAATGAAAAAAACAAGCGAGGTCATGCCACGTTTGCCTGAGAACGTTCATTTCTTTCAGAATGCATTATTAAAACAAGTTACATCAAAATGCTTAAACATGCCCGCCCGCAACCTCGAGAGCAAGGACAGGGATGGCCTGGGCTGCAACTTCCGTAAAACCGATAAGTTTCGTCCACTGCAAGTGCCACCAGATGGCGGGCGCCGTGTTAATCTGTCTTCTGGATACATAAATAGCTGCGGAAACACCAGAAATAGAGATTTTGTCTTCACTCTTCCAGTTCAACCACCAGATTCCAGCCCCACTTCGCGGTGCTTTGGGGGCCAATCCGCTCTTTTCACCAATCTCAAAATTGCACGCGTGAAATATGCCCTCAGACTGTCTTCTAAATACAAGATCTGATGTCATGAAACGTTCAAGCATACTTACTGAGAAGCCTCGTCATTTTCGTCCACCCGTTGGCTACAACTTAATGTTAGCTGCTTGACCGACGTTGCGCGGCCGACGGAAACTGCAACGCCCGGGATCGAGGCTTGTATTTCTAAATTTTTCAAGTGCGCATGCTCAAAATTACGCCACATAACTTGTATAACTAGTTGGTTAATGTGTTTAAAGATAATCAGTTCAGAAGCGTCCTTTTCGTCCACCGATGGGTCACTACTAAATGTCCACTACTGGGCTAACGCTCCGAGGACTTTGGAGACTGCAACGCCTGGTTTCGAGGTTTTTGTTGCTAAGATTTGCGAGCGAGCATGTTCAAAAACACGTTACATGAATTGTATCACTAATCGATTCTGACTAAATGGTGAACATCTTCAGACAAATATGGCTTGGCGATGTTAACACGCATTGTTGACCACTCGATTTGCAATACAATTTTCGTCTCCAAATTTGGATCAAACATATCGATCTACGATCTACCTTCGCAATGTCTTCAATATCTGTAGAACCCAGATAAAAACAGATTGACAAAGCTTCTGAGTTCTGTCTGTTTAGAAAGTCAGCTAACCATTGTAAATTAAGAGCGCCGGCGATTTCTTCCATGCAGTCGATCAACGCCTGATTTCTGCAGCTTATTGACCCCAAAATGCAAACAGACTTAAGCTCACGGTAGCTCCTGGTTTCTGTTCTGGTTATAAGGTAAAAATAACAATAAAACTAAGAAAACCATGTCACTTGCTAACAAGTAAGCCATATCCAGGGTTTTTTTTGGGGGGGGGATCCCCATAAGATGAGCTTTTGTCAACCCTGTGTTCCCCCTGGAAAGGCTCTGGCTACGCCCCTGCCTACACACAAAAGCAGATCAAGTCGCGTAAGTTGCATGATGGGCAATGAAGTGTCCGTTGGGCCAATCCATACTTCAGGCAGACAGCTTCCCGGAGGCTATTTTTCTGCGGTGGTGTAGTATAAGGGAACATAATTCGGAAAAAGTACTGTTGCAGGTGTCCAACATACGTTTCATACACCATGCAGAAGTGACGCTGATCCAAAAACATGCAAAAAGTGTAGCCGCACGATCAGCTCGGAGTCAGTCATGCGGGAGACATCTGGGCCAGGGCAATGACCGCCGACGGCGGACAGGAGCAGGGCCCAGATAAGGAATATATGACAGATGGGCCTTATTATGTGGCTTGATTCTTAAAAGATAATCTCCAGTTTTATGGATTTTGCCACATTGTTTCTAGCAGTTCCAAGCTGCCGAATTTGTTTCCGCCTAAAATGCTGCACCGAGTCTTATTTCTTGAAAAGCAGCCAGCGACATGAAGGCGCATGAAAAGCCTGGCGCAATGTGAGACATCAATCCACTTTAAAAATTATCACCAGCCTAAATCCATGCCTTATTTTGGCATCTACACTGTAGAGGCAAATGCTTCCTTAATGACCTAAAATACCTACCTGCTCGTGGAATTTCGTCTCCCGGGAAAGACAATGTTAAAATGGACAAATAATCTAGGGAAGCTGGATAGCCTTATTTGCCAAATGACAGATGCGTCGAACAGGCAGGGTTGAGCACCAGTGATAAACAGCTCTATATGCATATCTAGCAAAGCAGCCATGACATTTGAATAAAGGGCGATAACAGCCTCTATCCCTACCCCCCTCCCCTGGTCATCGGGCTCGCTTTCCAGAAAAAATTCCTTAAGTACACACTGAGCTTGCCCCGCCCCCACTTTGTGAAACGTTCCTACGCCTATGGTCGGAGAAAAACGATGGGGAAAAGGGATCTGAGTAACTGGAAAAAAAGTATCTGAAAAAAGATACTCGTAAACGCTGTAGGGCATCGATCCGTACGTAAAGAGGGTATTCCGGGCGTAAGGTACGCCTCAAATTTCGGGTGTGGCCTCAGATTGATGGCAGCAACGGATTAGCATTTACAGCATCGCAAATAAGAGCTGAGGAGCTGAACGCGGTGTTGGGCCAGGAACTGGAAAAGCAAAGTTGAAACCTCTATTTTCTTGTGTTGCTGCAAGTGTCAATCTGTTCAGAACACAGCCTCAAATTTGTCCAGGTGAAATTGTATAAGTAAAATCTTTGAGCACTGCCAACTGATTTCGAAATTCTTCCGCAAGAATAATTTTACACCGGTCGTTCTCTCACACCCGGCGTTCTTCACCTGGTGTTGCCTGCAGTTGCCATCTCCGCTCAGTTTGACGGAGACTGCACTCCCGATCGCGGGTGCTCTTGCCCCGACATAACGAGCGCGCTGGCTCCAAATCCTGGAATGTTATTCGCTTCGCTAGTCTGTCATTTAATAGTATGGACATTCTCGGGCAAATAAGGGACGTCCTCTGCTACTTTTGACCTCATTTCTGCCCACCCTATTGACCACTGAGGAGTTCCCTTGCCTTCGTCTGGCAGGGGGTTTCGTGGGTAGAGCACGAGAGAGTGCATTTGTTTTCCCTGTCAGGGCTGAAGGGATACCCATCCCAGCCCGGGGTAACCACCGGCTACCATCCTGGGGGCACAAACAGGCTTAACCTGGTCATCTGGATGCCCTCAGAGGGATGCGTGATACATTGGTCCACTCCCTAACGTGGGAGGTCTTCCAGCTCGCGAAGGTGACCCCGGATCGACGAAGGAACCTTTATTGGCGCAAAAGATCCCTTCTCGCCACATGGGCCCAATAACTGACACGGCAGCTGCAGTTCGGCTTGACCAATCCCTAGCTGAATTGGGTGGAGGGTCCATTTAGTACAGGAGTCGCTAACTGGCACGGGTCATTTTCACTGCCTCATTGTGGGCTCTCATGACCAGTGCTCACATTTCCCTTCAATCTCATAGGACCCAGACCAACGCGCGAGGCCCTCTGGCTGACTGTTCAGTTGGCCGACTCGGGGTTTCTTGCAGACCCAGAAACCCTTGTAAGGCACAGTGGGCCCTGGCCGCTCATTGGTGATTCTTAGTGTTTTAGAGGTCCCCACCAGTGCACATATCGAACACCGGCCTTGTCCCTGCTTAGGAAATGTCCCTCAAGGGTCAGATCGACACGGAGCCGACTGTTCGGTACTGGTGGCGCATGATCGACATAGAGGCTCTCATTGTCGGTCCCTGCAAAACCTTCGGACCACTTACCGTCATGAATGATCGTGACCAACACAGAGAGCTCCATTCCAAACAACCAAACCGTTCGACGAGGGCGCCACCTTCCGAATGCAGAGGTCCTGTAGATGACGCCTGTCTTGTAGAGGGCGCCACCTTCCGAATGTGGCAGGTCCTGTAGATGGCGTCTGTCTCATAGAGGGTGCCGTCGGACGAACGCTGCCGGAGAAAGACCGCTTAGCAAACTGCCTGAATATGGTAACAGGGTGCAGCAACCATAACGGAAAGCACATTCCATCGCGGAATTAAGCTGGGGACACACGGACTAACTGGGGACCCGTTTCATAGCGGGGAGCGGTAGTGGCCTAGGCATTCCAGCAATTACGATTCGATTGCTTATCCCAAACACCAACCCCGTGGACCCTGACTGCACCCCCACCCCACCTCTACCTACCCACCCCCACCCCCACCCCACCCCCACTCTAACTAACCCTTCCATCACCTTTCTTGCAGCTCATAAACCAATGTACGCCCTCCGCCAGCCAGCTGGTGGTGCTTCAGAGCTACAGAGAACGGTTTCGGGATTGGGTAACAGGGCGGGAACACAGCAGGCCGGCACCGAGGCCAAACGGCACCAATACTGGCCAAGCAGCTGATATCAAACCAAACTCATGTTACTTACCGAGAACGGCTTGAGTGACTTCATTCATCTCCAATGCATACTTGATGTGCGCCTGTTTTGTAGCTTCAAAGTGTTTCAGCATTTCCAATGAAATCATTTATTTCTGCCACAAAAAGGTAAAATAAGTTATTACAAGACCTCTTCAAGTCTCTCGCAACGCCTTTGGAGTTCACGGTGTAGCTAGTCAGCTCGGAAAGCTAGTCAGTAACAAAAAATAGCCAAAACTGGTCTACATTGCAGATAATTCTGGTGATCAGGGCAACTAACCACAATCCAGAGCTGACGTCGCCTTTCTTGACCCAACCGTCTAATCAAACAGTAGTTCTTTCGTTCCAACTGAATTTTTAAAGGTTTAATCCGAACTTTTTGAATGGATGGATTTCTGGGATCAGAGCTCACACTGCACAACGCTTGTTGTATGCAAAGTACTCACGTTCACACTAAGCAGTGCCTTGATATGCTCTCACATTTCATGCGATGTATGGCGATTTTATCGTGTTTTATTCTTGAATTTCATTTTATAACTTAATTCTATAGCTATTTCAGTTATTCCTTATTTTTACGTGACGCTCATTGCAGCTGGCCAAGGCGCAAAAGCGGTGACTTGAGCAAGTCCGCTCGCTCCCACTTCGCGAGTTACCCCGTTCCTGTCGCATGGCTCTGAGTTGCATTTGATAGCGTTCGCCCCATTCGACCCGCTTGCTGGCAGGACGTTTCGTGCCGGTTCGCTGGCTACAAGCAAACTTCTGCTAAGCGGCACGCTGGAGCAGTTTGTCACGTGTCAGGCGGCCGGCGCAGCGCAGAAGGACAGGCGCCCCGGCGGCGGCACCCTGCATCACTACACTCTTGAACCCCGACCAGGCGTCAGGTAGCGAGACATTCTCCTTCTTCCGTCTCATTCAGCCGCACGCACAGTCTCTTCCCACAAAAAGCTCGGTTCTAGCTATTCATTTATTGCTGCCGGACAACACTACAGTCGTCCTCCACACCAGTGGCGTACCCTGGCGGCAAGTACAAAGATTCCACCGGAACGCAGCAGAAAGGACAGGAGGACGGGGGGGGGGGGGCTTGAGGGGAAAACCATCCGTTCGTTAGCACGTGACGGGCCCGAGGCAGGCAGCGACATCACAGGACCTCACCGGATGGCTGGTCCCAGCGTGTGAACCAGCACAGACACCCAGCGCTTGGACATTACACACAACGGGCCGGTCGCGTCACGCCGCACGACGCGCCGGAGCAATTTCTGCTCGCAATCCGTCAACTAGCGGAATGCTCGCCGCCAAGCCAATGCTTCAGACTCATCAGAGGACGTTAGCAGCAGACGTCACGCGCTTAGCTCTGCCATGCACACGATTTCATCGTTCGGCGCGCCGTCGGACTTCAGCGCCAGGCGGTCGCTTGTCATCTGACACACAACCGGATCAGGTACGCGCATGGGGGAGCGACACGGTTCGCGGGTGCTGCGGTGCGCGACAAGGCTTCTGATACGCCACCTGGCGTCAGTGAGGACATGATATGTACCAAAAACAGCTAATTCGGCACGCATAAGTATATGTAAAGCAGCAGTGCGACTACCCCGTGGGACAATGTCCACCGCTATTGCTCAAAAGACCCAGTTGTCATCAAAACCGGTGTCTTTCTCCAAGAGGGTGAGAGGCGACGAGAAGTTCATTCCAGCCTTTGTTAGCTACACCTTTAACCTTAAAGCAGTGACTGGCAAAATTACAGCTGTAAAGTGCATGTTTGATCGAGTTTCACAGCATCAATGCCACGAAACAGAATGTTATGACTTGTTGCTTCTCATTTTACACAAAAATTCATGCCACCATCTTTTTGGGCACAGCGGTGCAGGACTGAAAATTAATGAAAGTGGAGGTCTACGTAATGACTCATTGAATTAGAGCAGTTTAAAGCTATGCATACGTAAAATAAATAACCTGTGAATAAATACATTGAACGTTTCTGACGCAAATGTGGAAATAAAATGCGGTCGAAAAATTTAGCGTTGCAGTTCACTTGACGAAACCTGCATGAAGATTTCTGTCAAGAAGTGTTTAGTCTCACGCGTTGTTATGCAGGAATCTTCCTATGAGGAAAAAACGCTTCAGATTCTTAACCCTCAGGCAGTGACCACACTAGCGTTGATAAGGCACCGTTTGTGCTTAGTCCGATCTAACCGATTGAAAAAATCCTATATCTGTCGGCGACGTGGCCATTCGCACAATAGTTCCTTCATCACGCAATAAATGGCTCGTGGGATAACACAGCTCCTAAGAATCCGACCATACATGGCACGTTCTGGCTATACGGTAGGTGCGACAGGTGGGCTTACATCCGTTATGTTAGTTTAACATGCGATCGAGCAGGGAGCACATGCACACACACAGTCAAGGGATTATGTGCGCACCGACTCAGCCCGAAACTACAGCTGGACGAAAGTGCAAGTGCACGTGGAAATGCTGAGGCTTTTATCGAGCAATTTAGGAGCCATTTCAACTGATACACGCGTATGGGTGTGGTTCATAACGCATCGCACTCAGTCGCTAAGGCACGTTCACGAAATAGCTCGTCGATTTCAGTGCATGCACCGACACAATGGAAATTACAGCTTCTAAAAAACCGAGCACGTTTTGGAGCAGGATATCATCAAATCAAAGTAAAACAGCACAGAAGCCAGCTTGACGTGGCAGCGCTGTAGTAGATAAGGCAGCACGCTCACCACCCACGATAACGCACCATCGCTCGGGCGGGGAACGGCACTCCGCTGTCGACCGAAGCACTGGAGCTGCGCCCAGCAGCCGCCGCGTTCCAGCCCACCCGGGCGGCGCGCGCACGCCTGGCGCATGTTGCGGCGGCCACGCTCTGCGCCGCAAGCAGGGGAGTTCGAGTTCGTTCTACGCCGGGCTGGCCGGTGCTCCCTCCGTCGCCGGGGTCCGTTTGTACCCGCGTTGCACAGCCTATGGAGGGAGCCGCTGTTTCCGGTTGGGCTGGGAGAAAACCAGTTTCTTCCAGACGCGAGACCAGCTCGACCAATCAGCGCGCTCCCCCCGTTCAAACACTTCACCACTGCGCTGGCGCGGTAGAGACATCTAACGACGCCCGCGCAAGGCTAGAGTTCAGCACATCGCCGTCCGTCAGTACACGTATATCCGCTTGAGTTGCGCTTTACAGTGTTCTGGGATAGTGCAGCCGTGGATCTCTATCTGTTTGTGCAGCAGCGACCTCTTGACGTGCCTAGTCATGATCTTGAGCCGGCCCTTCCACAGCTTCAGTCCTCGGTTGGGTGGAATGTAGACAAACTGAAACAGAAAGGAGGGCTAGCACAACGGTCCCAGCACTGGACGGCGGCCACAAAGGCCTCTGAAGATGGAAAACACCACGTCTCCAAGTGCTCGAAAATTTACGGGAAACGCTGGCTTGAGAGAACTGGCGGAGAGCCGATAGTACCGAATCAACTGTCATCCTACGTTTAATTCTGCATTTTTAAGCTTCTCCCCTCCCAAAATCAGTAACAGTCGGATGACGGTGTTCGAAGTTCTGTTGTGCACCGCTACACCTGTGGGCTGCATCGCTCCATTATGCACGATACGGCTTGGCATCGGGAACAGTTTACTACATTGGACTGCACATATCCGTACATGCACACGCCTTGGCGGCTTTTAACGAATCCGTCCTAATGGGTGAATTCAAGTGGAGGCGAGGGAACGTCAGAAGTGGACATGGATGGAGAGCATAAATACAATGTAGGTTGAAGAGGTCTGAGAGAGATCGCACAGAGCAAAGCTGTTCAGCAACGAGGAAGTAAAACGCTACACACTGTTATTCAACGGGCACGCAATGAAAAGGCATCCTCTGCACCGAGAGGCCGATCATCCACGACAAATACGGGATAAAGAGGCTGTCGGTGGTCCCGTGATGCTGTTTCGGTCCTCATCTCGCGCGTGCCTCAAGGGCCGGCAGCGGCGAACGCGGCGCAGCAGTGACAGCTAGCACCCTGGCCAGGGTCATGGCTGGGTGCGCTGTCCACCCGCACTGGTCTGGGTGCCGCATCGCGTTGTGAAGCAGCATGCGAAGCGGCACGTAGTACCGACGCTCCGCTCCAGCACGGCTGTCGACGCAGACCCTGTCCGCCGCGGCACCGCGGGACGCTGCAGTGCTCGACGGCTGCCGGTGTCAGGCGGGGCAGCCTCACCTGGAGGAAGGGGTCGTGCAGGTCGTCGAGCGGACTCGGCTCGCCGTCGTAGTCGTCCACCATGCCCTTGCCGGGCTTGACGCGCTTCAGTCGGATGCCCTTGCCGTCCTCGGCCGACGCCGGTAGCCGGGCGCCACGACGCCGCATCCTCCTGCCGGTCATGGAGAGGGAGGTGTTAGTGGCGGTCGTCCTCCTACCCTTCGCAGAGGAGGGTGGTGTTAGTGGTGGTCAGCCGCCTACCGGTCGCAGAGAGGGAGATATTAGTGGTGGTCATCCTCCTGTCGGGCGCGGAGAGGGAGGTGCCAGTGGTGGTCATCCTCCTGCCGGTCGCAGAGAGGGAGGTGTCAGTGGTGGTCATCTTCCTGCCGGTCGCAGAGAGGGAGGTGTCAGTGGTGGTCATCTTCCTGCCGGTCGCAGAGGGGGAGGTGTCAGTGGTGGTCATCTTCCTGCCGGTCGCAGAGAGGGAGGTGTCAGTGGTGGTCATCTTCCTGCCGGTCGCAGAGAGGGAGGTGTCAGTGGCGGTCATCCTCCTGCCGGTCGCGGGGAGGGAGGTGTTAGAGGTGGTCATCCTCCTGCCGGGCGCAGAGAGGGAGGTGTCAGTGGTGGTCATCTTCCTGCCGGTCGCAGGGAGGGAGGTGTTAGAGGTGGTCATCCTCCTGCCGGGCGCAGAGAGGGAGGTGTCAGTGGTGGTCATCTTCCTGCCGGTCGCAGGGAGGGAGGTGTTAGAGGTGGTCATCCTCCTGCCGGGCGCAGAGAGGGAGGTGTCAGTGGTGGTCATCTTCCTGCCGGTCGCAGGGAGGGAGGTGTTAGAGGTGGTCATCCTCCTGCCGGGCGCAGAGAGGGAGGTGTCAGTGGTGGTCATCTTCCTGCCGGTCGCAGGGAGGAAGGTGTTAGAGGTGGTCATCCTCCTGCCGGGCGCAGAGAGGGAGGTGTCAGTGGTGGTCATCTTCCTGCCGGTCGCAGGGAGGGAGGTGTTAGAGGTGGTCATCCTCCTGCCGGGCGCAGAGAGGGAGGTGTCAGTGGTGGTCATCTTCCTGCCGGTCGCAGAGAGGGAGGTGTCAGTGGTGGTCATCTTCCTGCCGGTCGCAGGGAGGGAGGTGTTAGAGGTGGTCATCCTCCTGCCGGGCGCAGAGAGGGAGGTGCCAGTGGTGGTCATCTTCCTGCCGGTCGCAGAGAGGGAGGTGTCAGTGGTGGTCATCTTCCTACCGGGCGCAGAGAGGGAGGTGTCAGTGGTGGTCATCTTCCTGCCGGTCGCAGAGAGGGAGGTGTCAGTGGTGGTCATCTTCCTGCCGGGCGCAGAGAGGGAGGTGTCAGTGGTGGTCATCTTCCTGCCGGGCGCAGAGAGGGAGGTGTTAGTGGTGGTCATCCTCCTGCCTGCCACGGAGAGCTTACACCCCCGGCCTCCTGTCATGGGGATAGGGAAGATCTGAATCTCTGAGCGAGCGAGGAGGCTTTCTTCCGTACCTTAGATTTTACAAGCTTTTGGAGATACAAGTTTCGGTGTTGCACGTAGAAATTTGCAGGCGCTTCGGTAAAAAAGAGACATTACACTGGCTCCAGTCAGCGATATCCGACCCTATGCATAGGACAATTTTCTGGACGTTCATCCACGTATCGATAGCCCTGTGGCATCAGGGATACTGCACGGTAATTGCTGCAAGCGTCATGGTGAGTGCATGCAGCCAACTGACGTCATGAGATAGGCGTTTCCCTTCCGGCAGCTGTAGGCGGTCACTTAAATAAAATGACAAACAAAAAGGAAAACAAACAGATGACGGCCTTTTCACTGCTTAAGCACGAGCTGACTGAAAAACAAGCCCCAAGCAAGAGTCCCGTTTTTCAAGATATAGATACGCTGAATCTTCAGCTTGTACGTACACAATCGCAGAAAAACGTGCTTTGCCATCAGGTTCTGCACCGCACACGCCTAACGGTTCCACCTGGACAAAGGGACACACCTCGAGACACGACCGTTCGCCTCCGAGAGAACACAAACAGGCGGACGCTGTCAAAGGGCCGCGGTCCAGGAAGTGGCGACAGCACCGGTCCGCTGGAGGGTGGGGTCGGCGCCTGCAGACCGGGCTGAGGCACGGGCCCGGCCTCGCCCGAGTCCGAAGGTGAGCTGGTGCCAGCCCACTCGTGGGTGAGGTCTTACAGCGCCCCTCAGGAAGGAGCGGGAGGGGGGAGGGGCGCTGGGCGAGCGGCGGTCCCCATCCGCCCGGCCTGGGGACGGGGACGGGCTGGGTGGCTGGGCGAACCAGGTCGGGTCAGCAGGGGTACGTTCGGAGTGGCCCGGCTGCAAACGGACGAGATCTGTCTGCGAGGGAGGGGAGGGCAGTTGATTGGTCAGAGATCTGTCTGCAAGGGAGTAGGGGGTAACTGATTGGTCCGAGATCTGTGTGCGGGGGCGTAGAAGGTGGTTGATTGATCCGAAATCTGTCTGCGAGAGAGAACGGGAGTGATTGATTGGTCCGAGATCTGTGTGCAGGGGAGTAGGAGGTGGTTGACTGGTCCGGAAAGTCAGTCGGATGAGGATTGTGTCTGAGAGACGGAATATACCTCTCAAGCTGTTAGACAGGGCGCAATGCTCCTTTTTCAGAATGCGTACATGTGTCTTATAGACCTCTCGAGCTGTTAGACAGGGGGCAATACTCCTCTTTCAGGATGCGTACGTGTGTCTAATAGAAATATCGAGCTGTTAGACAGGGCGCAGGCTTCTCTTTCAGGATGCGTACGTGTGTCTAATAGACCTCCCGAGCTGTTAGACAGGGCGCAGTACTTCTCTTTCAGGATGCATACGTGTGTCTAATGGCAGAAAACCAGGTTCATGGGCTGTCTCCAGGTGAAACATAATTCTGGGAGTGAGAGCCACCTCGGAACGACGCGGATGAGTATGGAAGGAAAGCTTTTCTTAAGCGCTCTTGGAAGCTGAAACCATGCTGATGCGCAAGAAAGAAAAGCAAGTCCGCAGGAAAGAACAAGGCCGATCTGAGCCTCCAGAAACAATTTTTTAAAATTTGATTCTCCAATCTTTTTTTGATTTGAATCTCCAATCAAACAATTCCTTGAGTGCCAAGCTGGAACCGCTTGAGCAGTTTCTGCTTTCAAACTCAGCACCCATCAACACCAGACAACAAGCGATGCTGGACAAACGCGCGACAGGCTGCCCCGGTTACGCCAGGTCAGAACCACGGCCGGCTCGTGCCAGTCCCCCCCTCCCCCCCCCCCCCAGTTACCGGTGCTAGTTTTTGCGCCGAAGGCGGTGCGGCTACTCGCCACTGGACCGTTCTGTCTCGAGTAACGAGCTGTCTCATCGGTTTGGCTGTAAGAGTGCCGCATCTACCGACTGCCGGCTACAGAGTAGCGTCGTGTCCGGCAGATTCCGAATTCAGCCACGAGGTCGGTACCGCCATCTCCCGACGGGACTCGTCGGAGTCCTGCAGGGTTGCCCTCCACGTCCATCACCGCGTCCTGCTGGCGCTTTCACCTGGCGCACGACGGTAACGAACCCAACAGACCGGGCCGGCGCCGCGTCTGCTATCTGCGTGTTTTATGTGACGATCTCTTCGACGCGCGTCACACGGGCACCTGTGTCGTAACGACCCCACCGCCAGGCGGTGCTCCCGACATTCGCGATGTCGCGCCGGGGGTCCGCGTCGACTCTTCCGATTCTTTCTTTTGTTGGCGCGCCGGCCGTTCTTTCCGCGCCATTTTGCAATCCAAGCTGTTATACGGCCGTCGGCCGACCGGAAATGAAGGGAAAACGCGGCGAAGCATTACCGCCGCTCAAAAGTCCAGCCGAATCGACATATGTGAGGCGGAGATTTGTAAGCCTGTGACTGATAGCATCGGAGTCGGGATGGAAAGGAGGCTCTGATTTTAAAAGCGCCCGTATGTCCCGGGGGATCAATAGATACAACAGCCCGTTACGGGATGATAGCGAAGTCTTTCAGCCGAACCGCTGCATCATCAGAAAAAAGGATCGGGCGCGATTTCTCTGTAATCGCTGATTTCTCCCAATTTCTGGATTTTCCAGCAGCGTCTAAAGACAACACCGGCAGGATGTCGGCCCATGCCCAAACGAATGGCAGATCGCAACTGAGCGCCAAACAGCAGTGACGTCACCTACCTCATCACATCTGAGCGCGAAACAGCAGTGACGTCACCCACCTCATGACATCTGGGCGCGAGACAGCAGTGACGTCACCCACCTTATGACAGCAGCGCAGACGATGACGATGAGGATGGCCAGCAGGAGAGCCACGACGATTCCCACGATAATGGAAATCTTCTCCTGCCCCTCTGCCGGTCAAGAGGGTCAGTGTCACTTCGTCTTGCGGCACCTCAGCTTATGACATCACAGCATATCACATATGACGTCACGGTACGTTGTGGTGTCTTGCAGTTTCGGTCCGACAGTCCGGGACATTGGTTCGGCTTATCGGGTTTCACCCGTCCAATACTATACCACCACGAGCGGATATTCCTTTAAGTGTTACATCGAACCGGCGCACTTCAAAATGGAACGGGGTAACTGCCTCCTCATAATGTTTGCGACTCAGGCAGCGGTCAGCATTAGAAACAAGCTTTTTGAACCAGTGCTAAACTGAACTAGTTCACTAGTGAACTAAATGCACCACATGACACAACCACCTTCATGGGGATTCCGCTACGAGCCATGGAGAAAGTCGTGGAAGGGAAAGAGGGCTGTCAGTGCCTCCATTCACAAAACCTTCCTTTGCATGATAAACGCCGCACATGCTTTCATTACCATTAGCCTGACTTACAACTCGAGCTGATCTATTATCCTGACTGAACACATCCCTCAGCCTGGTTTATGATCTTGTTGGACACGGAAGCAGGTGGGACCTGAACCTCATAATATATTCACTTTCGATTGTTGACCGCATTGTGTATTTCATTACGGGGCAGCTGCTGAGTGCCGGCTTATAACGGCGACGACCTCTTTGTTGGCGTCGATGAGGAGCCGAGCTACATCACTAGCGAAGCAAGTACGCTGATGCGGGATGGTGAAATGCAATTTAAAAGTGGGAAAAACAAATGAGGCGCACATAAATAACACGCGGGCGCGTCGCACATACTAATTTGTGTCCCCAAATACCCGTGCCACTAGATAACCACAAGCCAGCGCCACAAGAAACTCCACAGGAATGAGGACGCGAGCTATTTGGTAGAAACTACTCGCACGCTAGTTTGGCCAAGCATTTACATGAATTAACGATCATAAAGCAATCATCTTAATAGACGGTTCGCGTAACTCAGTTGACTGGAGCGCCTGACTTCGGATTTTCTCGACCGTTGGGTTGGGGATGCGGGTGAGGGGGGGGGGGGTGGGGGTCGGTGGCACTCACTGTTTACCCCTGCCTGGGAGGGACTGCGGCCGGTGGTAGTGACCGCGCTTGGGGTCACGTGACGTCACAGGATGGAAGTGACCGAGCCAAGCATTGGGGCAGATTATAGCTTCGCTGCAGAATTATGCGATTGACCTGGAGTTTCACCATCGGATTGTGCTGTCAGGGTTCGCACGATATAAACTGCTTAATGCGATCTTTAGTCCCAGGACTTCATCCAACCTAGCGGCCCGAAATTCTATTTCAAAACTACACTTGAGTTGAATGGCGAGGCATTCTTTAGAAGACAACATGGGATAAGGAGGAAAGACACAAGGATTCGGCAAGCTGTCTTCAAATCTAAGACGGGCCCGATGCGTTTGGTCTTACCTTCTTCTTTGCCGAGCTCATCGTATTCGTGTTCTGAAACAGAGAAAGTGTTCAGATGAGCATCATTGGGATAAGGCATTAAGGTATCACATAAGGCATTAAACGCTCGATGCGCGAATCGCCATTGTTGAAAGGAAAAAATACACGAAAGGCAAATCAAGAAGGGACCAAAGACTGGCGAACTTCGGGAGATCAGGTGGACACTTCCGTGGGACTTGTGTGTAATATGGACACACAAAGCTGTATCTGCAGCTGCAGCACGTCATGAAGGTAACATTCCGAATGCAAGATAGCGGTCGCGTTTCGCTATCTTTCTCGTACGTTTCTGTCGCAGGGACAATCTACAGATTTCACAGAATTGTCGACACATGGCTATGAGCAAAGCCTATCTGAGTGACAACGAACGCCCGAAAGCCCACTCACGATGTTATAAGTCACGGAGTCGAAAGTCATGTCCAGGGGACAACATCAGGTCTTTTTCGTATGGAAAAGAGGCGCACTTCAGCGCGAGGGCAGGTTAAACATCGAAGCAAGGGAGAGGGGGGGGGGAGAGGCAAGTTCGGAATGTTGTACAGTTATATGGAAACTAAGCCGAATGATACGGACGTTCAGCGTTTTTTGTTCTACACCTTTGGCAAGTCTTTCTGGCGTCTTGGATTTGCCAGTATTTTTCACCTTAGGGCCTGTTTTTGCCGTCTTGCGGTCGCATGTACTTTTCAACCCACAGACCTGTTCTGCTGTCTTCGCTTCGTCAGTATTTGAGGCAGCTTCGAGACACTTTGCAGTCCCTTTCGGCTATTTTTGCTAAACACAATAACAAGTATCATTGAAAGCCAATCAGTCCACGCATTAATAATGATTGCTTCACGCCTCTGGCGACACAACCTTATCGAGTTACATTAAGATTTCTTACTCAAGATGACAGCGGGGACAAATTTTACATGCCTGGCACTGCCCGACGCTGCTAGAAATTTCCAAGCATTAGCGCATTTCGTGCAGAAATGCTTCTTTTCGGGAAGTCACTCCGTGCAGTAATCCTTCGTGAAGGCGACTATTACGTATCATTTCACTGGTGACGTAAACAAGGGAAAACCAAACAGCCCGACCATACGGAAGACAACCTACAGACCTTGCCTGCATCACGACACGAAGGCATGAGGCTGCCAAGAATCGAATCTTATCTCGGTGTCGCTCCGAAGCATGACCGTATAATCTGGCAGGCAAGATCAGTGGCAGCCCACGTGACACGCGAGAGGCTCCTATCAAGGTCACGCGCTCCTTATGTTTACGCGCAGCAGCTGGCGAAACGCTCATCACGCGCAAAGTGACGTCAGAGAGTGAACGAAAGAAGAATCGAACGCATGCGCAATATGCGCATTGATGTGCTTTGGAGGGATTGGCCAGAGCGGTCTGTGCGAAACACATGTGCATCATAGCTGACGAGTACGGTACACTGGCATTCGGTCTATCCTTGACATGCAAGCAGGTGCGTTAAATTTCACAAACCAGACGCGTTAGACAGCAGTTTATATGACTGAGGTTTGGATGTTCTTTTGAATATCGGTTTGTGGATGATTTGCACCCTTAGACAGTTTTTTTAATATTTTTCGAGCTTGTGCAATTGACTTTAAAACACAGAAACACCTTGCCCCCTCACCCCCGCCAGGATCAACTGCAAATCATTCGAGCACAGTCGAGCAATTCAGACACAAGGGTTGCTGAAAGCGCCTAGCCACAAGTCCAAGCACACATGAGCAGTGACAGTGGGCAGTGTCCACAACCAAAATTGCGTATCAAAACCGGAGGTGACACACCACAGGGCCAAGTTTCCACATCTTTGGGACAGCACTTCAAGTTTGAGTTTCACTAATTCTACACGTTTCCTGACTTGCTCTGCTGCGTGCTTACAGGGACAGACTCAAGGGGAGGCAGAGACGAGGCCGAACTAGACTAGCCCAAATGCTGCGTTTGTTTCGACTACCAACGATAGTGCAAACAAACACACTTCGCTCTCGTCGATTTCATTCTCAAGTACTTCGCTAACATTCCGAACATGCCCCTCAACCCAGGCGCAATGCTGAGAGGGGGGGGGGACACCGAGCTCCGGCACGTCCGCTACGCCTGCGCCTGCTCCTCACCTGACGTCTCGTTAGTGACGCGGTGCAGGTATGGCTCCAACGTCGGCGAGTCGCCAATTATCTCTTCCTCGTGGGTCTCGAGGCCAGAGTTGGCGCGCGGGGCCATGATCGGCGCCAAAACTGCCGGGCAGAACACACACAAGGTCATCGCGCGCCGGGCAGAACACACGCAAGGTCATCGCGCCGGGCAGAACACACACAAGGTCATCACGCGCGGCAGGGCGGAGCGCCGAACCGACGATGGTCAAAATGCGTGCACGTGGTCAAAATGGGACACAAGATCAGGAGGGACAATGGTCAAACTGGACGCGTCAAAAGCGATTTGGAGTGTGTCTCCGCCTTTCCAACGTTTACCATTCGGTAGGACGCGCCAACTGCACGCATCCGACTGTGTGTTGGCCCGCCCAGATTCGGTCTCAGGGTGGCTCGACCTGGCTGTCCGGGGTTCAACAGGTGAATAGATAACCTCAGCGGTGCCCGCCGACCCAACGGTCACGCAATTGGCCGCAGATAACGGTTTGGCGCGTCGAGAACACGGGCGCCCAGCGCCGGCGCACGGGACGTGGCATGTCCAGCGTCACGAGCGTCAGGCTGGGAGGTGGGTGTGCCGGGATCTAGTGCACAAGACGTGGGATATCCAGCGTCACGAGCGTCAGGCTGGGGGAGGGGGTGTGCCGGGCTCTGGCGCACAAGACGTGGGATATCCAGCGTCACGGGCGTCAGGCTGGGGGAGGGGGTGTGCCGGGATCTAGTGCACAAGACGATGGGTGTTCAGCGCCACGAGCGTCGGGTTGGAGGGGAGCGTGAGGCGCTGGCGCACAAGACGAGGGGCTTCGTGTCACGAGCGTTGGGTTGGGGGGGGGGATGGATGGGCCAGGCGCTGGTGCACGAGACGAGGTGTGTCGTATCACGAGCGTCAGGCTGGGAGAAGGGTGCGCCAGGCGCTGGCGCACACGGCGAGGGGTGTCTTGCGTCACGAGCGTTACACTGGAGGGGTGTGCCCGACGCTGCCTGGACGCTGAAGGGTGCAGGGAATCAAATAAGGGTATTCGCCATCCTCGTGCGGGGCTTTGCCGCGCTGCGCAGGGCTGTGTTGTACTGCGCTGGGCTGTACTACACTGCGCGGGGCTGTACTGTACTGCGCGGAGCTGTGCTGTACTGCGCGGGGCTGTGCTGTACTGCGCGGGGCTGTGCTGTACTGCGCGGGGCTGTACTGTACTGCGCGGGGCTGTGCTGTACTGCACGGGGCTGTGCCGTACTGCGCAGGGCTGTGCTGTACTGCGCGGGGCTGTGCTGTACTGCGCGGGGCTGTGGTGTGAGCACGTGAGCTTCACGTTACCATGGCTAGTAAGGAGACTGACCAATACGCTCGCTTGATTCACCGTCTGGTCGATCGATGATGACCAATAACGCAAGCTGCATCTTGATGATCTGCACGAGGCTGACTTTGAAATGACAGGTTAAAAAGGTAGGCTTCATTTCGTGCTGTTTTTATGGCCGGCATCGATTCGAGATATGAACATAAGAAAACAACAACTGTATTGAAAACCACATCAGCAACTGCACTTCATAAGCCTTTAAGTGCAATACATATGCTCAAATGCCTTGCAGAACTAGGTCATGACCTGATCCTGTATCTCTTGAATGCCTAGTTAGACAATCAACGGAATCAGACGCCCCTGCATTATAATTCCCGGGCTATGCATCCCGGCATATATGCTTGATAAGTATCCCTGTTTTAGGTTCCTACTGCGCCTGTCTTGCGAGATGATCGCGTTTATGGCATTACACCATGCTGTGCTGATGCGGTGGCTTCATGCATTTCCACTAATCACAAAAAGTTTAGGATCTTTTTGTGGGATACCGGCGGCAATAAAGACGTGTTTACAGCACGTGGTTCAGCAGTAATGGATGTTTGTTGTTTCATCTTCTGCGAGCAACTGAAGCAAAAAAAAAGAAGAAAACAAGTGATCTGACCGTGACCTGCATATGCAGCAACACCCCAACATTCCCTGCCAATAATAAGAGCTTACATAAGACCGCATGAGGTGAATGCCTTTGCCTTATGAAACTAATGCTTTTGTCCCATGGAAGCCGGTGCTGGAGACCAGTGACGTCATCCATGCGTCCTTGACTCATATACGGGTCCATGAATGGCTCAGACATGCGCCAGCACTCTGATATTGTGCAGCCAGACCATGTGTTCAGGTTTCACACTTTACAATAGACCTTTTCGTAACAGATCATTTCAGAGAGAACAAAACGCCTCCAAATCGAATGCGTGTGCTGTTTGGTGGTTTGACCTAGAAGTTTTGAAACCACTGGATTCTAAAATGGTTAGCAAACACCTCCATTCAGACATCACAGTATTTTGCGGTGGCTTTCTTTTAAAAACAATCTTCGTGAACCAGACAGACACACGTAAAAAGGTCATCATTTTTGGCTGAGCCGAAAATTATGTCCTAACCTACCCTTCACCTAACATATCCCTCAAACCTCAATTCTACTCAGATTTCAGTGCCTTGAATTTGCGTTCTCAATGTAAAACAACGTTCTGAAATATTTTGTGGATTAAATTTTTCCCTGCGGAGAAATAGTTGAAATAACTGCTCCGCATTTATTTTGCCCGGTATTCCCTCATTGCCCGTCTCGTTGAGGCACTCAGATCAGCATCAGGGGAGGGAGCTCAAGCCTCTCGAAAGTACATACAGTGACGCCGCTGCCACTGCCACTGGTTCAGTTGCGATGTTTCGATAATTCGACACTCGAGCACGGCTTGCAATATCAGTGCAGCTTTGATTTCCCAAGACGCCACACGCTCGAGGTAACGGCTTTTGCGCCGCAGTACTTCGGAGAACGGTCGGTGAACTCGGAAAACCACACCGAAAATTTTCTCACATGTTTTTCTACAGGCCCTTGTCTAAGCCGATCTCCACTTGACGACCGTCACGGCCGTTGGCCCACCCTAACCACAGTCTCCGCTCTGTCTCCGCAGGGCGATTGGCTGAGTACACCAGGACGTGTCCCCGCGATTAAAATGACCTCCATCTCCGGCAAAGTCCTGCTTTGTCAGTGACAACAGCACGTTTCTGGGAACTCCAGACCCGTTTCATGACTGTAACTTGTCGGATCTCATGTACGCTCTGCGCCGACGCTTCACTTATCCTCCACGCCAACGTTTACGTGAACCCGCTGCAGTGACGTCAGAGCTTCCGGTTGACTTTCTACCGGAAGCTTTCGTAATGCCACTGCGTCTCTCCGCTACCGCGTCAAACATCTACTCCGCATTAACTTTTCTGAGAATTCCGTGGCGCTTCGCTCCGGCAGCTGCTCACCTCTGATGACATTTCCAGTCGGTACGTCCGGCTGGCGGGGAGGCGACATGGCGACGGCGACCTCAGCTCACCACGCAAAGGACTTAACGCGCGTACCAGCGCCAAGCAAACACCGCACAGGACCTAACGTGCGTACCAGCGCCAAGCAAACGCCGCACAGGACGTAACGCACGTGCCAGCGCCGCACAAACACCGCACAGCCGTCCGGCCCGTCCAGGACGGGCGCCGGCGCGAGAGGCACGGGCCGGCCCGCTCCGCCGCTCGGCGGCGGCTCTCCGTGAGCTGCGCAGCTCTGTGCGCTTCGCAGCTCACGGAGCTGCCTCGCAATTCCGTGAGCTTCACGGCTCCGTGAGCCGCTTTGCAGCTCCGTGGGCCGCTTCGCAGCTCCGTGCACTTCGCAGCTCCGTGAGCTTTGTAGCTCCGTACAATTCACAGCTCCGTGAGCTTCGCAGCTTCGTGTGTTTCGCAGCTCGGTGGCTCAGCAGCCGCCTCCCTCTGGACACGCGGCGCGACTGGCGCGACCGGACGTCTCCTCTCCGGACAGGTCCTCCCCGCGGGCCGGTCCTCCTCGCCCTCCGCCGCACTTCCGCGCGCACCGCCCGCCCGACCACACCCACTTCCGCCTATTGGCCTCTCGCCGGCCAGGCGTGAGGCGCCGTCTCCGGCGGCGTCGTCCGCCGCGCGTGCTCGCGCCGCGCCGCGCGTCGGCCTTGTGCTGAGCCGAGACCGGTCCTGCGCCGTCCTCCCGGTGTCCCATCCCCTCTGCGGCCGCCGGGGTTATCTAATCAGCGCCGCGTCTTAACCTCGGAGACGTCGCGGTCATGCGGTCGGCGGCGGTCAGCTGAGCGAGCTGATAATGATCGCGGCGGCCGGTGATACGGGAAGGGGGAGGGGGAGAGGCGTGTGGCGGCGCTGCCATCGGAAGTGAGCGTCGCACATGACTGGGACCGGTCGATACGCACCGGGCGGAGGAGACGAAGATGGGAATTTGATAACTTCTCGTAGTTTCACAATCGCCCTGGATCGGCATGTATGCGCGTTCGCGGAAGGACGGGACTGCTATGGAATGCGTTTGGGGCCCTATTGATGGTAGGATTTTGATATCCGGGAACTGTCAAACTGAGTGCGAAAAAAGGCGGAAGAAATCAAACTTTTGAAAAACGTTTTATAGCGCATGTTGCAGAGCCACCTAAATGCTGCCTATCTCTTTACAGCCGCCGTGACTTGGTGTAAGCGGCGTAGATTGCTGATGCGATAAGATTCCTGTACCCAGTGTTGACAGACAATAGTCGCCACGTGTGTTTTATCGCCCTGTTTTCCAGCAGGTGGGGCCACGATCAGCTCAGCGGGCGGAAGCGCAGCCCAACCGAACTTCTACAGCACGGTCAGTCGACGCGATACCTAGACAGATCAAACATACCGCCTTTTATCGGGAGCGCCGAGACCACGGCATAGTTCCTCCAGATGTAAAAGTGCATGGACTCACACAAGCTCATTGTGTGCATTCAGTACCTATACGGGTCAAAAATAAGAATCCCGCAACGACCACAGGGAGTGAGCCACCGTCCAGTCCGTCCTGGACCTGCTTGCTAAGGCATGGGCGACTTCGGCTCCGGACGCCCTGACCGAGGGTCACGACTATCATTGGCAAACCTCCCGCCCCCGTCGTTACCGAGCGCCAGACGAACGTCGAATGCACGGAGGATATCAACAAACTCCGGCTTCTTTCAAGGACGACGTCCGCGAGTCCGGAGATCGTGCGCGCCGACTCCCGTAAGCGGTGCATTCGCAGACGGCATTAATAACAAGGCGAGGACCAGAACAACCGGTGCTGTACGTGTCCGACACAGCCTCGCCGCCAAGGCTGCTCGGCGGCATCACCTGTCAGACAGGTGATCGGGGTACTAATCGTGCGCGCGCTCCGCACGATGTGGACGTGAGGATGTGGATGTGGACGAGGTCAGAGGCCAGCCAGATTATGCCGCGCTGCTCGGAGTGCCAACGAGCATACAGATGACGTTCAGGCTCGCGTTGAGAGGCCCGATTCGATGCGTCAGCGCACTGCCGCTGCGTGGAGATTGGTTCGTGGTAGGGCCACGGTCGTAACATTCCAAAATCGTTTGATGATTAATATTTGAAGCTCTAGTCAGTGTTGTCGTTTCTGGACTCTACGACTCAGATGTATTCCACCAGAATGAGAAACGAACGCTCATTTTGACACTGCACTATTCAGTACTCAGAGCGCCATAAACCGGCTTCAAAAGTGAGTGAGCAGTGATGACTTCGCGCGTTGGTTCATCGAACTGTCCTTAAACCCTCCCGGGAGTTCGGCGTAGAAATCACGGACGACGCATTTCGCAACAAGTGGTCACACTATTCTTAGCCTCGGAGGCAAACGAGGCTCTCTCGCTCAGTCCCGAAGGCAAAGGAGGCTCTCTCACTCAGTCCCGAAGGCAAACAAAGCTCTCTCACTAAGTCCCGAAGGCAAACGAGGCTCTCTCACTCAGTCCCGAAGACAAACGAAGCTCTCTCAGTATCGGCAAATCACCTGCTATCAGACTTATCAAGCCTTATCACACATACCGGGCAATGCTCGAGAACAGGTAATCAGAGGCCCGGCGGAAAACCCGGCCTGGGGGCGCCAGCGGGCATCCTGACGGCAGCGCGTGCTGCCGTGCGGCCATCCACGACCACTCCCAACGACGTCACCGTGACGTCACGAGCAATGTCACTGTCCTGGCAGGACCGACTCCCCTGCAGCCTTTTCTCAGAGCGGGCTATCTTCCGTGACGCTAGACCTGTTTCGAGGGCGGGCTACCCGGGCCGATAATGACAGGCTGGTTTGCGGTGGTTTGCGGTGGTTTGCGGTGGTTTGGTTTGCGGTCCTCGCTCGCGCCCGTCGTAGACGGACACCGTTGATGCTTCCGTGTATTCTATCGCGCATTGGTAAGTCCTTATCGACCCGTGTCGCGAAACTCCCCACTTGAAATCCAGCGTGCGCTGAATGCCATGCTCGTGGTTCATGACATCCGGAGATCGGATCATCGGCCTTTCAATGCATTACATCAATTGCATTGCATTGAACTGCATGGCATTCGATGCTGGAAATGACACGTGGCCCTTATTGAAGGAGTTATCCTATGGGTATTCCACCACAGAATTTACAAAACAAAGCTGCGGGCGGAGTCACTGGTACGCAGCCACATATCGTGTCAACGCCGGTGGCCGCCCAGGAAATCACGGTTATGGAAGACGATACTTCTGGCCAGTGAGAGCTCTCCGCATCATGTTTAGTTATGATGTGGACGAATGCGATACGGGCCCTCCAGTCAGTTGAGACACCGCGGAAGAAACCGCAACATCGATCATTCCCTTTCCTGCCTATCCTTTCTCTTACCCTGCCTGTCTCGCTCTCTCTGGCCTTCTTCTTGCCCCCTCTCTCCCTGTCCCGTTTGTGCCTCTTCCTGTGCGTACGTCATGCACGGTCAACGCGACAAGGAACGCAACGTCAACATAACATAGCATGGTGTAGCATAATATAACTCAGCACCGGAAGCTGCTGATAGCAGTTTCAGCATCAGATGCGTTAACCATGGGTGTTTGTTAAATAATTGTAGGTCTGATCATTCATCATGGCCGGAACCACCATTGATCATCCCCGCGATCATTGATCATATCATTGACCAATGCCCCGGACGCTGATCCCTGCATTTGCACTGGAAACCCGTATAGCTTGGTGCACAACCGGCCTGCACCACTCGACCCATATTTGGTGACTCGGCTCACTAGCACACTATTTATGCATGCGGCCTGCGAGAAACGTCCACAACATCCGGCCTTACTCACATGCATGAGATCAACCGGACACGCGCTGCTCCAAGTCGAGCCTTATGCGTTGGCTTAGGTGCCGACGAACTGAAGTACGGGGGCGAAGATCACGTACGCTCTCAGTGCAACAATCGGTCACTGCGACTGGAATGCCAATGCTAATTATTTCTTTGCATCGTAAGATAATCAAGACAGCTATGAACGGAATTAAAATAGGACTTAAGCTGAATTATGTACCTACAAAATAATCCAACCCAACACAGCCTTCCTATTTACTTGCTATTTCCTCACTTTTTGAGCCGGAAATACTTTGTTCACCGTATTGCTAGGTAGATGGCCGTTTTTCATGGAATGAAATCGGACAAGTTTCCGAACGATGGCACAAGTAGCGATATGGATACACACAGATACTGACACATAAGACGCCACATTCTAAAATACAAATTAGATTTATCGATATCTATCGCGTAACCGTATTGTGCACAATACTTCTATACAACTAAAAAGTACCCATACATAAGCCTAACTGATGACGAAAGATAGCCATCGTTTGTTCCCTTATTGGCGACACCACGTGAGGTTGAACCTCACGAAAAGCATCGAATTTCGTCAAGAAGGGTGGAGTAGCTCATCGCGGCTGGCCATGTTTTGACCCCGCATGGGATGCCAAAAGCCCTCAGAAGCATTCCGCTGACACACCGGAGTCAGAAAAGCTCATAGTTCAGACCACTTCTGCCGCGGTGTCGATGTTCTGATAATGCTTTATGTTTAGGAGGGCTACCATCTTGAGCCGCTCGAGCGATTTAATCGTGACCAAAATTTTAACACGGGCTCCAGATCCAGCAGCAGGGTACTGGGCTCCTCTCCATACCTCCCCTCCTCCTCTCCGTAACTCCTTTTCTCCTCTCCCTACCTCCTCTTCTTCTTTCCGTACCTCCTCTCCTCCTCCCCCTACCTCCTCTCCTCTCCCTACCCCGAGCATCGGGCAGTGGCGTCTGCGCGCCCCGGGTGTGTTGCCATGTAGGTTATGAAGCGGATAATATCACAAAACCTCGCGTTGAATGATGAGGTCCGTGTTCTATTCTCGTGTTCTCCGCATGCCGCGTGCGATCTCGCGATCTCGTGCTCGCGTTTTCCGGCGGCCGGCAGGTAGAGTCAAGGATCCGGCATCGGGTTTGAAAGGATGAGGATGCGGTAAGCGAACATTGCCGCCTTGATGCGATGCCATCCGGCGAAAGTGGAGCGGCTTCTGATCAGAGACCATCGTTTTGCGCTGGTCGCTGCAACGGGGTCGTGTCAGGGTCAAACGCCCGGTATTAGAAGATCAACGCGCCAGTCCAGGCGGGCCTCTCAGGCGCTTATCTCCTATCTGCAGCCTGCAAATCCGTTCAGCGGTACAACACCTGGGCTGTACATCGTTCGTGGAATGCTTGTTAGTGAGTCGCAGACATTAGTCGCAACTCGTGAGTTTAGCTATTTGGGACGTGCTTATGTACTGTATGGATAACTCGGAGGTTCCAATTATATCCCCATCTGAAATGACGGTCTTGCTGGTATTGATTTTATTGGTTATCAAAACAAAATAGCTTGACTGTTTTGTTCCATGCCAGAAATCGCGAATTTCGCATGGATTTGTGTCCCTCTCATTCTTCTCCTCGTCCTCTTCCATCGGTTTTCCTCGTTCTCGTACCTTTTTGTCCTCTCGGTCTACTCTTCCCGCCTTTCCTCTACCACCCAGTCCTTTAACATCGTCCAGCCTGAAATGGGGCAAGGCTGGGAACGCTTTGTACGCGGCCCGAAACCCGTCACTTTTTGTCTTGAGGAGAGCAGCGCGATGATGAATAGGTGGACGTGTCTGGTGGCCGGTGAAGGTTAGCCATTATATATGTATGCTGCTTTAAATGGAGCCATTATCGCGGAGAATAGATTACACGATAGCAGTGAAATCAAAATATCTCGATTCACACAATATAGGTGAGGTTGCATTCCATTTGGATAATAATGTGCGGATGCTGGAATAGATGTATTGTTTGGAGACTGGCAGGCCTGGGGGCTGAGGGCCACATGGGCACGTGTAGATGCTAGAATAGATGCGTTGTTTGGAGACTGGCAGACCTGGGCGGCTGAGTTGCCCATGGGCACGTGTAGATGCTGGAATAGATGCGTTGTTTGGAGATTGGCAGGCCTGGGCGGCTGAGGGGCACATGGGCACCTATAAACTGCCGAAGAACCTGTTGCCACTGCCATCCCATGTACAAAAGCCACTCCGAGATTATCACTAAAGAACAGATTAACGATCATAAATCACGAAAACGCCTGCAAACTGCCTGGGAACTGAACACCAGGTGCACCCATGTGTAAGCTACACCTGCATGGCGTCCAAAATGCTGGGTCAAAAATACTGCCAGGGTCAGTCGACAGCTGCAGCAAGACAGACTGAAAAGTGCACTCGTTGGCGAACAGTGCACTCGTAATGGCCATACCTTATCTCCGGATAAGCCGTGGCTATTGTGATGGCTAGAGACCAGTGAATGTACGAGTAAAACCATGACGCATTTGATGGCTGCTTCTCCAGCAGCATCCCGAATTATTCGCGAGACAGCGTCTGTGTTTGCTCGCACCAATCCTGAAGGTAGCATTTGCTTAAAGAATCAGATAAGGCAAAAGCTTCGTTTTCCTTCGGGTTCGGAAACGAACAGATGTACAAGTTCCGAAGATAATACACCCAAGAACACTCTAAGTTGGTGCAGCGATTCCTTGACCTTTGCGCACTGGGGAGCAAATCATTCAGACCGGGAAAAACATGCCATTACCTCATTAGGCTCACTGGATTTATGCAGCCAACGATGAAATTGCATCGAAAACACACAACAGGGCGCATTTAACTTGCAATCACAATCAAGAACACGCCCTGGTCTCAGATCATCGACGGCGCCTTTAACAGAAAAAGAAGAAACACAAAGCCGGATACAGCAACCCAACAGGATCTTGCACCCAACAATGCAGTGCACAATCGCACACCACAGTTTTCATTCCTTTGAAGCCCGCCGCCAAACTCTGCGTCCAAGCGTCAGTTTACAGCAACTGCAAACATGCTCCTCGCTCCGCAGCGTGAAAGATCGCGCCTGCTTCAGCTGCGAACCAGGTATCAGTTCGCACACCGAGTCACCACCAGCGGACCGGGGCTGCTTTTGCGGGGGGGGGGGGCGCTCAGTTCCGCACGTGCGATTACCAAAACGGGGCGTGCCACAGGCTTCTTAAGGGAGCCTCGGATGCGCGGCGCGCCCCCGGCGAGCCAACACGCACAAACGAGTAGGCGGAGTGGACAGGAAGTCCCTTCAGTGTGAAGAGTAGAAGCCAGCCCAGAAGAAGCGGTCTGCGATCCGCAGCAATGTACTGTGTGATTTTTGGCTATCACCATAGATTTGCAATAAGTTTGCAAGGCGTCATGCTGGTGCGGCGATGTTGCATGCATTTACTTGTGAGTTATGCTGTAGCAGTACTGGGTTTAAGAGACATTAGTACAATCATAATGCAAGAGGTGTAAAAAGTACTAGTTGGTAAGCTTAAAGGAATGCGCTCAAAATTTGTGCAGGCCTGCCTGTAGGTTGCAGCGTTATGTCGAACTCACAGTAATTTTCTTGTTTCTCTCTCAGGCTTCGTCGAGTTCCGATTATCCCTCCTCTCGCCCTTATGTAACATCCTCTCTCTCCCTCTCCCTCTTATGCAACATTCCCTTTCCCTCTCTCTCTCTTTCTCTTTCTCCGTCTTTTCCTCTCACTCACTCTCTCTCTCTCTGTCCCTCTCTCTCTCTGTCTCTCTCTCCATCTTGTGCACTCTCTTTCTTCTTCTTCCTCTCTCTTCCTGTTCAGTTCTCTTTTTCTCTCGGCCTTTCCCCCCTCCCTCTTACCTCTCTCGTCAGCCTTATCAGATCCGAATCTCTCCACCCTAAATCTGCCATACGACTCTCTCACTATGACCGAGTCAGCTCCCTAACTCGTCTGTGTCGGACGCAGGCGCCATATAATGAACACCAGGCGGAACCTTGACTCTGCTACGCCGTCAGATGGTGGAGCGCAGGGCTAAATGACCCCTGCGGCCGGACAGCCAGCTACCTTGGCATTGACCCAAATCCGTGGAGGGTGCCTCCGGCGGCGGCGCGCCAAAAGACGCGTCATCCATTAGGGGAAGCGGTTTAACAGCCAGCGGGTGGAGGTGGGAAAAGGCCGGGGTGGGGGGGTGGGGGAGGAATGAGCGCGAGGACAGCTTGTCAACATCTCACGACATCTTCTGGTGCTGCTGATGGTGTGGTTTGGTCCATTGTTGTCCAAGAGATTACCATAGCTAAGCGCTGAACTGATGAGCTGACAAGCCTTGCTGTGCTGACAAAGCCGAATTAATTATTCGTGCCACTCCCGCGACCAAACAAGCTGACACCGAAGGCAAGCGTGGCTCCTGTTCTTTCCTTCTTTTTTCTACCTGTTCATTGTTGACTTAACCGGGCCGAAATTTGGTAAATCATGGTTGGCACATGGCCGTGCTGTGGCAGTCGGAACTGGCCTGGATTGAGGCGGCGGTCATCAGACACCGGTGGTCATCAGACACCGGTTCATCAGACGGCGTGTCATCAGACGCCAGTGGTCGTCAGACACCGGTGGTCGTCAGCCGCCGTTGGTCGTCAGACAACGGTGGTCGCCAGATACCGGTGGTCGTCAGATACCGGTTGTCGTCAGACACCGGCGGTCATCGGATATCGGCGATCATCAGATACCGATGGTTATCAAACACCAGTGTTCATCAAGTTCCGGTGGTCGTCAGACACCGGAGGTTATTAGACACCATTGTTCATCAGATACCGGTAGTCGTCAGATACCGGTGGTCGTCAGAAACCGGTGATTATCAGACACCGGTGGCCATCAGACACCGGTGGTCATCAGACACCGGTGGTCATCAGACATCGGTGTTCAGACACTACTCATGCCAGGGAAGCAAGGGAATGACACCAGGAATCATAAAATATCAGAAGCCGCTTGAAACAATATCATCAGCACGCTCATGGATCACCAGCGCCCCTTTATCGACCCTTGATCTGACAGATCTGACTTTGGCTGACTTTGGCTGACTTTGACTGAGTTTTACTGACGCTTGACGTGACGCTTCATCTGATCTGCTCTGAATTGAAGCCAAAGTCACAGCAAGGCCAGCGAGCCCTCTCACCGAGCAGTGAGCCGGTGAGAGCTCTTGCCGGCCACCGAGAAGTTATCGTCATTTGCACGGTCTGCATCTGCCCCGTTGCGAGTCGCCGTTTCCTGTTCCAGCCTGACCTCCAGATTGCGCCGGCTGATACGCTGGCGAAACGCGGCTGCCATTGCAGCCCGCCCGGCCGAACAGGCGTTTTGTAAGCGCGACACACCGCGGTAGGAGAGCGTTGGACTTTGGTCATGCTGTAAAAAGTCGTCGCAGAAGCCCCTTCTAGGCCAAGTCCACCTTTTGTTACCAGACATCGCGATGTCATAATTTGCATGAGACTAGACTGGTGTTGTTCTTGCAGGCTGAGTTGCTAAGTGGCCACTTGGCATGCCGGGGAAGCATTGTGACCCCTCTCAACCCGTTGCGAAATGGAGGCTTTGTTACAACACCATGCGGGAGAGTTTGTTAACGGTTTGAAGGACAGAAGGTCCCACGGCTAACACCACTGGAGGCCATGCGATACTTCACGGCCAGCGCCTCAAGGCATGTCCCACGCGCAACGAAGGGTGCTGCACGTGCTTACGTGTCCGCGGACATCTTATCGGAAATAGAAGTCTGTGGCTTGGAGCCTGGCTGAGGGCCAAGAGTGACATCACCCGCAGCACCAACTGGCGTGCGAGATATCAGTGTTGAATAATTCTAAGGTGCTAAATGCCTCGAACTGCCGACGTTAAATGATCTTAAGGTGTTGAATATCTCGAACTGCCGACGTTAAATAATCTTGGGGTGTTGAATACCTGGCACTGCCGACGTTCAAAGATCTGAAGGCGTTGAATACCTCGCACTGCCGACGTTAAATGATCTTAAGCTGTTGAATATCTCGAGCTGCCATAACTTTTCAGGTCTCAGTGGTGTGAGCGGTCTCAACTGATACAGCCACATTCCACACTCGGGGCAGCATATCGATATTACACCACCGGCAGGCGGTATGGCATTTCCCACTGTTCCGACACACGGAATCATCAGCATGTCGCGGTCTGTCTGTCAAGGCCGGCATTACCGGCCGCCTTGTCTCGCACACGTACTCGCTGGTGACCCTCCAACCATCGATACGTTCAAAGCGTGCACATTAATCCCCCGCGGCTGAATTCATGTATTCAC
>NW_023596805.1:571731-581731 GCF_011947565.3 Pollicipes pollicipes | reverse complement strand
GTTCGCAGCCCAGGAGCGACACTTTTGTAACGCATAAAAGACGCTATATCGGCTCTCACCCAAAACTATTAGGCTTACACAGCTCAGGCGGGTTATTGCATAAGTTACGGCAATTCGACACAATTTAATAAAAAGGCAGCACAAAGCGCGTCCGCTCTTCCATGGAGTGGTGGGATCCGCTTCTTCAGAGCAAGCTATTTCAAGCGCGTAGCAATGCTCTCAGAAATGATCTCTGTATGGCGTTCGGTCAAATTTCTTAATAAATCCAGATAACTTTTAGAGCTTAAATGGAATGCCCAGCAGAACAATACATAGGAGAGGCACATCACATCATTGCGGGAGAAACTCAACCACAAGTCAGTGCAGCCAGAAGAGTATGACGGTTTGGCAAAACCATACGCCATTGTTACACGCTTAATGGGGACCATTGACATCTAGTGTCGACGTAAAACTATCGTGAGTTTTACTGTGATTGGTTATTACATCTTCAATTTTTTTTGTCTGTTCAAAACAGGATAAGCTTTGGTAATAATGTGCACTTGACCACAGACAGAACGTCTTCGTTGACACCAATCACAAATTTATCTGCATTCTTTTTATCTGTCGCTCACGTACTGAGGTATTCTCGGCGAGCCAATGACGGCGGCCGATGACGGCGGCCAGGCTCACCGTGAGCACGATAATCCGGGGTCGAACACCGCTCAGCTCGCCGCCAGCCGTATTTGGGCGTCGGCACAGCGCCTGCCAGGAGTGCGGACACCAGGGGCGCGCCAAAGGGAAAAACGGCTGTAAAGCGGGAACGGTTGCCCCTCCGCCCCGCCCCCTAACGATATGGAGACCGGCTACTAACCATCACCATCACCACCATCACCACCATCACCACCAACCGAGCTGGAAACCGTGCTGAAGCAAGTCGCTCTGGCGTTTATGGTCGACACTGATGCCGTTTGCCCAGAATGCCGCCTGCTTTCGCCCTTGACACAACCCGGCTCACCCGTTTGGAGGTCGGCGCTGAAGACTGCATTGCACAAGCTGCCGGTGGACGATACCGTCACGCATGCGCCGGCGGCCAACCGGGGACCGCAACGCGCGCCAGGAGACTAACCAGCCGGGGACGTGCGGGGCTGAGGCCTGCGCCCGCTGTGTCCCGGGGTCACTCACTGCGATCGGCGAATGATCTGAGATCTGTGCTGACAGATCGCGACTGCAAGGACCTAAGGAGTTCCTCGCGTCATGAGATAGGCCCGACCGAGAAATCGCAGCTTGTTGGAGGGTCATCCAGCGCGCGGGAACGGCTGATCCGGGACTGCAGTGCAGTGTTGAACAAACTTTCGTCTTCACTTGCGGGAACGAACATAGCACCTGACAGCACTACACGAGCTGTTTCATCTCACCGAATCTGAACTGCCGATCTGGGCATTCGCGGCCATTCATCGTGACATCTTCCATGACAGCTGATAAATAATAGCCAGAGATCCATCATAGCGTCTACCCCGATGACTGATGAATAACAACCAGAGGGCGGCCGCCTGCTGAAGTCTACCCGGAGATCGCCCACGATTCGGCAGACCAGCCGCAGCTCGGTGGCTGGCACGGGGTGCAGCATCACCGCAGCTCCTGTACCGGCTCTGCCACTGGACCACATCACCGCGGAGCAGCCACAGCCCGGCCACAGCCCGGCCGCGACAGAGGCGCCATCTCGATCAGCGCCGCAGGAGCGCGGCCGGGTGGAGACGCGGGGCCGCACCCGGGGAAGCACAGCACAGGGAGTTGCACAACCATTCGACGGAAACTACACAGCCATCCGATGGGATGGGCCATGAGATGAGCTGCGCAGCCCTCCAATGGAAGCTATCCGATGGGAGCTACACTGCCAGCGGGAGGTACGCAGCTATCCCATGGAAGCCACCCGTTGGGAACTACACAGCGCCGGAGAGCCACACTGCCATCCCACCACGCACGGGCACGATCCGTCGACGACCCAGACTCGAAAGGAGTCCGGGTGACTCGGGGCAAATGCCCGCCGCCGCCGCCACGCAGTGGACCACTGAACCGAAAACAGCGGCCGGAGCAGAACAAACGCTTGCTCAACCGATCCGCCGGTAACGCGCCAGCGCGCGACGGCTGATAGCCCAAGTCACGGGAGAAACCGCCCCGCCGCAGAGAGAGGGCTGCCCGATAAAACACCGCCGGACCGGGAGACGCTGACCGGCCGGCGGAGAGCCGAGGAGGCGGACAGCTGAGCCTTCGGTAAATGTTTGACGGAGCTGACCGGAATCTGGGCAGGGTCGTTGGGTTCAGGTTGGGTGGCCGCGTTTTGGCGGGTGATGTGGCGTCAAAACTGTGTCGGAGTCGTGCTCCTGTCCAGAGTCCTCGCTTCTACATGCAATGCTACTGAATGGAGAAGTTCTTTAACCATTCAATGCGTCGTGATTTAATTCAGCACTGCAGTGCGCTTCCGCGCGCATCCCCAGATTCACAACGCATGTAAGTGTAAAGCACAAGTGTGACAGAACTGCGAGATATGCGTGTCGCTTCATTTACTAAAGGCGCTGCCACCACTACAATCAATATCATATTCCTGCGATCAATAATATATGTAGCGCACCGTGATTCAAAAGAATGTCAGAAGAACTGATATACATTGAGAGACTCCTTTCTCGCGCCCTGGAACCAATAGATAAAGAATCCAGCATTAATCGCTATGCATGACTGACACATGCGAAAATAAATACGTATGAAGCCAAGCAATACTCGACGAAACCAAGAAAGGCCTTGAGCTTCTGGCGTTTCGGTATCATGAGTTGAGGCCCACATGCGGGCGGTGACCGACCTTCAATATTCTAGGAGGTGGCCTACTAGTAAAATGACTGACTTTGAATGACTTTACCAAGTAAGCATTGGTTACGTGTCAAGCACAAGACTAATCTCTGACAACATAACCGATATTTGCGTGATAGCGTTTAACTAGCACCTCCTGGTATATCGAAGATAGGTGATCGTCAGCGCAAGATCCTCAAGCATCCGACGACAAAGACCGCTCTGCTGGCGGCCAACACGCCCCATAAATCCCGACCGCGCCAACCGAACGCTCGCATCCGACTCACTCCACGCAGCGGGAGAGAGCCAGCCAGCGGTTCGGCTCAGGTGAGCAGGCGAGCCCATCAGCTGGCGGCTCAGCCAGCTGGCGCGGCAAGGCGCCGTCGGAGGAGGGTCACGTGAAGCCTCACCTGCTGCTGTGCGCCATCACAGCGCTGCTCATCTAGGTCACGTGACACAGCAGACCGGTGGAGTGCTGTGCACGGCACGGCACGAGCCGAAGGCAGCCCATGCATGACAATCGATGACACACGTCTACCTGGCCGAGGTTGCACAAGCTGAGTGCGGGTCACCTCCAAGCGGCGGACCATCTCAGAGCAGCAGACCATCTCAGAGCGTCAGACCATCTCAGAGCAGCAGACCATTTCATAGCGGCGGACCACTTCAGAGCAGCAGACCATCTAAAGGCGGCAGGCCATCTCGGAGCCTTGTGGTCAAACTCTGGCAGACGGCAGACCGAGAGAGGGGCAGATGGCAGACCCCAGCCAGGCACCTCACATCCAGTGCCCACCGTAGTCTGGACCATGGAAGTCACGTCTGACCGCTTTTCACCAGGCGTCCGCTCGTCCATTTGAATGACGGAGGAAGCTGCGGCGCGACGCGGTCATGGCGCCCAGTATTTCAGCGCGGAGCTAGCGTGCGGGCTCCGGCGTGCCGTGCCGTGGCGTGCCGTGGCGTGCCGTGGCGTGCCGTGGTGTGCCGTGACGTTCCGCAGCGTGCCATAGCATGCCATGCAATCGAGCTGAGACCGTGCATACCAGAGAGTCGTTGACAGGCTGGACAGACGCCCGGGTCATTGGCCTCGGCACAGGTCTGCTGCAAGGCACCGCAGCCGAGGGCTCCGCCGACCGCTGACGATTTTTGGCTGACGCCGCGTGAGAGCGAAGACTTATCACTGCATTCGCTGCGCGTCTGGGAAACCAGAGGTACGGGGTCCGATTCCCCGCAGTGCCCGCCCTTTCTGCCAGGGTGAGGGGCGAGCGACGTCATATAGCCTCAGCGGCCTGAGAGCGCACAAGCCCTAACGACGGCAACTTATCGCTGCATTCTCGCGTGCAGAAGTGATGAGTGTGGAGGACCGATGTCGTTTGCCGCGTCAGTGTTATGGAAAACCGACAGGCGCCAGATGTCCCTGTTGCGACACCGATAAGCTATTGTCCTTTCCCATGTCAATCCCCAGCAAGGAAATGCAGCGATTCTGATCAATCACGCGGGAATGGGCGAGAGCCTGAGCAGCAGCGGTGCTCGAGGGCAGACAGGGATGTTTTTAGCACGAGTTTGCACGTCTAGCTGGTCGGACAGGTCTTGCGTGCCAGTTCTTGCCGACCGTTCAAGTAAGAGGCAGCGGGTTTCCAGCAAAACATTATCACCGAGGCTACTCTGAACAAGTCACGCATCTCGTGGCCCTGCAAACCGTTCACGAATAGCCGCAAACACCGACACCAGCCAATGACAACTAGGCGTGGTCGGGCTCAAGCACTGATCGCTTTTAGACGAGAACGGGTGGCTTTGCTGCTCAAGGGCAGCACCGCTGCGGTGAGCCCCCTCCCCTCCCCCTCCCCCTCACCGACCGCCTACATCGCTGTGGGGGGTGGGAAGCGGGGGCGGGGCGATCGTGAGGCGCCGGCGGGCGGGGCGGCCGCAGCCGGATTTGACACACCGAGGTCGGATCACGGCGTGCGCCGCTCGGCAGGGAACGATACCCGCTGATCCCGCTGATCCTGCTGATCCCGCCGCCGCCGCGGCTACGTGAGCGCTGAGCGGCGAGCGTGCGGTCCGGTCACGACTGCTCGAGCTCCACCCCCTCCCCCATCCCCCGCCCCCCCCGCCCCGCCCCCGCCCCCGCCCCTGCCCCTGCCGCGCCGGGGGACGTGGCGATCGAACGCCCACTCCTCCCTGCACCCCGGCTCCCTCCCCTGCGGGGGTGGGAAGGGAGGAGCCACGTCCGCCGGCCGGGTGGTAGGCTGGGGATCTTCTCACGACGAAGAGGCTTGGCTGGGAAAGGGACTGCGGTGACGTCACTGCGCTAGCGAACTTCGCAGCAAACCGACTTAAAGATCCGCTAACATGGCCATGTACAAACGTGCCAGGAACAAACGCAACTACCGAGAGCATTACGGACCGATGCTCACTACTGGCGACGTTCTCTTTTCTCTGACAAAATCGACATGGACGTTCGTAGCGCAAATGGCCCAACAGTTGCGAGAACCGTGCAATAACCGCGGCTGAAATGGCGCCGCCCACCGCGGAAGACCTGCGCGCTGCCAGCGATACCCCCACCTTCTCAAGGATTTGTACCCGCCTTGTTTCTGCAGAAAATTCTTGTTTCGCCAGTCTTTCAGCTGGAAAGATTTTCCTTGTTTACCGGCTCTCGTAAACCGTGGGAGCACTTTCGCTTGCGCCTTCGTCGCGCGTCAGGCGTCGCGCCGCCTGGTTACGGGAAGTTAGAATGAGCGTCAGCCGGTGGGCCGGAGGTGAAAATGAGCCGTCCGTTCATGGAATGGCGCGAGCTCACGTGCCGGTAAGCCTGTTAGCTCTGCACCTCGGCACAATGGCCGAGCACGGCGACCGGGATTACACAACGTGCGGAAATAGCAGAACGTGACGCTGGCGTGCTAAGAAGCGATTCATTTTCTGCTAATAAAAAAAACTAGCTTTGCATGGTCTGTAACGTGTTTATTTTGTTAACCTTAATTTGCTCATCACGCTTTTGCTAATTTTGGTAATTAGTTATGCTAATTTGACGCATTCATTTGCTAAATTGCTAATAATATGATGCTAACTGCTAACTGCATTTTCCTGTCTGGACAAAGTGAAGCTGTTAGTGATATCATTCGGTGAAAATGTCTTTCATTCCACTAAGAATGAAAACAAATTTCCACCAAAAGGACAACGTTCTCAACAAGGAGAACAAAAGAACAAAAAGGACGAATTCACGGATCAATGACTGCCAGTCTGGGGGCCGGCTTGTGAGAAGGGCTAGAAGCACCGGTCCAGTGGGGACGATACCGGGGTGATATGACCAAACCGCACCCGATATAAACATGGTTAATGGTTAAGGTTCGGTACAGTTTGGCTCAAATTCAGATCATTGATAAGTGTTGGTCACGCAACACAGCTCATATTCGGAAAGGATTTTCTGCTTAGCGTAAGTCCTTGGTCAGCGATGTCTGCCTTGCGCCACCTAGTTTCCTAAAGCGTTATCTATGCACTTTATATAAGCAGGAAACGCCTCCAGATCTTGGCGTTTCGGCATTAGGAGCTCAGAGTTCTTATGCTGAGCCACCAACCTTCAATATACCAAGAGGTGATGGTTAAACGACGTTATATAGATAAAGCAAACGTTGCTTATATGAAGAGTAGTCGACTTTTCAAGCTGTGCCTGTAATGACGAGCTTCGTGGGGTGTCTATCTCATAAATTCAGACTTGCGATGATAACAAACTTGAATATGAAATACCGTCAATAGCGCTTCCAACGTTTGCTCTATAAAGTCGTTTCGCCAGTGCCTCTTGACATGTTGGAGGCGATATGTCAGTATAAGAACTCTGGTCTCATGATGCGTTAACTCGGCATAAAAACCCTGATCTCATAATCCGCCAGCTCAGCTTAAGAAGTCCGGTCTCATATTGCGCCATCTCAGCATCAGAACTCTGGCCTCATCATACGTTGCCTCCGACTTGGTCCGCTCAGAAAAATGCGTTCCAATGAACTGCTGTGTTTGATCACGTGATCAGACCATGTCTTCATCATTGTCTTGCATCATTCTACAAGGTGATTTCTCTATGTTTTCTTTTAGCTATCGTCTTAAAGCGTATGCTGTAGAATGATTTCATGTCAGCGGTCTCTTGACAAGTATGCGTTATGCTATGTGCATCACGCCGAAGTATTTCGTTGATGGTGCTCATTCGTCATTGTCTTGACCCTGATTTAAAACTGTGGTTACCTTCCCAATTAACATTAAACGCAAAACTCCGTCACAGGACCGTATTACCAATGCTCCTAATTACCATGCCTTCAAGGAGATTTCATCCAAAAAGACCATCAGCTCTTACGCATCGCTTATTCGCCGCACGTACATCGGTCCCGACAGGATAGGGCGAAAGTGCCAAGCGGAACATATCAGTCCAGTGCCAACTCCACCGTCTCATCCGGCCAAAACTCTAGCGGCAAGCCATTAAAGTAAGCTCGGTACTTGGCGGTTCCCTCCCCCCTCCCCAAGGCTGTTCAGCGCCGCCTGCGTTAGACCGCTCCCGAGCGAGTGGCCCTGTTATGTCAGCCATGTCAGTTGCGTCGGTCCTCCGTCCTCACGGGCGCTGCTGAGTAGGAGGAGAGGAAATCACCCCCACAGTAGGGGCAGTAAAAATCGTCCCCACAGCGAGAGGAGTGGAGATCATCCCACAGTAGGAGTGGTAATCATCCCCACGGTTGTGGAAATCAACCCTACAGTAGAGTGGAAACGCCCACACAGCGTCTGCCCAGCCTCGTTTCTGCCTTTCCTTACCCTTCCACCTGTCGTCATCTCTGCTCTTTCCGCATCCATTCATTCTTCCCTCCGCTCGTTCCTCTCTCATCCTTCCCTCCCAGCCTCTGACCGGTCCTCTCTCTCCCTACCCCAGCGTCTCCGACCGTCGGCCACCGGTCACGCCCCACGCCGCCACCAGTCTGCCACCTGGCGGCGGTCCTCTCCCCGCTCGCTGACCTACATGCCGCCAAAATGGCGAAGGTCATCGGTGTTTTTGCCTGCCTGAAATTTCTCCGGCCCGACGGCGCGGAGGCGTTGGTTACATGAACGAGCAGCTCGAGTCTCGAAGGATCGGCTGTGATGAGCACGCAAAATATGGAGAAGACACCGAAGCGCTGGTAACAACGTGCCCACGCTCCATCGAAGCACACGATCCGCAAGGATACAATCTGGGCTGCATGCATTTCACTTCAAGGCTTGCAAAATTCGAATACTTGGATCAAAACCTATGCCATTAAAACATGTCAAACAACGACAAACAAGCAATCTTGCACAACGGCAAGCAAATATTTGTTACACAACGGGACCGTATGTATCGTCCAGTCTGGTGCGAAGTTCCTTGCGGGTGAGCGAGACGGTGATGGTTGGCGGCAGGTGGCTCCAAGATGAGGTAGCGCGATATCAAAAAAGCTCTGCGTGACACCACTGGCGGACCAGCGAGCAGTAGGCCAGCGGATCAGCGGACCAGCGGACCAGCGGACCAGCGGACCAGCGGACCAGTCGACAGCGGACCAACGCACCGGGGGACCAACGGACCAGAAGACCAACGGACCAGTGGACCAGTGGACCAGCAGGCAGCCAGCCAGCGGACCAGCGGCAGTCAGCCCAGAGCCCGCGGCCGCGGCCGGGGCCGGGGACACCGGCGAACATCTGGCGTCTCGTTCCACCCCCGAGGGCGCCACCGGCGTCCCTGGAGCCGGCCAAATGATCGTTGCCTTGAGATGCTGGGAGGCTACCGGTCCGATTTCCTCCCAAGCGCAACGCGGGCGCTGGTCGCCGCTTTCGCCAACGGGTGTCGTTGCACTGACGCCAGTGGGCGAGGTAACGTGGCCTCTGCTACCCAACGCGTTGAAACAGATCACACCCGGCCACAGAAGTGACGGGAGCGAGCATGTATCACACCATCGGGTAGCCTCATGACATAAGGTTTCACTCACGCTCACGACCAAGCGCAGTTCCCCTCCGATGACCACATCGTCACGACGTAAACATCGGCGAGCACGCGTCCACGGGGATCAACCACCGTGAACCGGCGACCTTTGACCCGCGATCACCGGAAATGTGCGCCCATCACTCGCCCTCGCGCGATCAGCGGCTCGCCAGGCGCCGCGCCGGAAGAAAGCTGATGCAGGAAAGCGGGACGGGATACTTTCTCCGTGGCCGAGGTCTCCCACGGAGTGAACACGGAGTGAACACGGAGGAACACGGAGTGAACACGGAGTGATCACGGGCGCCGCCGAGCACGCGGCCTTCGGCGAAGGGGCCGCCGAGGCCCGCGGTCATGCAAGCGGAGAGCAGGCAGGTGAGACAAGTGACGGGTGAGAGGCGAGTGAGAGGGACGAGTGACGGGTGAGAGATGGGCGACAGAGACGATTGATGGGTGAGACGTGTGACGGCTGAGAAACAAGTGAGAAGACGAGTGAAGGGTGAGAAACAAGTGAGGGCGACTAGTGACAGGTGAGAGACAAGCGAGATGGACGAGTGACGGGTGAGAAACAAGTGAGATAGACGAGTGACGGGTGAGAGACGGGTGTCGGGTGAGAGACGAGTGATATAAACAAGTGTTCAGCAAGAGACGAGTGATATACAAGTGTTGGAGGAGAGACGAGTGATATATACAAGTGTTGGGGACGGACAAGTGAGAGAGACGAGTGACGGGTGAGAGATGAGTGAGATAAACACGTCATGCGAGAGACAAGTGAGAGGGAAGTGTCGGTGGTGAGAAACGAGTGGTGACTGAGAGACGAGTGACAGAGACGAGTGGGGATGGGACACAACTGATAGATGGCATGACGGGGGGTTGAGTTGCAACGGTCGCGCGATTCTGGTCACCCGTCACGCGTTGGAACGCTTGGGAACGCTGGGATGCGATGATCGGCTGGGGAAATTCAAGGTCGGTGGAATGGCTGCGGACGCCCACTTCTTTCAGGCATGATTACATAAATGACGTCACTCGTTCAAATTGAATCGCAATCCCCGCTGCGTGTGGCGTGCGCGGGAACGCGAGAGCTCCTCATCTTTTTACAGCCCAGTTTCCTCTCATATCTCACGCCAAAGGCCGTCAAGCGTTCAGGAGTCAGCTGGCCGCCGTCAAGCGTTCAGGAGTCAGCTGGCCGCCGTCGAGCGTTCAGGAGTCAGCTGACATATTGTGCACACT
>NW_023596805.1:529667-570731 GCF_011947565.3 Pollicipes pollicipes | reverse complement strand
GTATGCCGCGAATGGGTGTGTAACGTAAAGTCGCGTGATTTTTTCAATAGGAGCTTTGGACTGCGTCTTGTGCGATAACATGGTGATGTTTTTTTTACAAGTCGGTGACCAGTAGACAAAGGTTTTGTCACACCTGTCGTGACAGCATCCAACTTCTTTCGTCTCTTCTTGAACCGTTGCGTTCCAGCCCCCTGCAACTGTGACCAATTCGCTCACCAGCGTGATGTTGTCAAGGGTCAAGTGAACTGAACATATATTTAGGATCATTGCAGAACACTTCAGTTCAAAGCTCTGCGCACCTTCCTGCGTCGTCGTTTTTGTACCCGATTAGCTCACCCAGGCAAGTGGCAGCAGCAGCAGCAGCAGCAGCAGCAGCAGCAGCAGCGGGTGGGCAGGAGCGGGGGACGCTCAGCCCCCGGCTCAGCACTTGCATGACAAAAGAAACACAATTGCATGGATGAGGAGAGTCAATCGCATGAATAAAGAAATGCGCGGAGTGAGCCGATCGCGCCCTGTGATCCGATATCTGATGTCGACTGGCTCATGAAATGGCGCCGGGCGTGATGTCGGCTGGCTCATGACGTGTCGCCGGGCGTGATCTGCCAATGATCAAATTCGATTTGCCACTGATCTAGAAGAGATCCCATCTATTTCTCTTTACCTGAATAACAATGAACTGGACTTTAAATGCATATCGGTATAAAGAAAATCAATGATGCCGTATTTTCGTCAAAGATCAAAGGTTACACCAAGTAACCGGATTTGACCTTGAGTTTGACATACGGGTTGCGAGAAAACAGCGTGGCTTTCCACTTGATTGACCTAATTGCCCTTGAATGTTATATTGGTGCATGTTCCAGAAAGATAACGGTGTCTCACTTTCTGACGAATGATTCTCAAACATCATAGCCCGCACACTGAATTGAAGAGCAGTTGAAAATAGGGTTCATGACGTCATCATGTATTTTCATCTGCGCCTAGTTCCTTATGGGCACGCCGTGAAGCTCTAAAACCTGCGGGGTCATATTTTGACCGTGTAATTACCAGCGGAGGGCAAATTCAACCAAACAGTTGACTTCTGAGACGGGCGGCGCCCGGACTGTAGCTGGAACACAAACGGCGAGCACCACTCAGTGCAGCCGAGTGGTGCCGTTCGGTCGAGTGGTGCCGAGTGGTGCCGTTCGGTCGAGGAGAGCGGCGGCGCCTAGAAGTGTGCCTCTGGCAGCCTGCCAGCCTACAGCGTGGTCGGGTGATTCGTCAGTGCAGTGCCCGCCAGCGGGGTATCGCGTTAGACGCAGAGACTCTGGAGGGCTCCGAACGCGCCCTTCTGCGAATCACGCGGTCAGATCTCTGTTGTCAAGGCTGATGCGGGTTGAGACAGTCTTGAGGAGCAGGGGCGCGTCTAGGTTCCGACCCGTCGTCACCTTTTTCAAGGTTTCGTGTTTCTGTTCTCCTATCTCGGAGTACGCATCGCTGTGTTCCAACGTGCGCTGCTGATCCACACGTGTTCTGTCTCTCGGCTCCCCGCTGCTCTGCTCCATCTCTGTCTCCCTGGCGCGCCGCTCCCCACTGCCCTGTCCCATCTCTGTCTCCCTGGCGCGTCGCTCCCCACTGCCATGCCCGTCTCTGTCTTCCTGGCGCGTCGCACCCCACTGCCTTGCCCGTCTGTGTCTCCCTGGCGCGCCGCTCCCCATTGCCCTGCCGTCTGTGTCTCCCTGGCGTGTCGCTCCCCACTGCCCTGTCCCATCTGTGTCTCCCTGGCGCGCCGCTCCCCACTGCCCTGCCCCATCTCTGTCTCCCTGGCGCGTCGCTCCCCACTGCCCTGCCTCGTCTCTGTCTCCCTGGTACGTCGCTCCCCACTGCCCTGCCCCATCTCTATCTCCCTGGCGCGCCGCTCCCCACTGCCCTGCCCCATCTCTATCTCCCTGGCGCACCGCTCCCCACTGCCCTGCCCCATCTCTGTCTCCCTGGCGTGCCGCGGTGTCCGTTCACATCGTCCGGTCCGCATGGGTACGGCCTCTGCCATCTGGCGTTGCCATACGCTTCTGTTATTTACGAACGGATCCTATGACTGACTCGGATTCTATTCTGTCCATGGGATTGTTGGCGTCTAATTGTCACACTCGGCCACTGGGGTAATGATGCATCGCGGCGGCAGGTGAGCGCAATTCCAGTGCCTCGGCGTTTGAATTTGAATACTATACTGAATCAGCCTCATAAAGCACGCTGGTCCGTGAATTCAATACATGACATTCAGCAATCCAAACTTGTAAATGTCGCTCGCAGGCACGTGCTCGGCGCGGCGCAGTGGTGGCAGTTCTACGTGAAGCAATAACCGGAGTACATCAAGATGAACTCGTTTACCGCCATGCGCAGGTTTTCCCTCAATTACCTATCGACAAACATGCACTTCTGCTTACAGAAAGTTCTACCATTAAGGAAAAGCTCTGAACTTTACCACTAGGATCGCTGGTGTGAGACGGAGCACAACTTGCCGATGCTGGCTGTCTCCGTTTGTTTAACTTGAAATTTATTGAAGTTGATTTATCCTTATGTATTCCAGTACTGCCCAGCGTAGCCTTTTGGCTTCATTTTTGATCACACCCTATTTGCATGCATTTTGAAATCGGTACACTGACGGACACATGGACGAAATGTTACAAAACGTGTCCCAGCCTGCTTACTTCGTTGCACCCGACCGGCGCTGTCGATCCTTCCAGCGTATCTCTTAATTGTACGGCCGTGTCTGCCTCATCTGCATTATCCACTCGACTGAATTGATGAGATGAGAAGCAGTGACCGAGTTTGAGAAAAGATCACGATAGCACCACCGCTGTCAGGGGGAGCGGCGGAGCATAAGCGCGGCCGTGGACAGCAAAACAATACACGCTGCCGTCTCCATGCCGCATGGACATATGTAAATCTCGGTGTTTGGAATTCGTGATAACGTGACGTAGTGTGCCGGCCATGTGTTAACGGGGTGCGATGTGCGATCTAAGAGGGGAAGCCTGCATGCTACTGATTCTAATCACACAGAAATCCTCCGCCCTCGGTGTCTTGGCCGTAAGGTCATGTTAGTCATGACCATAAGGTCGCCTCCACTGGCCTAGCTTCTGCTTCATCCCACACTTATTTACCAGGGCAAATGACATGACATCACATGGTCACTCGTATTGGAAACCTCCCGATATTTTCCAAAGAGCAAGACGTTTTTTGGAATACCTATTTGGCAGATCCCAGGAACCATTGCGCAGATCGCGGGGACCACCACGGCAGGTCACTAGGACGATCCCGGCAGGTCACTAAGGCCATCACGACAGGTCACTACGGCCATCACGGTAAGTCTCAGAGACCACCACAGCAGGTCACTGAGACCATTACGACACGCCACGCCACGACATGTCACTTGGGCCATCACGGCAGGTCACCAGGGTCATCATGGCAGGTCACGGGGACAGCCACGGCAGGTCACGGGGACCATCACGGCAGGTCACTAAGGTCATCATGGCAGGCCACGAGGACCACCACGGCAGATCACGGGGACCACCGCGGCAGGTCACTAGGACGATCCCGGCAGGTCACTAAGGTCGCCACGACAGGTCACAGGAACCACCATGACGGGTCATTAGGGCAACCACAACAGGTCTGGGGATCCCGAATTACCAGAGCTGTAGAGCATTGAGCTTCACTCTGCAGGGGTCCTCTTGCTGGCGCGCTGTCAGGGGACGTCGCTCCTTTAGCAGTGGGTGAGACCACCGGCCTCGTACTGACCTCGCACGCTAGAGGCGCCAAATGGCCAAGGCAGTCGAAGCGCCCTTAAAACCAAATATCATCATCATCATCGGTGCGCACGGGCGGAGACCGCTGCAGCTGGTCAGCAACCGCAGAGACTGATCTCACCGGTAACAGTTCTTCTCGCACGAGAAACTGGCGGTCGTGAGGAGCGGACGCGGGGGTCCGGCTGACTGTCATGACACTGATGGGTGGGACGGCGCCGACAGTTGCCGCTGTGGGTAACCCCATGACACGTTGCTGGCTGTCATGACACTGATGGTGGGACCGGCGCGACAGTGCCCCATGACACGTTGCTGGCTGTCATGACACTGATGGTGGGACCGGCGCCGACAGTGCCACTGTGGTAACCCCATGACACGAGGCTGACTGTCATGACGCTGATGGTGGGACCTGCGCCAACAGTGCCACTGTGGTAATCCAATGGCACGATTGCGACTCACTGTCACCACCTCACCCTCGGATGAAGGTGAAGTGGTGACACGGAGTCGGAACTCTGTTCCAATAACCCCTTGACCTATATATTATATATATATATATATATATATATATATATATATATATATATATACATACATAACCGCGATATTACTCCCACCATTTGTGATAGTGATAATATGATACTTAGTGATAGTGATAGATAGTGATAGATACATCATTTATATCTATATATGTTATATCTATGGAGATCACTTTCTATATCAGACGACACCAATTTAATCCCGTGGTCACACATTCTAACGGCACGCTAACGCTCCGGCCCGTTATGATCACTCTGCCCGCGTGCCAGCGCTCTGCGCCATATCCACCGGTCTGACCTGTGTCACCACTTTGACGCCACGTCACCTGTCTGACACGTGTGACGATTCTGACCGCGTCCCGCCAGTCTAAAACCGGTTCACCAGAAACCGGCTCGCAAGCAAAGCCGGAAACCGACCTTGAAACCGGAAACCTGTTCACAACACGAAACTCATATCACGGTCGTGTGCCCGAGTCAGGGTTACATTTCTTTATCACTTCTCCGACGTAAGGACATTGCTCTGACTCCGTGCGCCACTGTGACCTCTGTAGCCCGATGTCACCAATGTAGTCTGGTGTCACCAATGTAGCCCAGTGGTGGCAAAGTAGGCCAGTGGCACCAATGTATCTCAAGTTACTAAAGTAGCCTGTGTCACCGCTGTGATCCGGTTTCACCACTGTAACCCGGTGCCATAACTGTAACCCGGCTTTACCACTGTAAACCGGTGTCACCACTGTATCCCGGTGCCACCACTGTAACTCGGTGCCGCCACTATAACCCGGTATCTCCACTGTAACCTGGTGTCTCCACTGTAACTTGTTGTCACCACTGTAACCCAGTGTCACCAGTGTAACTCGTTGTCACCACTAACCCGGTGTCTCCACTCTAGCCCAGTGTCACCAATGTAACCCGTTGTCACCACTGTAACCCGGTGTCTCCACTGCAACCCAGTATCACCGCCGTAACCCGGTGCCACCACTGTAACCCGGTGTCTCCACTGTAATTTGTTGTCACCACTGTAGCCCGGTGCTCCGCTGTAACCCAGTATTACTGCAACGCGGTGCCACTGCTGTAACCCTGCATCACCGCTGTGACCCGTTGTCACCACCGTACCCCTGTGTCCCCAGTACGCCCTTCCGGTTGGCGGGCTGATCGTCCTGACGGCGATCGCCGGCGGCCAGTACGGTCACCTGCCCATCAAGTCCAGCTACATCGCCAAGAAAGTGGCCCGACTCGTCGGACCGAGCCACTTAGGGGAGCCGCTGCCCTACAAGAGAAGTGGGCGCGTCGGCAGGGACATCTATCGGCAGCAGCATGAAGCAGTGCTGGACACCGTTGTGAGGGTGAGGAGGTTGAGGAGCGTGATTGGTTTAGAGCCTTTTGCTGCCTGTCGTTTGTTGTGCGCTAATTTGTGCTTGCCTTCTGGTAGAGTCTCATCTGATATGCAAACTAGACATGGTAGAAACGCCCCAAGCTAAATCTTCTCCGCTCAACTTTGTTTTAGATTTAGCTCCACGTTCACTTTAAGGTTGGATTTGAGATAGTCTTTGTGCGTCGTGAACTGAGCTGAACGAACCAAAACGCATGAGACCAAAAAGGGAACAAAACATTTTCATTCAGAAACAAGAGACTTTCAACAGATACGCAATTGCGATGCCCAAACCAATTGCATGGGCTTCAAAATGTGCCGTGCTGCATTAATCTGAGCTGAAAACAATCAATAGATGTTTGGGGTTTGTGCAGCAGAGGTACAAAACAATGTTTTGTATACAACTCACTTAAAGACGCAGATACCGTGTGGAAAGTGATCTGAACCTGAAGACACAAAAGCACTTATAAAAAACTTCCTGGAAACAACATACACATATGTGTATGCCCGTACATATATTTTGGGTGTGGAATAGCCTGGTCCGATGCATAAACATATCAGGACAGCCTACGTGGAAATCCGCCCGTCTTTTCTCCCCACTGCACTATAGTGACTACCCGGAGTGTTATTTTTAGTAGCTTATTCGGGGCAAGCTGCATGTATCAGTTGTCAGTGGGGTTAAGTGCCCCCCCCCGCCCCCCTCCCCCACCTTGGCGGGACCCTCGCTTAGGCCCCTCACGTGCAGTGCCAAGACTCCTAAGTCATTGTAACGGGTAACTCCCAGATACTCAAAGCGTCACTCCCACCCGACTCACTTTTCCATTGCAAGGTCCTGAACAGGTCACCGCTGTTTGAAAGGTTTCTAGTCCTGACCAAAACAAACCAAAACTGGAGCATCACAACTGGGAAGTAGGGTGCCATCAGGTTGTTACCAGCCCGGTGCTTGCCCATCTCTCCCTTTTCAATGCTAAAGTGAAGATGTGGTTTTCGCTCCAGTTTTTTTTTGTTGATAAAGCGCATGACAAATGCAACGTCTCCAGCGGCAGTACATGGACCCGACCGCCGTTGGTAAAAGGACGGAGCGGGTCTAGGTGAAATTGCTAATAATCCGTCTCAGAATGTTCAGCAACAAGTTTGCGAGTATACGTCGTCACCCACGCAGATCAAGGCTTGGATAATTGATTACTTCTTCGCCAAGCTCGTTTCCATTTTATCTCGGGTTTTAAGAGCTACCAGACTGTCCAACTGCTTGCAAATATTGGCGAGCCATTCACGAAATAGCCGTGTTGAAGACCGGACCCTTGGCAAAAGGCATCCCTGTCCGGTCGTTACCTTGGGCGCATCAGGCATACATTGGGCGCACTTCCGTAGCGGGTAGCTTAACGCCGCTATTTTGGCTCTCGCGAGTTAGCGCTTCAGAGGTTATGCTTTGGACATCTCTAGGGACTTTCATCGCCCCCATCAATAAAGGAGCTCTAAAACCTCTCAATCGACATCTTTTCGGGATGCTTGAAAAGCCCATTTTCTACCATGAGATGCCACTTAACGCAGGGGCTCAATGGAGTTTAGCTCACCAACCTCGCTGGAGCTCAGTGAGCTCGCAGCACGCCAATCTTTAACTTTCTGTCGGGAGCCATTGATGGTGAAAAACGAAAAACAATCCAGGCCTAAGAGGAGGGGAGGGGGCCTCTTGGCTGCGCCCATGCTGCCAAACGCTGGGGCTGCTCATGTCTCACCGGCATGCTGTTGAGTGTGTCGTCGATGTCTGACATCTATCTGCTTGCAGGCCGTCGCATTATTGGAAGAGGCGATGAGACAACACGGCGCCGCTTCCAGCGCCACCTGGCGGAAATCGCAAACTCCGTAGTGACGTCACTGCGTCGCTTGGCATGCCACTTCAAGGAGGTGATTTGGTCGATGCATTTATAGGAACACCTGAAGTAGATGTTGAGAATGAGACGGCAGGCTCTACGTGCGCTGAAGCCTTGTTCCAAAGTGTGGAGGGAAGTGGGGTGATTGATTCACTTCTGAGCAAACCCATGATGCAAACGCTCTTTCTTGAAGCTCTCCGAAGCTGGCTTTCTCCCAGCCACTTTGCCTGTCTCTTATTCAATGCTTCACAACACTCTGGCCTACTCGATCCCCTTTCCCCCAGCATCTAGCCTGTCGCGTGTTAGGGTCCAGGTAGTTAACCTCAAGGCTGAGGTGGTTGACCTCAAAGCTGAGACAGTCCGAAATACAAGTGCGTCAAATAAGGCGCATGCGAAAGAAAGTTTTCTGTTGGGCCGTAGTGAGGCAAAGCAATGGTTATTGGATTGGAGTGTTTGCTGGTTACGCCAGCCCTCACCAAAAATACTCATCTTCTCAGGTGCCGTAAAAGTCAGCAATCGGCGAACACGTTCGCGAGCTGTAGCAAATATGAAGAAAAGTGGCGTGGCAATGAGTTGTAGCTGAAATGAGGAAGAGCAATCGGGGATACGTCCAGAGGAGCTATTCGAAGAGAAAATCGGAATAATCGCACCTTCAAGAAAAAGAAACTTGCATCCTCTGGGAGCTTCGAGAGTTCATGGGATTCAATTGGGATTGTGCATCTCCCTGGAGGCACACAGCCTTGTGTTTAGTTGGTACATTCACTGCATTTTCACGGCGTTAGTATGTTTCCCAGCCGTTCGGACCATAAAAAGCCTGCTTCAGCACAACAGGATGTGAACTGGTGCTCCCCTTTTCGCACTTGCATTGGAATAGTATTCTTGCCACGACAGCGTGATGTGGTGACATGGTTGTGTCATTGTGGATACGATTTTTCTTGACTTTAACGACAGAGCAACAGAGGTGAACCCCCCCCCCCTTTATTTCTGCGGGCTTCGACACAATACCTGTGAAGTCGCTTATAGAAACCTTCACAATAGCAACTAGCGTCTTGACATTCTGTTGACTTTTGGCCAGAGACTGAGCCCGAGCAGTTGTCCCAATTGATTTCTTCTGTGATTGCTTGTATGCATACATGCACGCATGTATGTCCATATAAATGTTTGTGTGTGCATGTTCTCAGATATGTATGCATATATGTATTTATACATGTACGTATGTGTATATGCATGCGTGTATGTATGCCGACCTTTGCTCTTCAGCCCTCTGGGCAACATAATTTAACGTTGTTGTTTACATTATAATTTGTTTAATGTGTAGTGGGGTGGGAATGGTGGAATGGTGTTTTGGGGTGGGAATGGTGTTTTTTCTTAGCTTAACACAATAATTGGAAAAGGCGAGAAAACGCAACGTTGCTGGAAGAATCCGATTAAACGAGAGTATAATTTTATGCACCAACTAGCTGTTTTTTGTTACGAGAACCTTACGGAAGCATACTGTTTCCGCCGGCTTGATGTCTGTTGTGGCGACTTTCGCAACAGCCTGCACCGGGCTGACGAAGGGCGGTGTCTGTTACCAAACCTTTGAGGAAATCTTTCTGGAAAGAATAGAAGGTTTCTGTCATGTAAAATAGAGCTGAATGGTGTGGATAAGTTTTGCTTTTACTTGGCCAATGGCCAGCACATTGTGTCTCTTGTGCGTTTGGTTAGGATGGGTGGTCGGGCCCAGTAGGGTGCGCCTCGCTCCAGAGAAGGTGTGACAACGGCAATTTTACTGCAACGACTGCGCTGTCTTAGTGACGTCACTGCGGATTTAACGGCCGTTGGATGGCCAAGCAGTGCACGAGAGGATGGTGCTAAGCATCGCAATCTTTCGGTCCGATGTCGCTGATTGAGGTCTCAAACCAGTGCGTGCTCTTTTCTTTACACGTCGGCTCCGTGACAACGTACCTACATTGCCAACTGCCGATTCACGCGACGGTACGTTTACGCAACCGTGCGCACCGCTGCACGTCAAACCCCGAGATGACGTCATGGCAACCGTGCATTGTAGTTGGTTTACTTGGCCGTAGTTTTTCGCCCTCTTCGTCCCACGTAAAATGTGCTGAGCGTGCGTGCCTCTCTAAAACGGTAGCCACTTTATGCTCTGCGCATGCCCGCCTGTCACTGAGATGGGCTTTGGCGACCCCGTTGTTACGTTTATGAATTTATCGTTTCGTCTTTGTCATGTTATTTATTGTTTATGTTCTTTGCCCGGCGCTGGTTTTGTTATACCTTTGAACATACAATGCAATGGTTTGTCGGCTGAGACTTGTTTATGATCTGAGCCCCTGGCAGCGGATGCATTACGCGCATACAGGCCAGCGCCCGGCCATTTAACAGGAGCCGTACGGTCACAGGCTGCTGGGTCACAGGCGCAGGGTCACAGGCTGCGGGCAGATCCTGTCGTCTGCAGCCGGAACCTTGGTGAGCAGGGAGGGGGCACGCGGAGCACTTGGTGAGCGGGGAGGGTGCACGCGGAGCACTTGGTGAGCAGGGAGGAGGCACGAGGAGCACTTGGTGAGCAGGGAGGGGGCACGCGGAGCACTTGGTGAGCAGGGAGGAGGCACGCGGAGCACTTAGTGAGCGGAGAGGAGGCACGCGGAGCACTGGGTGAGCAGAGAGGGGATACGAGGAGCACAAATGATCATTGGGGTCATCAAAGGATGATGACAGTGCTGTCATTGAAATAAAGTACCGGATATGGCACAGTTGAATTTGAGAGCACCATTTTCTTCGTTCTAATATCTTTTCTGCTTTTTTTGGGTAGACGGAGACCAGAAGTCACCGGAAGATGCAGTTCTGTTAGCATTTGAAGTCAAAATGGAAGAACCGGGCGCTAAATGGCCGCGTTCAATGGACTGCCGTCGCTGTTTATTTTACAATGCACAGTGGCCTTTTCGAAAAACGACCCAATTTAGCGGTTTTTGCGGTTTTTCTGCGTTTTATACACGTATATCGAGGATCCCGTTGATAAACATTATGTATCAAAATGTGATCAAAATTTTGTGACAAGATGGCCAACTCATATTTGTGTGGAAGGTTGCTTTTAGCATTCAGTGAACAAGCTATGTGAGATAATTATAAACGGGCGCGCTCGCAAGGCATACAAAAAAAAAACCGCCTCCCGGCGTCGCAATCGCCGCAGGCGGCGCCACGTTGTCCACGCGGTCATGCTAGGTGGCGGTCCATGGTCGGAAACATGGGCGTAGGAACAGGGGGAGGGGGGGGGGAGGGGCAGGGGACAGGGAGCCATGGGCACCCAAATTTTCAAGGTGGGTGGCCAGCAATGTTAACTGGCCCCCACTTTTCAGATTAAGGTTGCATTTGTCTTACTTTTGCACTGCATCAAACACGCATGCCGATTTACCTAGTTCACCAGCCATCTTTATTAAGATGTGTCATCTTGTTCGTTTGCTCATTGGCCATCATTTATTGTTACAGCCGCAAGGCTGACGTCGCACGGGCCTGGAGACTGCAACGCCGGGCGTCGGGGCTATTATTGCTAGGACTTGAGACCACGCATGTTCAACACCACATTACGTAGTTTTCTTATCAGTAATCAGCTCTGACAAGATCTCGAGCATTATAAGACGAACATGGGCTAGATATGTTAAAGCAAATTATTAACCACATTTCATCTGCAATCTAGTCAGAGGGAACTCCATATCTCCGAAAAACACAGAAAAACATGAAACTGGAGTCTATATGAAAACTATCGGACTGCCTGCGGTGATCAGGGATGTTGTTGCGTCAATGAGGGTCCCTGTGCTGATCCGGGGCTAACTGCTTGGATCAGAAGGCCTCCCGTGTCAGGGATGGGAACAACGTGATATGATATATCCTTCTAATGACCTCCGGATCGACCAGGAGATCCCATCCCGTGCCACCAGAATGATGGACAGAAGAAACTTCGCGATGGGACGGAATGGCCATTCAGCCCTTGACCGGGAACGGTAATGTACCCCTAATGTTCTGCTCAAGAGGCCCCTTGCCCGGAAGGGAACAAGGGGTCTCATTATTGTTGAGTAGAGTGGGGCTCTCATTATTGTTGAAAAGCACGGGTCGAAATGAATGAAAAAAACAAGCGAGGTCATGCCACGTTTGCCTGAGAACGTTCATGGCTTTCAGAATGCATTATTAAAACAAGTTACATCAAAATGCTTAAACATGCCCGCCCGCAACCTCGAGAGCAAGGACAGGGATGGCCTGGGCTGCAACTTCCGTAAAACCGATAAGTTTCGTCCACTGCAAGTGCCACCAGATGGCGGGCGCCGTGTTAATCTGTCTTCTGGATACATAAATAGCTGCGGAAACACCACAAATAGAGATTTTGCCTTCACTCTTCCAGTTCAACCACCAGATTCCAGCCCCACTTCGCGGTGCTTTGGGGGCCAATCCGCTCTTTTCACCAATCTCAAAATTGCACGCGTGAAATATGCCCTCAGACTGTCTTCTAAATACAAGATCTGATGTCATGAAACGTTCAAGCATACTTACTGAGAAGCCTCGTCATTTTCGTCCACCCGTTGGCTACAACTTAATGTTAGCTGCTCGACCGACGTTGCGCGGCCGACGGAAACTGCAACGCCTGGGATCGAGGCTTGTATTTCTAAATTTTTCGAGTGCTCATGCTCAAAATTACGCCACATAACTTGTATAACTAGTTGGTCAATGTGTTTAAAGATAATCAGTTCAGAAGCGTCCTTTTCGTCCACCGATGGGTCACTACTAAATGTCAACTACTGGGCTAACGCTCCGAGGACTTTGGAGACTGCAACGCCTGGTTTCGAGGTTTTTGTTGCTAAGATTTGCGAGCGAGCATGTTCAAAAACACGTTACATGAATTGTATCACTAATCGATTCTGACTAAATGGTGAACATCTTCAGACAAATATGGCTTGGCGATGTTAACACGCATTGTTGACCAATGGATTTACAATAAAATTTTCGTCTCCAAATTTGGATCAAACATATCGATCTACGATCTACCTTCGCAATGTCTTCAATATCTGTAGAACCCAGATAAAAACCAATTGACAAAGCTTCTGAGTTCTGTCTGTTTACAAAGTCAGCTAACCATTGTAAATTAAGGGCGCCGGTGATTTCTTCCATGCAGTCGATCAACGCCTGATTTCTGCAGCTTATTGACCCCAAAATGCAAACAGACTTAAGCTCACGGTAGCTCCTGGTTTCTGTTCTGGTTATAAGGTAAAAATAACAATAAAACTAAGAAAACCCTGTCACTTGCTAACAAGTAAGCCATATCCAGGGTTTCTTTTTGGGGGGGGGGGGGATCCCCATAAGATGAGCTTTTGTCAACCCCGTGTTCCCCTGGAAAGGCTCTGGCTACGCCCCTGCCTACACACAAAAGCAGATCAAGTCGCGTAAGTTGCATGATGGGCAATGAAGTGTCCGTTGGGCCAATCCATACTTCAGGCAGACAGCTTTCCGGAGGCTTTTTTTCTGCGGTGGTGTAGTATAAGGGAACATAATTCGGAAAAAGTACTGTTGCAGGTGTCCAACATACGTTTCATACACCATGCAGAAGTAACGCTGATCCAAAAGCATGCAAAAAGTGTAGCCGCACGATCAGCTCGGAGTCAGTCATGCGGGAGACATCTGGGCCAGGGCAGTGACCACCGACGGCGGACAGGAGCAGGGCCCAGATAAGGAATATATGACAGATGGGCCTTATTATGTGGCTTGATTCTTAAAAGATAATCTCCAGTTTTATGGATTTTGCCACATTGTTTCTAGCAGTTCCAAGCTGCCGAATGTGTTTCCGCCTAAAATGCTGCACCGAGTCTTATTTCTTGAAAAGCAGCCGGCGACATGAAGGCGCATGAAAAGCCTGGCGCAATGTGAGACATCAATCCACTTTAAAAATTATCACCAGCCTAAATCCATGCCGTATTTTGGCATCTACACTGTGGAGGCAAATGCTTCCGTAATGACCTAAAATACCTACCTGCTCGTGGAATTTCGTCTCCCGGGAAAGACAATGTTAAAATGGACAAATAATCTAGGGAAGCTGGATAGCCTTATTTGCCAAATGACAGATGCGTCGAACAGGCAGGGTTGAGCACCAGTGATAAACAGCTCTATATGCATATCTAGCAAAGCAGCCATGATATTTGAATAAAGGGCGATAGCAGCCTCTATCCCTACCCCCCTCCCCTGGTCATCGGGCTCGCTTTCCAGAAAAAATTCCTTAAGTACACACTGAGCTTGCCCCGCCCCCACTTTGTGAAACGTTCCTACGCCTATGGTCGGAGAAAAACGATGGGGAAAAGGGATCTGAGTAACTGGAAAAAGAGTATCTGAAAAAAGATACTCGTAAACGCTGTAGGGCATCGATCCGTACGTAAAGAGGGCATTCCGGGCGTAAGGTACGCCTAAAATTTCGGGTGTGGCCTCAGATTGATGGCAGCAACGGATTAGCATTTACAGCATCGCAAATAAGAGCTGAGGAGCTGAACGCGGTGTTGGGCCAGGAACTGGAAAAGCAAAGTTGAAATCTCTATTTTTTTGTGTTGCTGCAAGTGTCAATCTGTTCAGAACACAGCCTCAAATTTGTCCAGGTGAAATTGTATAAGTAAAATCTTTGAGCACTGCCAACTGATTTCGAAATTCTTCCGCAAGAATAATTTTACACCGGTCGTTCTCTCACACCCGGCGTTCTTCACCTGGTGTTGCCTGCAGTTGCCATCTCCGCTCAGTTTGACGGAGACTGCACTCCCGATCGCGGGTGCTCTTGCCCCGACATAACGAGCGCGCTGGCTCCAAATCCTGGAATGTTATTCGCTTCGCTAGTCTGTCATTTAATAGTATGGACATTCTCGGGCAAATAAGGGACATCCTCTGCTACTTTTGACCTCATTTCTGCCCACCCTATTGACCACTGAGGAGTTCCCTTGCCTTCTTCTGGCAGGGGGTTTCGTGGGTAGAGCACGAGAGAGTGCATTTGTTTTCCCTGTCAGGGCTGAAGGGATACCCATCCCAGCCCGGGGTAACCACCGGCTACAATCCCGGGGGCACAAACAGGCTTAACCTGGTCATCTGGATGCCCTCAGAGGGATGCATGATACATTGGTCCGCTCCCTAACGTGGGAGGTCTTCCAGCTCGCGAAGGTGGCCCCGGATCGACGAAGGAACCTTTATTGGCGCAAAAGATCCCTTCTCGCCACATGGGCCCAATAACTGACACGGCAGCTGCAGTTCGGCTTGACCAATCCCTAGCTGAATTGGGTGGAGGGTCCATTTAGTACAGGAGTCGCTAACTGGCGCGGGTCATTTTCACTGCCTCATTGTGGGCTCTCATGACAAGTGCTCACATTTCCCTTCAATCTCATAGGACCCAGACCAACGCGCGAAGCCCTCTGGCTGACTGTTCAGTTGGCCGACTCGGGGTTTCTGGCAGACCCAGGAACCCTTGTTAGGCACAGTGGGCCCTGGCCGCTCATTGGTGATTCTTAGTGTTTTAGAGGTCCCCACCAGTGCACGTATCGGACACCGGCCTTGTCCCTGCTTAGGAAATGTCCCTCAAGGGTCAGATCGACACGGAGCCGACTGTTCGGTACTGGTGGCGCATGATCGACATAGAGGCTCTCATTGTCGGTCCCTGCACAACCTTCGGACCACTTACCGTCATGAATGATCGTGACCGACACAGAGAGCTCCATTCCAAACAACCAAACCGTTCGACGAGGGCGCCACCTTCCGAATGCAGAGGTCCTGTAGATGACGCCTGTCTTGTAGAGGGCGCCACCTTCCGAATGTGGCAGGTCCTGTAGATGGCGTCTGTCTCATAGAGGGTGCCGTCGGACGAACGCTGCCGGAGAAAGACCGCTTAGCAAACTGCCTGAATATGGTAACAGGGTGCAGCAACCATAACGGAAAGCACATTCCATCGCGGAATTAAGCTGGGGACACACGGACTAACTGGGGACCCGTTTCATAGCGGGGAGCGGTAGTGGCCTAGGCATTCCAGCAATTACGATTTGATTGCTTATCCCAAACACCAACCCCGTGGACCCTGACTGCACCCCCACCCCACCTCTACCTACCCACCCCCACCCCCACCCCACCCCCACTCTAACTAACCCTTCCATCACCTTTCTTGCAGCTCATAAACCAATGTACGCCCTCCGCCAGCCAGCTGGCGGCGTTTCAGAGCTACAGAGAACGGTTTCGGGATTGGGTAACAGGGCGGGAACACAGCAGGCCGGCACCGAGGCCAAACGGCACCAAAATTGGCCAAGCAGCTGATATCAAACCAAACTCATGTTACTTACCGAGAACGGCTTGAGTGACTTCATTCATCTCCAATGCATACTTGATGTGCGCCTGTTTTGTAGCTTCAAAGTGTTTCAGAATTTCCAATGAAAACATTTATTTCTGCCACAAAAAGGTAAAATAAGTTACTACAAGACCTCTTTAAGTCTCTCGCAACGCCTTTGGAGTTCACGGTGTAGCTAGTCAGCTCGGAAAGCTAGTCAGTAACAAAAAATAGCCAAAACTGGTCTACATTGCAGATAATTCTGGTGATCAGGGCAACTAACCACAATCCAGAGCTGACGTCGTCTTTCTTGACCCAACCGTCTAATCAAACAGTAGTTCTTTCGTTCCAACTGAATTTTTAAAGGTTTAATCCGAACTTTTTGGATGGATGGATTTCTGGGATCAGAGCTCACACTGCACAACGCTTGTTGTATGCAAAGTACTCACGTTCACACTAAGCAGTGCCTTGACATGCTCTCACATTTTATGCGATGTATGGCGATTTTATCGTGTTTTATTCTTGAATTTCATTTTATAACCTAATTCTATAGCTATTTCAGTTATTCCTTATTTTTACGTGACGCTCATTGCAGCTGGCCAAGGCGCAAAAGCGGTGACTTGAGCAAGTCCGCTCGCTCCCACTTCGCGAGTGACCCCGTTCCTGTCGCATGGCTCTGAGTTGCATTTGATAGCGTTCGCCCCATTCGACCCGCTTGCTGGCAGGACGTTTCGTGCCGGTTCGCTGGCTACAAGCAAACTTCTGCTAAGCGGCACGCTGGAGCAGTTTGTCACGTGTCAGGCGGCCGGCGCAGCGCAGAAGGACAGGCGCCCCGGCGGCGGCACCCTGCATCACTACACTCTTGAACCCCGACCAGGCGTCAGGTAGCGAGACATTCTCCTTCTTCCGTCTCATTCAGCCGCACGCACAGTCTCTTCCCACAAAAAGCTCGGTTCTAGCTATTCATTTATTGCTGCCGGACAACACTACAGTCGTCCTCCACACCAGTGGCGTACCCTGGCGGCAAGTACAAAGATTCCACCGGAACGCAGCAGAAAGGACAGGAGGACGGGGGGGGGGGGGGCTTGAGGGGAAAACCATCCGTTCGTTAGCACGTGACGGGCCCGAGGCAGGCAGCGACATCACAGGACCTCAAGGATGGCTGGTCCCAGCGTGTGAACCAGCACAGACACCCAGCGCTTGGACATTAGACACAACGGGCCGGTCGCGTCACGCCGCACGACGCGCCGGAGCAATTTCTGCTCGCAATCCGTCAACTAGCGGAATGCTCGCCGCCAAGCCAATGCTCCAGACTCATCAGAGGACGTTAGCAGCAGACGTCACGCGCTTAGCTCTGCCATGCACACGATTTCATCGTTCGGCGCGCCGTCGGACTTCAGCGCCAGGCGGTCGCTTGTCATCTGACACACAACCGGATCAGGTACGCGCATGGGGGAGCGACACGGTTCGCGGGTGCTGCGGTGCGCGACAAGGCTTCTGATACGCCACCTGGCGTCAGTGAGGGCATGATATGTACCAAAAACAGCTAATTCGGCACGCATAAGTATATGTAAAGCAGCAGTGCGACTACCCCGTGGGACAATGTCCACCGCTGTTGCTCAAAAGACCCAGTTGTCATCAAAACCGGTGTCTTTCTCCAAGAGGGTGAGAGGCGACGAGAAGTTCATTCCAGCCTTTGTTAGCTACACCTTTAACCTTAAAGCAGTGGCTGGCAAAGTTACAGCTGTAAAGTGCATGTTTGATCGAGTTTCACAGCATCAATGCCACGAAACAGAATGTTATGACTTGTTGCTTCTCATTTTACACAAAAATTCATGCCACCATCTTTTTGGGCACAGCGGTGCAGGACTGAAAATTAATGAAAGTGGAGGTCTACGTAATGACTCATTGAATTAGAGCAGTTTAAAGCTATGCATACGTAAAATAAATAACCTGTGAATAAATACATTGAACGTTTCTGACGCAAATGTGGAAATAAAATGCGGTCGAAAAATTTAGCGTTGCAGTTCACTTGACGAAACCTGCATGAAGATTTCTGTCAAGAAGTGTTTAGTCTCACGCGTTGTTATGCAGGAATCTTCCTATAAGGAAAAAACGCTTCAGATTCTTAACCCTCAGGCAGTGACCACACTAGCGTTGATAAGGCACCGTTTGTGCTTAGTCCGATCTAACCCATTGAAAAAATCCTACATCTGTCGGCGACGTGGCCATTCGCACAATAGTTCCTTCATCACGCAATAAATGGCTCGTGGGATAACACAGCTCCTAAGAATCCGACCATACATGGCACGTTCTGGCTATACGATAGGTGCGACAGGTGGGCTTACATCCGTTATGTTAGTTTAACATGCGATCGAGCAGGGAGCACATGCACACACACAGTCAAGGGATTATGTGCGCACCGACTCAGCCCGAAACTACAGCTGGACGAAAGTGACGACATTGATGTGACGTCATGGATGTGACGTCACCGTCACCGTCATTTCCATGTGCAAGTGCACGTGGAAATGCTGAGGCTTTTATCGAGCAATTTAGGAGCCATTTCAACTGATACACGCGTATGGATGTAGTTCATAACGCACCGCACTCAGTCGCTAAGGCACGTTCACGAAGTAGCTCGTCGATTTCAGTGCATGCACCGACACAATGGAAATTACAGCTTCTAAAAAACCGAGCACGTTTTGGAGCAGAATATCATCAAATCAAAGTAAAACAGCACAGAAGCCAGCTTGACGTGGCAGCGCTGTAGTAGATAAGGCAGCACGCTCACCACCCACGATAACGCGCCATCGCTCGGGCGGGGAACGGCACTCCGCTGTCGACCGAAGCACTGGAGCTGCGCCCAGCAGCCGCCGCGTTCCAGCCCACCCGGGCGGCGCGCGCACGCCTGGCGCATGTTGCGGCGGCCACGCTCTGCGCCGCAAGCAGGGGAGTTCGAGTTCGTTCTACGCCGGGCTGGCCGGTGCTCCCTCCGTCGCCGGGGTCCGTTTGTACCCGCGTTGCACAGCCTATGGAGGGAGCCGCTGTTTCCGGTTGGGCTGGGAGAAAACCAGTTTCTTCCAGACGCGAGACCAGCTCGACCAATCAGCGCGCTCCCCCCGTTCAAACACTTCACCACTGCGCTGGCGCGGTAGAGACATCTAACGACGCCCGCGCAAGGCTAGAGTTCAGCACATCGCCGTCCGTCAGTACACGTATATCCGCTTGAGTTGCGCTTTACAGTGTTCTGGGATAGTGCAGCCGTGGATCTCTATCTGTTTGTGCAGCAGCGACCTCTTGACGTGCCTAGTCATGATCTTGAGCCGGCCCTTCCACAGCTTCAGTCCTCGGTTGGGTGGAATGTAGACAAACTGAAACAGAAAGGAGGGCTAGCACAACGGTCCCAGCACTGGACGGCGGCCACAAAGGCCTCTGAAGATGGAAAACACCACGTCTCCAAGTGCTCGAAAATTTACGGGAAACGCTGGCTTGAGAGAACTGGCGGAGCGCCGATAGTACCGAATCAACTGTCATCCTACGTTTAATTCTGCATTTTTAAGCTTCTCCCCTCCCAAAATCAGTAACAGTCGGATGACGGTGTTCGAAGTTCTGTTGTGCACCGCTACACCTGTGGGCTGCATCGCTCCATTATGCACGATACGGCTTGGCATCGGGAACAGTTTACTACATTGGACTGCACATATCCGTACATGCACACGCCTCGGCGGCTTTTAACGAATCCGTCCTAATGGGTGAATTCAAGTGGAGGCGAGGGAACGTCAGAAGTGGACATGGATGGAGAGCATAAATACAATGTAGGTTGAAGAGGTCTGAGAGAGATCGCACAGAGCAAAGCTGTTCAGCAACGAGGAAGTAAAACGCTACACACTGTTATTCAACGGGCACGCAATGAAAAGGCATCCTCTGCACCGAGAGGCCGATCATCCACGACAAATACGGGATAAAGAGGCTGTCGGTGGTCCCGTGATGCTGTTTCGGTCCTCATCTCGCGCGTGCCTCAAGGGCCGGCAGCGGCGAACGCGGCGCAGCAGTGACAGCTAGCACCCTGGCCAGGGTCATGGCTGGGTGCGCTGTCCACCCGCACTGGTCTGGGTGCCGCTTCGCGTTGTGAAGCAGCATGCGAAGCGGCACGTAGTACCGACGCTCCGCTCCAGCACGGCTGTCGACGCAGACCCTGTCCGCCGCGGCACCGCGGGACGCTGCAGTGCTCGACGGCTGCCGGTGTCAGGCGGGGCAGCCTCACCTGGAGGAAGGGGTCGTGCAGGTCGTCGAGCGGACTCGGCTCGCCGTCGTAGTCGTCCACCATGCCCTTGCCGGGCTTGACGCGCTTCAGTCGGATGCCCTTGCCGTCCTCGGCCGACGCCGGTAGCCGGGCGCCACGACGCCGCATCCTCCTGCCGGTCATGGAGAGGGAGGTGTTAGTGGTGGTCATCCTCCTGCCGGTCATGGAGAGGGAGGTGTTAGTGGTGGTCGTCCTCCTACCCTTCGCAGAGGAGGGCGGTGTTAGTGGTGGTCAGCCGCCTACCGGTCGCAGAGAGGGAGATATTAGTGGTGGTCATCCTCCTGTCGGGCGCGGAGAGGGAGGTGCCAGTGGTGGTCATCCTCCTGCCGGTCGCAAAGAGGGAGGTGTCAGTGGTGGTCATCTTCCTGCCGGTCGCAGAGAGGGGAGGTGTCAGTGGTGGTCATCTTCCTGCCGGTCGCAGAGAGGGAGGTGTCAGTGGCGGTCTGGTGGTCATCCTCCTGCCGGTCGCGGGGAGGGAGGTGTTAGAGGTGGTCATCCTCCTGCCGGGCGCAGAGAGGGAGGTGTCAGTGGTGGTCATCTTCCTGCCGGTCGCAGGGAGGGAGGTGTTAGAGGTGGTCATCCTCCTGCCGGGCGCAGAGAGGGAGGTGTCAGTGGTGGTCATCTTCCTGCCGGTCGCAGGGAGGGAGGTGTTAGAGGTGGTCATCCTCCTGCCGGGCGCAGAGAGGGAGGTGTCAGTGGTGGTCATCTTCCTGCCGGTCGCAGAGAGGGGAGGTGTCAGTGGTGGTCATCTTCCTGCCGGTCGCAGGGAGGGAGGTGTTAGAGGTGGTCATCCTCCTGCCGGGCGCAGAGAGGAGGTGCCAGTGGTGGTCATCTTCCTGCCGGTCGCAAGAGGGAGGTGTCAGTGGTGGTCATCTTCACCGGGCGCAGAGAGGGAGGTGTCAGTGTGGTCATCTTCCTGCCGGGCGCAGAGAGGGAGTGTTAGTGGTGGTCATCCTCCTGCCTGCCACGGAGAGCTTACACCCCCGGCCTCCTGTCATGGGGATAGGGAAGATCTGAATCTCTGAGCGAGCGAGGAGGCTTTCTTCCGTACCTTAGATTTTACAAGCTTTTGGAGATACAAGTTTCGGTGTTGCACGTAGAAATTTGCAGGCGCTTCGGTAAAAAAGAGACATTACACTGGCTCCAGTCAGCGATATCCGACCCTATGCATAGGACAATTTTCTGGACGTTCATCCACGTATCGATAGCCCTGTGGCATCAGGGATACTGCACGGTAATTGCTGCAAGCGTCATGGTGAGTGCATGCAGCCAACTGACGTCATGAGATAGGCGTTTCCCTTCCGGCAGCTGTAGGCGGTCACTTAAATAAAATGACAAACAAAAAGGAAAACAAACAGATGACGGCCTTTTCACTGCTTAAGCACGAGCTGACTGAAAAACAAGCCCCAAGCAAGAGTCCCGTTTTTCAAGATATAGATACGCTGAATCTTCAGCTTGTATGTACACAATCGCAGAAAAACGTGCTTTGCCATCAGGTTCTGCACCGCACACGCCTAACGGTTCCACCTGGACAAAGGGACACACCTCGAGACACGACCGTTCGCCTCCGAGAGAACACAAACAGGCGGACGCTGTCAAAGGGCCGCGGTCCAGGAAGTGGCGACAGCACCGGTCCGCTGGAGGGTGGGGTCGGCGCCTGCAGACCGGGCTGAGGCACGGGCCCGGCCTCGCCCGAGTCCGAAGGTGAGCTGGTGCCAGCCCACTCGTGGGTGAGGTCTTACAGCGCCCCTCAGGAAGGAGCGGGAGGGGGGAGGGGCGCTGGGCGAGCGGCGGTCCCCATCCGCCCGGCCTGGGGACGGGGACGGGCTGGGTGGCTGGGCGAACCAGGTCGGGTCAGCAGGGGTACGTTCGGAGTGGCCCGGCTGCAAACGGACGAGATCTGTCTGCGAGGGAGGGGAGGGCAGTTTATTGGTCAGAGATCTGTCTGCAAGGGAGTAGGGGGTAACTGATTGGTCCGAGATCTGTGTGCGGGGGCGTAGAAGGTGGTTGATTGATCCGAAATCTGTCTGCGAGAGAGAACGGGAGTGATTGATTGGTCCGAGATCTGTGTGCAGGGGAGTAGGAGGTGGTTGACTGGTCCGGAAAGTCAGTCGGATGAGGATTGTGTCTGAGAGACGGAATATACCTCTCGAGCTGTTAGACAGGGCGCAATGCTCCTTTTTCAGAATGCGTACATGTGTCTTATAGACCTCTCGAGCTGTTAGACAGGGGGCAATACTCCTCTTTCAGGATGCGTACGTGTGTCTAATAGAAATATCGAGCTGTTAGACAGGGCGCAGGCTTCTCTTTCAGGATGCGTACGTGTGTCTAATAGACCTCCCGAGCTGTTAGACAGGGCGCAGTACTTCTCTTTCAGGATGCGTACGTGTGTCTAATGGCAGAAAACCAGGTTCATGGGCTGTCTCCAGGTGAAACATAATTCTGGGAGTGAGAGCCACCTCGGAACGACGCGGATGAGTATGGAAGGAAAGCTTTTCTTAAGCGCTCTTGGAAGCTGAAACCATGCTGATACGCAAGAAAGAAAAGCAAGTCCGCAGGAAAGAACAAGGCCGATCTGAGCCTCCAGAAACAATTTTTTAAAATTTGATTCTCCAATCTTTTTTTGATTTGAATCTCCAATCAAACAATTCCTTGAGTGCCAAGCTGAAACCGCTTGAGCAGTTTCTGCTTTCAAACTCAGCACCCATCAACACCAGACAACAAACGATGCTGGACAAACGCGCGACAGGCTGCCCCGGTTACGCCAGGTCAGAACCACGGCCGGCTCGTGCCAGTCCCCCCCCTCCCCCCCCCCCCCCCCAGTTACCGGTGCTAGTTTTTGCGCCGAAGGCGGTGCGGCTACTCGCCACTGGACCGTTCTGTCTCGAGTAACGAGCTGTCTCATCGGTTTGGCTGTAAGAGTGCCGCATCTACCGACTGCCGGCTACAGAGTAGCGTCGTGTCCGGCAGATTCCGAATTCAGCCACGAGGTCGGTACCGCCATCTCCCGACGGAACTCGTCGGAGTCCTGCAGGGTTACCCTCCACGTCCATCACCGCGTCCTGCTGGCGCTTTCACCTGGCGCACGAGGGTAACGGACCCAACAGACCGGGCCGGCGCCGCGTCTGCTATCTGCGTGTTTTATGTGACGATCTCTTCGACGCGCGTCACACGGGCACCTGTGTCGTAAACGACCCCACCGCCAGGCGGTGCTCCCGACATTCGCGATGTCGCGCCGGGGGTCCGCGTCGACTCTTCCGACTCTTTCTTTTGTTGGCGCGCCGGCCGTTCTTTCCGCGCCATTTTGCAATCCAGGCTGTTATACGGGCCGTCGGCCGACCGGAAATGGAGGGAAAACGCGGCGAAGCATTACCGCCGCTCAAAAGTCCAGCCGAATCGACATATGTGAGGCGGAGATTTGTAAGCCTGTGACTGATAGCATCGGAGTCGGGATGGAAAGGAGGCTCTGATTTAAAAAGCGCGCGTATGTCCCGGGGGATCAATAGATACAACAGCCCGTTACGGGATGATAGCGACGTCTTTCAGCCGAACCGCTGCATCATCGGAAAAAAGGATCGGATGCGATTTCTCTGTAATCGCTGATTTCTCCCAATTTCTGGATGTTCCAGCAGCGTCTAAAGACAACACCGGCAGGATATCGGCCCATGCCCAAACGAATGGCAGATCGCAACTGAGCGCCACACAGCAGTGACGTCACCTACCTCATCACATCTGAGCGCGAAACAGCAGTGACGTCACCCACCTCATGACATCTGAGCGCGAGACAGCAGTGACGTCACCCACCTTATGACAGCAGCGCAGACGATGACGATGAGGATGGCCAGCAGGAGAGCCACGACGATTCCCACGATAATGGAAATCTTCTCCTGTCCCTCTGCCGGTCAAGAGGGTCGGTGTCACTTCGTCTTGCGGCACCTCAGCTTATGACATCACAGCATATCACATATGACGTCACGGTACATTGTGGTGTCTTGCAGTTTCGGTCCGACAGTCCGGGGCATTGGTTCGGCTTATCGGGTTTCACCCGCCCAATACTATACCACCACGAGCGGATATTCCTTTAAGTGTTACATCGAACCGGCGCACTTCAAAATGGAACGGGGTAACTGCCTCCTCATAATGTTTGCGATTCAGGCAGCGGTCAGCATTAGAAACAAGCTTTTTGAACCAGTGCTAAACTGAACTAGTTCACTAGTGAACTAAATGCACCACATGACACAACCACCTTCATGGGGATTCCGCTACGAGCCATGGAGAAAGTCGTGGAAGAGAAAGAGGGCTGTCAGTGCCTCCATTCACAAAACCTTCCTTTGCATGATAAACGCCGCACATGCATTCATTACCATTAGCCTGACTTACAACTCGAGCTGATCTATTATCCTGACTGAACACATCCCTCAGCCTGGTTTATGGTCTTGTTGGACACGGAAGCAGGTGGGACCTGAACCTCATAATAGATTCACTTTCGATTGTTGACCGCATTGTGTATTTCATTACGGGGCAGCTGCTGAGTGCGGGCTTATAACGGCGACGACCTCTTTGTTGGCGTCGATGAGGAGCCGAGCTACATCACTAGCGAAGCAAGTACGCTGATGCGGGATGGTGAAATGCAATTTAAAAGTGGGAAAAACAAATGAGGCGCACATAAATAACACGCGGGCGCGTCGCACATACTAATTTGTGTCCCCAAATACCCGTGCCACTAGATAACCACAAGCCAGCGCCACAAGAAACTCCACAGGAATGAGGACGCGAGCTATTTGGTAGAAACTACTCGCACGCTAGTTTGGCCAAGCATTTACATGAATTAACGATCATTAAAGCAATCATCTTAATAGACGGTTCGCGTAGCTCAGTTGACTGGAAGCGCCTGACTTCGGATTTTCTCGACCGTTGGGTTGGGGATGCGGGTGAGGGGGGGGGGGTTGGGGGTCGGTGGCACTCACTGTTTACCCCTGCCTAGGAGGGACTGCAGGCCGGTGGTAGTGACCAGCGCTTGGGGTCACGTGACGTCACAGGATGGAAGTGACCGAGCCAAGCATTGGGGCAGATTATAGCTTCGCCTGCAGAATTCATGCGATTGACCTGGAGTTTCACCATCGGATTGTGCTGTCAGGGTTCGCACGATATAAACTGCTTAATGCGATCTTTAGTCCCAGGACTTCATCCAACCTAGCGGCCCGAAATTCTATTTCAAAACTACACTTGAGTTGAATGGCGAGGCATTCTTTAGAAGACAACATGGGATAAGGAGGAAAGACACAAGGATTCGGCAAGCTGTCTTCAAATCTAAGGACGGGGCCCGATGCGTTTGGTCTTACCTTCTTCTTTGCCGAGCTCATCGTATTCGTGTTCTGAAACAGAGAAAGTGTTCAGATGAGCATCATTGGGATAAGGCATTAAGGCATCACATAAGGCATTAAACGCTCGATGCACGAATCGCCATTGTTGAAAGGAAAAACAAATACACGAAAGGCAAATCAAGAAGGGACCAAAGACTGGCGAACTTCGGGAGATCAGGTGGACACTTCCGTGGGACTTGTGTGTAATATGGACACACAAAGCTGTATCTGCAGCTGCAGCACGTCATGAAGGTAGCATTCCGAATGCAAGATAGCGGTCGCGTTTCGCTATCTTTCTCGTACGTTTCTGTCGCAGGGACAATCTACAGATTTCACAGAATTGTCGACACATGGCTATGAGCAAAGCCTATCTGAGTGACAACGAACGCCCGAAAGCCCACTCACGATGTTATAAGTCACGGAGTCGAAAGTCATGTCCAGGGGACAACATCAGGTCTTTTCGTATGGAAAAGAGGCGCACTTCAGCGCGAGGGCAGGTTAAACATCGAAGCAAGGGAGAGGGAGGGGGGGGGGGGGGGGGGGAGAGGCAAGTTCGGAATGTTGTACAGTTATATGGAAAACTAAGCCGAATGATACGGACGTTCAGCGTTTTTTGTTCTACACCTTTGGCAAGTCTTTCTGGCGTCTTGGATTTGCCAGTATTTTTCACCTTAGGGCCTGTTTTTGCCGTCTTGCGGTCGCATGTACTTTTCAACCCACAGACCTGTTCTGCTGTCTTCGCTTCGTCAGTATTTGAGGCAGCTTCGAGACACTTTGCAGTCCCTTTCGGCTATTTTTGCTAAACACAATAACAAGTATCATTGAAAGCCAATCAGTCCACGCATTAATAATGATTGCTTCACGCCTCTGGCGACACAACCTTATCGAGTTACATTAAGATTTCTTACTCAAGATGACAGCGGGGACAAATTTACATGCCTGGCACTGCCCGACGCTGCTAGAAATTTCCAAGCATTAGCGCATTTCGTGCAGAAATGCTTCTTTTCGGGAAGTCACTCCGTGCAGTAATCCTTCGTGAAGGCGACTATTACGTATCATTTCACTGGTGACGTAAACAAGGGAAAACCAAACAGCCCGACCATACGGAAGACAACCTACAGACCTTGCCTGCATCACGACACGAAGGCATGAGGCTGCCAAGAATCGAATCTTATCTCGGTGTCGCTCCGAAGCATGACCGTATAATCTGGCAGGCAAGATCAGTGGCAGCCCACGTGACACGCGAGAGGCTCCTATCAAGGTCACGCGCTCCTTATGTTTACGCGCAGCAGCTGGCGAAACGCTCATCACGCGCAAAGTGACGTCAGAGAGTGAACGAAAGAAGAATCGAACGCATGCGCAATATGCGCATTGATGTGCTTTGGAGGCATTGGCCAGAGCGGTCTGTGCGAAACACATGTGCATCATAGCTGACGAGTACGGTACACTGGCATTCGGTCTATCCTTGACATGCAAGCAGGTGCGTTAAATTTCACAAACCAGACGCGTTAGACAGCAGTTTATATGACTGAGGTTTGGATGTTCTTTGAATATCGGTTTGTGGATGATTTGCACCCTTAGACAGTTTTTTAATGTTTTTCGAGCTTGTGCAATTGACTTTAAAACACAGAAACACCTTGCCCCCTCACCCCGCCAGGATCAACTGCAAATCATTCGAGCACAGTCGAGCAATTCAGACACAAGGGTTGCTGAAAGCGCCTAGCCACAAGTCCAAGCACACATGAGCAGTGACAGTGGGCAGTGTCCACAACCAAAATTGCGTATCAAAACCGGAGGTGACACACCACAGGGCCAAGTTTCCACATCTTTGGGACAGCACTTCAAGTTTGAATTTCACTAATTCTACACGTTTCCTGACTTGCTCTGCTGCGTGCTTACAGGGACAGACTCAAGGGGAGGCAGAGACGAGGCCGAACTAGACTAGCCCAAATGCTGCGTTTGTTTCGACTACCAACGATAGTGCAAACAAACACACTTCGCTCTCGTCGATTTCATTCTCAAGTACTTCGCTAACATTCCAAACATGCCCCTCAACCCAGGCGCAATGCTGAGAGGGGGGGGGGGGACACCGAGCTCCGGCACGTCCGCTGCGCCTGCGCCTGCTCCTCACCTGACGTCTCGTTAGTGACGCGGTGCAGGTATGGCTCCAACGTCGGCGAGTCGCCAATTATCTCTTCCTCGTGGGTCTCGAGGCCAGAGTTGGCGCGCGGGGCCATGATCGGCGCCAAAACTGCCGGGCAGAACACACACAAGGTCATCGCGCGCCGGGCAGAACACACGCAAGGTCATCGCGCCGGGCAGAACACACACAAGGTCATCACGCGCGGCAGGGCGGAGCGCCGAACCGACGATGGTCAAAATGCGTGCACGTGGTCAAAATGGGACACAAGATCAGGAGGGACAATGGTCAAACTGGACGCGTCAAAAGCGATTTGGAGCGTGTCTCCGCCTTTCCAACGTTTACCATTCGGTAGGACGCGCCAACTGCACGCATCCGACTGTGTGTTGGCCCGCCCAGATTCGGTCTCAGGGTGGCTCGACCTGGCTGTCCGGGGTTCAACAGGTGAATAGATAACCTCAGCGGTGCCCGCCGACCCAACGGTCACGCAATTGGCCGCAGATAACGGTTTGGCGCGTCGAGAACACAGGCGCCCAGCGCCGGCGCACGGGACGTGGCATGTCCAGCGTCACGAGCGTCAGGCTGGGAGGTGGGTGTGCCGGGATCTAGTGCACAAGACGTGGGATATCCAGCGTCACGAGCGTCAGGCTGGGGGAGGGGGTGTGCCGGGCTCTGGCGCACAAGACGTGGGATATCCAGCGTCACGAGCGTCAGGCTGGGGGAGGGGGTGTGCCGGGCTCTGGCGCACAAGACGTGGGATATCCAGCGTCACGAGCGTCAGGCTGGGGGAGGGGGTGTGCCGGGATCTAGTGCACAAGACGATGGGTGTTCAGCGCCACGAGCGTCGGGTTGGAGGGGAGCGTGAGGCGCTGGCGCACAAGACGAGGGGCTTCGTGTCACGAGCGTTGGGTTGGGGGGGGGGGGGGGATGGATGGGCCAGGCGCTGGTGCACGAGACGAGGTGTGTCGTATCACGAGCGTCAGGCTGGGAGAAGGGTGCGCCAGGCGCTGGCGCACACGGCGAGGGGTGTCTTGCGTCACGAGCGTTACACTGGAGGGGTGTGCCCGACGCTGCCTGGACGCTGAAGGGTGCAGGGAATCAAATAAGGGTATTCGCCATCCTCGTGCGGGGCTTTGCCGCGCTGCGCAGGGCTGTGTTGTACTGCGCTGGGCTGTACTACACTGCGCGGGGCTGTACTGTACTGCGCGGAGCTGTGCTGTACTGCGCGGGGCTGTGCTGTACTGCGCGGGGCTGTGCTGTACTGCGCGGGGCTGTACTGTACTGCGCGGGGCTGTGCTGTACTGCGCGGGGCTGTGCTGTACTGCGCGGAACTGTGCTGTACTGCACAGGGCTGTGCTGTACCGCGCGGGGCTGTGCTGTACTGCGCGGAGCTGTAATACACTGCGCGGGTCTGTACTGTACTGCGCTGGGCTGTACTGCACTGCGCAGGGCTGTGCTGTACTGCGCGGGGCTGTGCTGTACTGCGCGGGGCTGTCCTGTACTGCGCTGGGCTGTAATGTACTGCACCGGGCTGTGCTGTACTGCGCTGGGCTGTACTGTATTGCGCAGGGCTGTACTGTACTGCGCAGGGCTGTGCTGTACTGCGCGGGGCTGTGCTGTACTGCGCAGGACTCTGCTGTACTGCGCGGGGCTGTGCTGTATTGCGCAGGGCTGTGCTGTACTGCGCGGGGCAGTGCTGTACTGCGCAGGGCTCTGCTGTACTGCACGGGGCTGTGCCGTACTGCGCAGGGCTGTGCTGTACTGCGCGGGGCTGTGCTGTACTGCGCGGGGCTGTGGTGTGAGCACGTGAGCTTCACGTTACCATGGCTAGTAAGGAGACTGACCAATACGCTCGCTTGATTCACCGTCTGGTCGATCGATGATGACCAATAACGCAAGCTGCATCTTGATGATCTGCACGAGGCTGACTTTGAAATGACAGGTTAAAAAGGTAGGCTTCATTTCGTGCTGTTTTTATGGCCGGCATCGATTCGAGATATGAACATAAGAAAACAACAACTGTATTGAAAACCACATCAGCAACTGCACTTCATAAGCCTTTAAGTGCAATACATATGCTCAAATGCCTTGCAGAACTAGGTCATGACCTGATCCTGTATCTCTTGAATGCCTAGTTAGACAATCAACGGAATCAGACGCCCCTGCATTATAATTCCCGGGCTATGCATCCCGGCATATATGCTTGATAAGTATCCCTGTTTTAGGTTCCTACTGCGCCTGTCTTGCGAGATGATCGCGTTTATGGCATTACACCATGCTGTGCTGATGCGGTGGCTTCATGCATTTCCACTAATCACAAAAAGTTTAGGATCTTTTTGTGGGATACCGGCGGCAATAAAGACGTGTTTACAGCACGTGGTTCAGCAGTAATGGATGTTTGTTGTTTCATCTTCTGCGAGCAACTGAAGCAAAAAAAAAGAAGAAAACAAGTGATCTGACCGTGACCTGCATATGCAGCAACACCCCAACATTCCCTGCCAATAATAAGAGCTTACATAAGACCGCATGAGGTGAATGCCTTTGCCTTATGAAACTAATGCTTTTGTCCCATGGAAGCCGGTGCTGGAGACCAGTGACGTCATCCATGCGTCCTTGACTCATATACGGGTCCATGAATGGCTCAGACATGCGCCAGCACTCTGATATTGTGCAGCCAGACCATGTGTTCAGGTTTCACACTTACAATAGACCTTTTCGTAACAGATCATTTCAGAGAGAACAAAACGCCTCCAAATCGAATGCGTGTGCTGTTTGGTGGTTTGACCTAGAAGTTTTGAAACCACTGGATTCTAAAATGGTTAGCAAACACCTCCATTCAGACATCACAGTATTTTGCGGTGGCTTTCTTTTAAAAAACAATCTTCGTGAACCAGACAGACACACGTAAAAAGGTCATCATTTTTGGCTGAGCCGAAAATTATGTCCTAACCTACCCTTCACCTAACATATCCCTCAAACCTCAATTCTACTCAGATTTCAGTGCCTTGAATTTGCGTTCTCAATGTAGAACAACGTTCTGAAATATTTTGTGGATTAAATTTTTCCCTGCGGAGAAATAGTTGAAATAATTGCTCCGCATTTATTTTGCCCGGTATTCCCTCATTGCCCGTCTCGTTGAGGCACTCAGATCAGCATTAGGGGAGGGAGCTCAAGCCTCTCGAAAGTACATACAGTGACGCCGCTGCCACTGCCACTGGTTCAGTTGCGATGTTTCGATAATTCGACACTCGAGCACGGCTTGCAATATCAGTGCAGCTTTGATTTCCCAAGACGCCACACGCTCGAGGTAACGGCTTTTGCGCCGCAGTACTTCGGAGAACGGTCGGCGAACTCGGAAAACCACACCGAAAATTTTCTCACATGTTTTTCTACAGGCCCTTGTCTAAGCCGATCTCCACCTGACGACCATCGCGGCCGTTGGCCCACCCTGACCACAGTCTCCGCTCTGTTTCGGCAGGGCTAATGGCTGAGTACACCAGGACGTGTCCCCGCGATTAATATGACCTCCATCTCCGGCAAAGTCCTGCTTTGTCAGTGACAACAGCACGTTTCTGGGAACTCCAGACCCGTTTCATGACTGTAACTTGTCGGATCTCATATACGCTCTGCGCCGACGCTCCACTAATCCTCCACGCCAACGTTTACGTGAACCCGCTGCAGTGACGTCAGGGCTTCCGGTTGACTTTCTACCGGAAGCTTTCGCAATGCCACTGCGTCTCTCCGCTACCGCGTCAAACATCTACTCCGCATTAACTTTTCTAAAAATTCCGTGACGCTTCGCTCCGGCAGCTGCTCACCTCTGATGACATTTCCAGTCGGTACGTCCGGCTGGCGGGGAGGCGACATGGCGACGGCGACCTCAGCTCACCACGCACAGGACTTAACGCGCGTGCCAGCGCCAAGCAAACACCGCACAGGACTTAACGCGCGTACCAGCGCCAAGCAAACACCGCACAAGACCTAACGCGCGTGCCAGCGCCGCACAAACACCGCACAGCCGTCCGGCCCGTCCAGGACGGGCGCCGGCGCGAGAGGCACGGGCCGGCCCGCTCCGCCGCTCGGCGGCGGCTCTCCGTGAGCTGCGCAGCTCTGTGCGCTTCGCAGCTCACGGAGCTGCCTCGCAATTCCGTGAGCTTCACGGCTCCGTGAGCCGCTTTGCAGCTCCGTGGGCCGCTTCGCAGCTCCGTGCACTTCGCAGCTCCGTGAGCTTTGTAGCTCCGTACAATTCACAGCTCCGTGAGCTTCGCAGCTTCGTGTGTTTCGCAGCTCGGTGGACTCAGCAGCCGCCTCCCTCTGGACACGCGGCGCGACTGGCGCGACCGGACGTCTCCTCTCCGGACAGGTCCTCCCCGCGGGCCGGTCCTCCTCGCCCTCCGCCGCACTTCCGCGCGCACCGCCCGCCCGACCACACCCACTTCCGCCTATTGGCCTCTCGCCGGCCAGGCGTGAGGCGCCGTCTCCGGCGGCGTCGTGCGCCGCGCGTGCTCGCGCCGCGCCGCGCGTCGGCCTTGTGCTGAGCCGAGACCGGTCCTGCGCCGTCCTCCCGGTGTCCCATCCCCTCTGCGGCCGCCGGGGTTATCTAATCAGCGCCGCGTCTTAACCTCGGAGACGTCGCGGTCATGCGGTCGGCGGCGGTCAGCTGAGCGAGCTGATAATGATCGCGGCGGCCGGTGATACGGGGAGAGGCGTGTGGCGGCGCTGCCATCGGAAGTGAGCGTCGCACATGACTGGGACCGGTCGATACGCACCGGGCGGAGGAGACGAAGATGGGAATTTGATAACTTCTCGTAGTTTCACAATCGCCCTGGATCGGCATGTATGCGCGTTCGCGGAAGGACGGGACTGCTATGGAATGCGTTTGGGGCCCTATTGATGGTAGAATTTTGATATCCGGGAACTGTCAAACTGAGTGCGAAAAAAGGCGGAAGAAATCAAACTTTTGAAAAACGTTTTATAGCGCATGTTGCAGAGCCACCTAAATGCTGCCTATCTCTTAACAGCCGCCGTGACTTGGTGTAAGCGGCGTAGATTGCTGATGCGATAAGATTCCTGTACCCAGTGTTGACAGGCAATAGTCGCCACGTGTGTTTTATCGCCCTGTTTTCCAGCAGGTGGGGCCACGATCAGCTCAGCGGGCGGAAGCGCAGCCCAACCGAACTTCTACGGCACGGTCAGTCGACGCAATACCTAGACAGATCAAACATACCGTCTTTTATCGGGAGCGCCGAGACCACGGCATAGTTCCTCCACGGGTAAAAGTGCATAGACTCACACAAGCTCATTGTGTGCATTCAGTACCTATACGGGTCAAAAATAAGAATCTCGCAACGACCACAGGGAGTGAGCCGCCGTCCAGTCCGTCCTGGACCTGCTTGCTAAGGCATGGGCGACTTCGGCTCCGGACGCCCTGACCGAGGGTCACGACTATCATTGGCAAACCTCCCGCTCCCGTCGTTACCGAGCGCCAGACGAACGTCAAATGCACGGAGGATATCAACAAACTCCGGCTTCTTTCAAGGACGACGTCCGCGAGTCCGGAGATCGTGCGCGCCGACTCCCGTAAGCGGTGCATTCGCAGACGGCATTAATAACAAGGCGAGGACCAGAACAACCGGTGCTGTACGTGTCCGACACAGCCTCGCCGCCAAGGCTGCTCGGCGGCATCACCTGTCAGACAGGTGATCGGGGTACTAATCGTGCGCGCGCTCCGCACGATGTGGACGTGAGGATGTGGATGTGGACGAGGTCAGAGGCCAGCCAGATTATGCCGCGCTGCTCGGAGTGCCAACGGGCATACAGATGACGTTCAGGCTCGCGCTGAGAGGCCCGATTCGATGCGTCAGCGCACTGCCGCTGCGTGGAGATTGGTTCGTGGTAGGGCCACGGTCGTAACATTCCAAAATCGTTTGATGATTAATATTTGAAGCTCTAGTCAGTGTTATCGTTTCTGGACTCTACGACTCAGATGTATTCCACCAGAATGAGAAACGAACGCTCATTTTAACGCTGCATTATTCAGTACTCAGAGTGCCAAAGACCGGCTTCAAAAGTGAGTGGGTAGTGATGACTTCGCGCGTTGGTTCATCGAACTGCCCTTAAACCCTCCCGGGAGTTCGGCGTAGAAATCACGGACGACGCATTTCGCAACAAGTGGTCACACCATTCTTAGCCTCGGAGGCAACGAGGCTCTCTCACTCAGTCCCGAAGGCAAACGAGGCTCTCTCACTCAGTCCCGAAGGCAACAAAGCTCTCTCACTAAGTCCCGAAGGCAAACGAGGCTCTCTCACTCAGTCCCGAAGACAAACGAAGCTCTCTCAGTATCGCAAAATCACCTGCTATCAGACTTATCAAGCCCTATCACACATACCGGGCAATGCTCGAGAACAGGTAAATCAGAGGCCCGGCGGAAAACCCGGCCTAGGGGCGCCAGCGGGCATCCTGACGGCAGCGCGTGCTGCCGTGCGGCCATCCACGACCACTCCCAACGACGTCACCGTGACGTCACGAGCAATGTCACTGTCCTGGCAGGACCGACTCCCCTGCAGCCTTTTCTCAAAGCGGGCTATCTTCCGTGACGCTAGACCTGTTTCGAGGGCGGGCTACCCGGGCCGATAATGACAGGCTGGTTTGCGGTGGTTTGCGGTGGTTTGCGGTGGTTTGGTTTGCGGTCCTCGCTCGCGCCCGTCGTAGACGGACACCGTTGATGCTTCCGTGTATTCTATCGCGCATTGGTAAGTCCTTATCGACCCGTGTCGCGAAACTCCCCACTTGAAATCCAGCGTGCGCTGAATGCCATGCTCGTGGTTCATGACATCCGGAGATCGGATCATCGGCCTTTCAATGCATTACATCAATTGCACTGCATTGAACTGCGCGGCATTCGATGCTGGAAATGACACGTGGCCCTTATTGAAGGAGTTATCCTATGGGTATTCCACCACAGAATTTACAAAACAAAGCTGCGGGCGGAGTCACTGGTACGCAGCCACATATCGTGTCAACGCCGGTGGCCGCCCAGGAAATCACGGTTATGGAAGACGATACTTCTGGCCAGTGAGAGCTCTCCGCATCATGTTTAGTTATGATGTGGACGAATGCGATACGGGCCCTCCAGTCAGTTGAGACACCGCGGAAGAAACCGCAACATCGATCATTCCCTTTCCTGCCTATCCTTTCTCTTACTCTGCCTGTCTCGCTCTCTCTGGCCTTCTTCTTGCCCCCTCTCTCCCTGTCCCGTTTGTGCCTCTTCCTGTGCGTACATCATGCACAGTCAACGCGACAAGGAACGCAACGTCAACATAACATAGCATGGTGTAGCTAATAATAAACTCAGCACCGGAAGCTGCTGATAGCAGTTTCAGCATCAGATGCGTTAACCATGGGTGTTTGTTAAATAATTGTAGGTCTGATCATTCATCATGCCTGGAACCACCATTGATCATCCCCGCGATCATTGATCATATCATTGACCAATGCCCCGGACGCTGATCCCTGCATTTGCACTGGAAACCCGTATAGCTTGGTGCACAACCGGCCTGCACCACTCGACCTATATTTGGTGACTCGGCTCACTAGCACAGCTATTTATGCATGCGGCCTGCGAGAAACGTCCACAACATCCGGCCTTACTCACATGCATGAGATCAACCGGACACGCGCTGCTCCAAGTCGAGCCTTATGCGTTGGCTTAGGTGCCGACGAACTGAAGTACGGGGGCGAAGATCACGTACGCTCTCAGTGCAATAATCGGTCACCTGCGACTGGAAATGCCAATGCTAATTATTTCTTTGCATCGTAAGATAATCAAGAACATCTATGAACGGAATTAAAATAGGACTCAAGCTGAATTATGTACCTACAAAAATAATCCAACCCAACACAGCCTTCCTATTTCCTTGCTATTTTCCTCACTTTTTGAGCCCGGAATACTTGTTCACCGTATTGCTAGGTAAATGGCCGTTTTTCATGGAATGAAATCAGGACAAGTTTCCGAACGATGGCACAAGTAGCGATATGGATACACACATATACTGACACATAAGACGCCACATTCTAAAAGAACAAATTAGATTATCGATATCTATCGCGTAACCGTATTGTGCACAATACTTCTATACAACAAAAAAGTACTTATACATAAGCCTAACAGATGACGAAAGATAGCCATCGTTTGTTCCCTTATTGGCGACACCACGTGAGGTTGAACCTCACGAAAAGCATCGAATTTCGTCAAGAAGGGTGGAGTAGCTCATCGCGGCTGGCCATGTTTTGAACCCCGCATGGATGCCAAAAGCCCTCAGAAGCATTCCGCTGACACAACCGGAGTCAGAAAAGCCTCATAGTTCAGACCACTTCTGGCCGCGGTGTCGATGTTCCGATAATGCTTTATGTTTAGGGAGGGCTACCAATCTTGAGCCGCTCGAGCGATTTAAAATCGGGACCAAAATTTAACACGGGCTCCAGATCCAGCAGCAGGGTACTGGGCTCCTCTCCATACCTCCCCTCCTCCTCTCCGTAACTCCTTTTCTCCTCTCCCATACCTACCTCCTCTTCTTCTTTCCGTACCTCCTCTCCTCCCTCCCCCTACCTCCTCTCCTCTCCCTACCCCGAGCATCGGGCAGTGGCGTCTGCGCGCCTCGGGTGTGTTTGCCATGTAGGTTATGAAGCGGATAATATCACAAAACCTCGCGTTGAATGATGAGGTCCGTGTCTATTCTCGTGTTCTCCGCATGTCCGCGTGCGATCTCGCGATCTCGTGCTCGCGTTTTCCGGCGGCCGTCAGGTAGAGTCAAGGATCCGGCAATCGGGTTTTGAAAGGATGAGGATGCGTAAGCGAACATTGCCGCCTTGATGCGATGCCATCCGGCGAAAGTGGAGCGGCTTCTGAATCAGAGACCATCGTTTTGCGCTGGTCGCTGCAACGGGGTCGTGTCAGGGTCAAACGCCCGGTATTAGAAGATCAACGCGCCAGTCCAGGCGGGGCCTCTCAGGCGCTTATCTCCTATTTGCAGCCTGCAAATCCGTTCAGCGGTACAACACCTGGGCTGTACATCGTTCGTGGGAATTGCTTGTTAGTGAGTCGCAGACATTAGTCGCAACTCGTGAGTTTAGCTATTTGGGACGTGCTTATGTACTGTATGGATAACTCGGAGGTTCCAATTATATCCCCATCTAATGACGGTCTTGCTGGTATTGAATTTTATTGGTTATCAAAACAAAATAGCTTGACTGTCTTGTTCCATGCCAGAAATCGCGAAATTTCTCATGGATTTGTGTCCTCTCATTCTTCTCCTCGTCCTCTTCCATCGGTTTTCCTCGTTCTCGTACCTTTTTTGTCCTCTCGGTCTACTCTTCCCGCCTTCCTCTACCACCCAGTCCTTTAACACATCGTCCAGCCTGAAATGGGGCAAGGCTGGGAACGCTTTGTACGCGGGCCCGAAACCCGTCACTTTTTGTCTTGAGGAGAGCAGCGCGATGATGAATAGGTGGACGTGTCTGGTGGCCGGGTTGAAGGTTAGCCATTATATATGTATGCTGCTTTAAATGGAGCCATTATCGCGGAGAATAGATTACACGATAGCAGTGAAATCAAAATATCTCGATTCACACAATATAGGTGAGGTTGCATTCCATTTGGATAATAATGTGCGGATGCTGGAATAGATGTATTGTTTGGAGACTGGCAGGCCTGGGGGCTGAGGGCCACATGGGCACGTGTAGATGCTGAATAGATGCGTTGTTTGGAGACTGGCAGACCTGGGCGGCTGAGTTGCTCATGGGCACGTGTAGATGCTGGAATAGATGCGTTGTTTGGAGATTGGCAGGCCTGGGCGGCTGAGGGGCACATGGGCACCTATAAACTGCCGAAGAACCTGTTGCCACTGCCATCCCATGTACAAAAGCCACTCCGAGATTATCACTAAAGAACAGATTAACGATCATAAATCACGAAAACGCCTGCAAACTGCCTGGGAACTGAACACCAGGTGCACCCATGTGTAAGCTACACCTGCATGGCGTCCAAAATGCTGGGTCAAAAATACTGCCAGGGTCAGTCGACAGCTGCAGCAAGACAGACTGAAAAGTGCACTCGTTGGCGAACAGTGCACTCGTAATGGCCATACCTTATCTCCGGATAAGCCGTGGCTATTGTGATGGCTAGAGACCAGTGAATGTACGAGTAAAACCATGACGCATTTGATGGCTGCTTCTCTAGCAGCATCCCGAATTATTCGCGAGACGGTCTGTGTTTGCTCGCACCAATCCTGAAGGTAGCATTTGCTTAAAGAATCAGATAAGGCAAAAGCTTCGTTTTCCTTCGGGTTCGGAAACGAACAGATGTACAAGTTCCGAAGATAATACACCCAAGAACACTCTAAGTTGGCAGCGATTCCTTGACCTTTGCGCACTGGGGAGCAAATCATTCAGACCGGGAAAAACATGCCATTACCTCATTAGGCTCACTGGATTTATGCAGCCAACGATGAAATTGCATCGAAAACACACAAGGGCGCATTTAACTTGCAATCACAATCAAGAACACGCCCTGGTCTCAGATCATCGACGGCGCCTTTAACAGAAAAAGAAGAAACACAAAGCCGGATACAGCAACCCAACAGGATCTTGCACCCAACAATGCAGTGCACAATCGCACACCACAGTTTTCATTCCTTTGAAGCCCGCCGCCAAACTCTGCGTCCAAGCGTCAGTTTACAGCAACTGCAAACATGCTCCTCGCTCCGCAGCGTGAAAGATCGCGCCTGCTTCAGCTGCGAACCAGGTATCAGTTCGCACACCGAGTCACCACCAGCGGACCGGGGCTGCTTTTGCGGGGGGGGGGGCGCTCAGTTCCGCACGTGCGATTACCAAAACGGGGCATGCCACAGGCTTCTTAAGGGAGCCTCGGATGCGCGGCGCGCCCCCGGCGAGCCAACACGCACAAACGAGTAGGCGGAGTGGACAGGAAGTCCCTTCAGTGTGAAGGTAGAAGCCAGCCCAGAAGAAGCGGTCTGCGATCCGCAGCAATGTACTGTGTGATTTTTGGCTATCACCATAGATTTGCAATAAGTTTGCAAGGCGTCATGCTGGTGCGGCGATGTTACATGCATTTACTTGTGAGTTATGCTGTAGCAGTACTGGGTTTAAGAGACATTACAATCATAATGCAAGAGGTGTAAAAAGTACTAGTTGGTAAGCTTCAAGGAATGCGCTCAAAATTTGTGCAGGCCTGCCTGTAGGTTGCAGCGTTATCGAACTCACAGTAATTTTCTTGTTTCTCTCTCAGGCTTCGTCGAGTTCCGATTATCCCTCCTCTCGCCCTTATGTAACATCCTCTCTCTCCCTCTCCCTCTTATGCAACATTCCCTTTCCCTCTCTCTCTCTTTCTCTTTCTCCGTCTTTTCCTCTCTCTCACTCTCTCTCTCTCTCTGTCCCTCTCTCTCTCTGTCTCTCTCTCCATCTTGTGCACTCTCTTTCTTCTTCTTCCTCTCTCTTCCTGTTCAGTTCTCTTTTTCTCTCGGCCTTTCCCCCCCCTCTTACCTCTCTCGTCAGCCTTATCAGATCCGAATCTCTCCACCCTAAATCTGCCAGACGACTCTCTCACTATTACCGAAGCAGCTCCCTAACTCGTCTGTGTCGGACGCAGGCGCCATATAATGAACACCAGGCGGAACCTTGACTCTGCTACGCCGTCAGATGGTGGAGCGCAGGGCTAAATGACCCCTGCGGCCGGACAGCTACCTTGGCATTGACCCAAATCCGTGGAGGGTGCCTCCGGCGGCGGCGCGCCAAAAGACGCGTCATCCATTAGGGGAAGCGGTTTAACAGCCAGCGGGTGGAGGTGGGAAAAGGCCGGGGTGGGGGGGGGGGGGGTGGGGGAGGAATGAGCGCGAGGACAGCTTGTCAACATCTCACGACATCTTCTGGTGCTGCTGATGGTGTGGTTTGGTCCATTGTTGTCCAAGAGATTACCATAGCTAAGCGCTGAACTGATGAGCTGACAAGCCTTGCTGTGCTGACAAAGCCGAATTAATTATTCGTGCCACTCCCGCGACCAAACAAGCTGACACCGAAAGGCAAGCGTGGCTCCTGTTCTTTCCTTCTTTTTTCTACCTGTTCATTGTTGACTTAACCGGGCCGAAATTTGGTAAATCATGGTTGGCACATGGCCGTGCTGTGGCAGTCGGAACTGGCCTGGATTGAGGCCGTGTCGTCAGACACCGGTGGTCGTCAGCCGCCGTTGGTCGTCAGACAACGGTGGTCGCGAGATCCGGTGGTCGTCAGATACCGGTGGTCGTCAGACACCGGCGGTCATCGGATATCGGCGATCATCAATACCGATGGTTATCAAACACCAGTGTTCATCAAGTTCCGGTGTCGTCAGGCACCGGTGGTTATTAGACACCATTGTTCATCAGATACCGGTAGTCGTCAGATCCGGTGGTCGTCAGATACCGGCGGTCGTCAGAAACCGGTGATTATCATACCCGGTGGTCATCAGACACCGGTGGTCATCAGACATCGGTGTTCAGACACTACTCATGCCAGGAAGCAAGGGAATGACACCAGGAATCATAAAATATCAGAAGCCGCTTGAAACAACATCATCAGCACGCTCATGGATCACCAGCGCCCCTTTATCGACCCTTGATCTGACAGATCTGACTTCGGCTGACTTTGGCTGACTTTGACTGAGTTTTATACTGACGCTTGACGTGACGCTTCATCTGATCTGCTCTGAATTGAAGCCAAAGTCACAGCAAGGCCAGCGAGCCCTCTCACCGCGAGCAGTGAGCCGGTGAGAGCTCTGCCGGCCACCGAGAAGTTATCGTCATTTGCACGGTCTGCATCTGGCCCGTTGCGAGTCGCCGTTTCCTGTTCCACCTGACCTCCAGATTGCGCCGGCTGATACGCTGGCGAAACGCGGCTGCCATTGCAGCCCCCCGCGGCCAACAGCGTTTGTAAGCGCGACACAAACCGCGGTAGGAGAGCGTTGGACTTTGGTCTGCTGTAAAAGTCGTCGCAGAAGCCCCTTCTAGGCCAAGTCCACCTTTTGTTACCAGACATCGCGATGTCATAATTTTGCATGACTAGACTGGTGTTGTTAAGCAGGCTGAGTTGCTAAGTGGCCACTTGGCATGCCGGGGAGCATTGTGACCCCTCTCAACCCGTTGCGAAATGGAGGCTTTGTTACAACACCATGCGGGAGAGTTTTGTTAACGGTTGAAGGACAGAAGGTCCCACGGCTAACACCACTGGAGGCCATGCGAGAACTTCACGGCCAGCGCCTCAAGGCATGTCCCACGCGCAACGAAGGGTGCTGCACGTGCTTACGTGTCCGCGGACATCTCATCGGAAATAGAAGTCTGT
>NW_023596805.1:470316-528667 GCF_011947565.3 Pollicipes pollicipes | reverse complement strand
CCGTGACAACGTACCTACATTGCCAACTGCCGATTCACGCGACGGTACGTTTACGCAACCGTACGCACCGCTGCACGTCAAACCCCGAGATGACGTCATGGCAACCGTGCATTGTAGTTGGTTTACTTGGCCGTAGTTTTCGCCCTCTTCGTCCCATGTAAAATGTGCTGAGCGTGCGTGCCCTCTAAAACGGTAGCCACTTTATGCTCTGTGCATGCCCGCCTGTCACTGAGATGGGCTTTGGCGACCCCGTTGTTACGTTTATGAATTTATCGTTTCGTCTTTGTCATGTTATTTATTGTTTGTTCTTTGCCCGGCGCTGGTTTTGTTATACCTTTGAATACAATGCAATGGTTTGTCGGCTGAGACTTGTTTATGATCTGAGCCCCTGGCAGCGGATGCATTACGCGCATACAGGCCAGCGCCCGGCCATTTAACAGGAGCCGTACGGTCACAGGCTGCTGGGTCACAGGTGCAGGGTCACAGGCTGCGGGCAGATCCTGTCGTCTGCAGCCGGAACCTTGGTGAGCAGGGAGGGGGCACGCGGAGCACTTGGTGAGCAGGGAGGAGCACGAGGAGCACTTGTGAGCAGGGAGGGGGCACGCGGAGCACTTGGTGAGCAGGGAGGAGCACGCGGAGCACTTAGTGAGCGGAGAGGAGGCACGCGGAGCACTGGGTGAGCAGGGAGGGGATACGAGGAGCACAAATGATCATTGGGGTCATCAAAGGATGATGACAGTGCTGTCATTGAAATAAAGTACCGGATATGGCACAGTTGAATTTGAGAGCACCATTTTCTTCGTTCTAATATCTTTTCTGCTTTTTTTGGGTAGACGGAGACCAGAAGTCACCGGAAGATGCAGTTCTGTTAGCATTTGAAGTCAAAATGGAAGAACCAGGCGCTAAATGGCCGCGTTCAATGGACTGCCGTCGCTGCTTATTTTACAATGCACAGTGGCCTTTTCGAAAAACGACCCAATTTAGGGTTTTTTGCCGGTTTTTTCTGCGCGTTTTATACACGTATATCGAGGATCCCGTTGATAAACATTATGTATCAAAATGTGATCGAAATTTTGTGACAAGATGGCCAACTCATATTTGTGTGGAAGGTTGCTTTAGCATTCAGTGAACAAGCTATGTGAGATAATTATAAACGGGCGCGCTCGCAAGGCATACAAAAAAAAACCGCCTCCCGGCGCAATCGCCGCAGGCGGCGCCACGTTGTCCACGCGGTCATGCTAGGTGGCGGTCCATGGTCGGAAACATGGGCGTAGGAACAGGGGAGGGGGGGGGGGGGGGGGGGGGGGGGGGGGGGGTGGGGGGGGGGGGGGGGGCAGGGGAGGGGCAGGGGAGGGGCCATGGGCACCCAAATTTTCAAGTGGGTGGCCAGCAATGTTAACTGGCCCCCACTTTTCAGATTAAGGTTGCATTTGTCTTACTTTTGCACTGCATCAAACACGCATGCCGATTTACCTAGTTCACCAGCCATCTTTATTAAGATGTGTCATCTTGTTCGTTTGCTCATTGGCCATCATTTATTGTTACAGCCGCAAGGCTGACGTCGCACGGGCCTGGAGACTGCAACGCCGGCGTCGTGGCTATTATTGCTAGGACTTGAGACCACGCATGTTCAACACCACATTACGTAGTTTTCTTATCAGTAATCAGCTCTGACAAGATCTTGAGCATTATAAGACGAACATGGGCTAGATATGTTAAAGCAAATTATTAACCACATTTCATCTGCAATCTAGTCAGAGGGAACTCCATATCTCCGAAAAACAGAAAAACATGAAACTGGAGTCTATGAAAACTATCGGACTGCCTGCGGTGATCAGGGATGTTGTTGCGTCAATGAGGGTCCCTGTGCTGATCCGGGGCTAACTGCTTGGATCAGAAGGCCTCCCGTGTCAGGGATGGGAACAACGTGATATGATATATCCTTCTAATGACCTCCGGATCGACCAGGAGATCCCGTCCCGTGCCACCAGAATGATGGACAGAAGAAACTTCGCGATGGGACGGAATGGCCATTCAGCCCTTGACCGGGAACGGTAATGTACCCCTAATGTTCTGCTCAAGAGGCCCCTTGCCCGGAAGGGAACAAGGGGTCTCATTATTGTTGAGTAGAGTGGGGCTCTCATTATTGTTGAAAAGCACGGGTCGAAATGAATGAAAAAAACAAGCGAGGTCATGCCACGTTTGCCTGAGAACGTTCATTTTTCAGAATGCATTATTAAAACAAGTTACATCAAAATGCTTAAACATGCCCGCCCGCAACCTCGAGAGCAAGGACAGGGATGGCCTGGGCTGCAACTTCCGTAAAACCGATAAGTTTCGTCCACTGCAAGTGCCACCAGATGGCGGGCGCCGTGTTAATCTGTCTTCTGGATACATAAATAGCTGCGGAAACACCAGAAATAGAGATTTTGCCTTCACTCTTCCAGTTCAACCACCAGATTCCAGCCCCACTTCGCGGTGCTTTGGGGGCCAATCCGCTCTTTTCACCAATCTCAAAATTGCACGCGTGAAATATGCCCTCAGACTGTCTTCTAAATACAAGATCTGATGTCATGAAACGTTCAAGCATACTTACTGAGAAGCCTCGTCATTTTCGTCCACCCGTTGGCTACAACTTAATGTTAGCTGCTTGACCGACGTTGCGCGGCCGACGGAAACTGCAACGCCTGGGATCGAGGCTTGTATTTCTAAATTTTTCGAGTGCGCATGCTCAAAATTACGCCACATAACTTGTATAACTAGTTGGTTAATGTGTTTAAAGATAATCAGTTCAGAAGCGTCCTTTTCGTCCACCGATGGGTCACTACTAAATGTCAACTACTGGGCTAACGCTCCGAGGACTTTGGAGACTGCAACGCCTGGTTTCGAGGTTTTTGTTGCTAAGATTTGCGAGCGAGCATGTTCAAAAACACGTTACATGAATTGTATCACTAATCGATTCTGACTAAATGGTGAACATCTTCAGACAAATATGGCTTGGCGATGTTAACACGCATTGTTGACCACTGATTTGCAATAAAATTTTCGTCTCCAAATTTGGATCAAACATATCGATCTACGATCTACCTTCGCAATGTCTTCAATATCTGTAGAACCCAGATAAAAACAATTGACAAAGCTTCTGAGTTCTGTCTGTTTACAAAGTCAGCTAACCATTGTAAATTAAGCGCCGGCGATTTCTTCCATGCAGTCGATCAACGCCTGATTTCTGCAGCTTATTGACCCCAAAATGCAAACAGACTTAAGCTCACGGTAGCTCCTGGTTTCTGTTCTGGTTATAAGGTAAAAATAACAATAAAACTAAGAAAACCCTGTCACTTGCTAACAAGTAAGCCATATCCAGGGTTTTTTTTGGGGGGGGGATCCCCATAAGATGAGCTTTTGTCAACCCTGTGTTCCCCTGGAAAGGCTCTGGCTACGCCCCTGCCTACACACAAAAGCAGATCAAGTCGCGTAAGTTGCATGATGGGCAATGAAGTGTCCGTTGGGCCAATCCATACTTCAGGCAGACAGCTTCCCGGAGGCTATTTTTCTGCGGTGGTGTAGTATAAGGGAACATAATTCGGAAAAAGTACTGTTGCAGGTGTCCAACATACGTTTCATACACCATGCAGAAGTAACGCTGATCCAAAAGCATGCAAAAAGTGTAGCCGCACGATCAGCTCGGAGTCAGTCATGCGGGAGACATCTGGGCCAGGGCAGTGACCACCGACGGCGGACAGGAGCAGGGCCCAGATAAGGAATATATGACAGATGGGCCTTATTATGTGGCTTGATTCTTAAAAGATAATCTCCAGTTTTATGGATTTTGCCACATTGTTTCTAGCAGTTCCAAGCTGCCGAATTTGTTTCCGCCTAAAATGCTGCACCGAGTCTTATTTCTTGAAAAGCAGCCAGCGACATGAAGGCGCATGAAAAGGTCTGGCGCAATGTGAGACATGAATCCACTTAAAAAATTATCACCACCTAAATCCATGCCGTATTTTGGCATCTACTCTGTGGAGGGCAAAATGCTTCCTTAATGACCTATAAATACCTACCTGCTCGTGGAATTTCGTCTCCCGGGAAAGACGATGTTAAAATGGACAAATAATCTAGGGAAGCTGGATAGCCTGATTTGCCAAATGACAGATGCGTCGAACAGGCAGGGGTTGAGCACCATGATAAACAGCTCTATATGCATATCTAGCAAGCAGGCCATGATATTTGAATAAAGGGCGATAACAGCCTCTATCCCTACCCCCCTCCCCTGGTCATCGGGCTCGCTTTCCAGAAAAAAAATTCCTTAAGTACACACTGAGCTTGCCCCCGCCCCCCACTTGGTTGAAACGTTCCTACTCCTATGGTCGGAGAAAAACGATGGGGAAAAGAGATCTGAGTAACTGGAAAAGAGTATCTGAAAAAAGATACTCGTTAACAACTGTAGGGCATCGATCCGCACGTAAAGAGGGTATTCCGGGCGTAAGGTACGCCTCAAATTTCGGGTGTGGCCTCAGATTGATGGCAGCAACGGATCAGCATTTACAGCATCGCAAATTAGAGCTGAGGAGCTGAACGCGGTGTTGGGCCAGGAACTGGAAAAGCAAAGTTGAAATCTCTATTTTTTTGTGTTGCTGGCAAGTGTCAATCTGTTCAGAACACAGCCTCAAATTTGTCCAGGTGAAATTGTATAAGTAAAATCTTTGAGCACTGCCAACTGATTTCGAAATTCTTCCGCAAGAATAATTTTAACACCGGTCGTTCTCTACACCCCGGCGTTCTTCACCTGGTGTTGCCTGCAGTTGCCATCTCCTCTCAGTTTGACGGAGACTGCACATCTCCGATCGCGGGTGCTCTTGCCCCGACATAAACGAGCGCGCTGGCTCCAAATCCTGGAATGTTATTCGCTTTGCTAATCTGTTATTTAATAGTATGGACGTTCTCGGGCAAATAAGGGACGTCCTCTGCTACTTTTGACCTCATTTCTGCCCCACCCTATTGACCACTGAGGAGTTCCTTGCCTTCTTCTGGCAGGGGGTTTCGTGGGTAGAGCACGAGAGAGTGCATTTGTTTCCCTGTCAGGCTGAAGGGATACCATCCCAGCCCGGGTAACCACCGGCTACAATCCGGGGGCACAAACAGGCTTAACCTGGTCATCTGGATGCCCTCAGGGGGATGCGTGATACATTGGTCCACTCCCTAACGTGGGAGACCTTCCTAACCGGCTACAATCCTGGGGGCACAAACAGGCTTAACCTGGTCATCTGGATGCCCTCAGAGGGATGCATGATACATTGGTCCACTCCCTAACGTGGGGAGGTCTTCCAGCTCGCGAAGGTGGACCCCGGATCGACGAAGGAGCCTTTATTGGCGCAAAAGATCCCTTCTCGCCACATGGGCCCAATAACTGACACGGCAGCTGCAATTCGGCTTGACCAATCCCTAGCTGAATTGGGTGGAGGGTCCATTTAGTACAGGAGTCGCTAACTGGCACGGGTCATTTTCACTGCCTCATTGTGGGCTCTCATGACAAGTGCTCACATTTCCCTTCAATCTCATAGGACCCAGACCAACGCGCGAGGCCCTCTGGCTGACTGTTCAGTTGGCCGACTCGGGGTTTCTTGCAGACCCAGGAACCCTTGTAGGCACAGTGGGCCCTGGCCGCTCATTGGTGATTCTTAGTGTTTTAGAGGTCCCCACCAGTGCACATATCGAACACCGGCCTTGTCCCCTGCTTAGGAAATGTCCCTCAAGGGTCAGATCGACACGGAGCCGACTGTTCGTACTGGTGGCGCATGATCGACATAGAGGCTCTCATTGTCGGTCCCTGCACAACCTCGGACCACTTACCGTCATGAATGATCGTGACCGACACAGAGAGCTCCATTCCAAACAACCAAACCGTTCGACGAGGGCGGCCACCTTCCGAATGCAGAGGTCCTGTAGATGACGCCTGTCTTGTAGAGGGCGCCACCTTCCGAATGTGGCAGGTCCTGTAGATGGCGTCTGTCTCATAGAGGGTGCCGTCGGACGAACGCTGCCGGAGAAAGACCGCTTAGCAAACTGCCTGAATATGGTAACAGGGTGCAGCAACCATAACGGAAAGCACATTCCATCGCGGAATTAAGCTGGGGACACACGGACTACTGGGGACCCCGTTTCATAGCGGGAGCGGTAGTGGGCCTAGGCATTCCAGCAATTACGATTTGATTGCTTATCCCAAACACCACCCCGTGGACCCTGACTGCACCCCCCACCCCACCTCTACCTACCCACCCCCACCCCCACCCCCACCCCCACTCTAACTAACCCTTCCATCACCTTTCTTCGCAGGCTCATAAGCCAATGTACGCCCTCCGCCAGCCCAGCTGGCGGCGTTCAGAGCTACAGAGAACGGTTTCGGGATTGAGTAAACAGGGCGGGAACACAGCAGGCCGGCACCGAGGCAAACCGGCACCAAATTGGCCAAGCAGCTGATATCAAACCAAACTCATGTTACTTACCGAGAACGGCTTGAGTGACTTCATTCATCTCCAATGCATACTTGATGTGCGCCTGTTTTGTAGCTTCAAAGTGTTTCAGAATTTCCAATGAAAACATTTATTTCTTCTGCCACAAAAAGGTAAAATAAGTTATTACAAAGACCTCTTCAAGTCTCTCGCAACGCCTTTGGAGTTCACGGTGTAGCTAGTCAGCTCGGAAAGCTAGTCAGTAACAAAAAATAGCCAAAACTGGTCTACATTGCAGATAATTCTGGTGATCAGGGCAACTAACCACAATCCAGAGCTGACGTCGCCTTTCTTGACCCAACCGTCTAATCAAACAGTAGTTCTTTCGTTCCAACTGAATTTTTAAAGGTTTAATCCGAACTTTTTGAATGGATGGATTTCTGGGATCAGAGCTCACACTGCACAACGCTTGTTGTATGCAAAGTACTCACGTTCACACTAAGCAGTGCCTTGATATGCTCTCACATTTCATGCGATGTATGGCGATTTTATCGTGTTTTATTCTTGAATTTCATTTTATAACTAATTCTATAGCTATTTCAGTTATTCCTTATTTTACGTGACGGCTCATTGCAGCTGGCCAAGGCGCAAAAGCGGTGACTTGAGCAAGTCCGCTCGCTCCCCACTTCGCGAGTGACCCCGTTCCTGTCGCATGGCTCTGAGTTGCATTTGGATAGCGTTCGCCCCATTCGACCCGCTTGCTGGCCGGGCCGTTTCGTGCCGGTTCGCTGGCTACAAGCAAACTTCTGCTAAGCGGCACGCTGGAGCAGTTTGTCACGTGTCAGGCGGCCGGCGCAGCGCAGAAGGACAGGCGCCCAAGCGCGGCACCCTGCATCACTACACTCTTGAACCCCGACCAGGCGTCAGGTAGCGAGACATTCTCCTTCTTCCGTCTCATTCAGCCGCACGCACAGTCCTCTTCCCACAAAAAGCTCGGTTCTAGCTATTCATTTATTGCTGCCGGACAACACTACAGTCGTCCTCCACACCAGTGGCCGTACCCTGGCGGCAAGTACAAAGATTCCACCGGAACGCAGCAGAAAGGACAGGAGGACGGGAGGGGGGGGGGGGGGGGCTTGAGGGGAAAACCATCCGTTCGTTAGCACGTGACGGGCCCGAGGCAGGCAGCGACATCACAGGACCTCACCGGATGGCTGGTCCCAGCGTGTGAACCAGCACAGACACCCAGCGCTTGGACATTAGACACAACGGGCCGGTCGCGTCACGCCGCACGACGCGCCGGAGCAATTTCTGCTCGCAATCCGTCAACTAGCGGAATGCTCGCCGCCAAGCCAATGCTTCAGACTCATCAGAGGACGTTAGCAGCAGACGTCACGCGCTTAGCTCTGCCATGCACACGATTTCATCGTTCGGCGCGCCGTCGGACTTCAGCGCCAGGCGGTCGCTTGTCATCTGACACACAACCGGATCAGGTACGCGCATGGGGGAGCGACACGGTTCGCGGGTGCTGCGGTGCGCGACAAGGCTTCTGATACGCCACCTGGCGTCAGTGAGGACATGATATGTACCAAAAACAGCTAATTCGGCACGCATAAGTATATGTAAAGCAGCAGTGCGACTGACCCCGTGGGACAATGTCCACCGCTATTGCTCAAAAGACCCAGTTGTCATCAAAACCGGTGTCTTTCTCCAAGAGGGTGAGAGGCGACGAGAAGTTCATTCCAGCCTTTGTTAGCTACACCTTTAACCTTAAAGCAGTGGCTGGCAAAATTACAGCTGTAAAGTGCATGTTTGATCGAGTTTCACAGCATCAATGCCACGAAACAGAATGTTATGACTTGTTGCTTCTCATTTTACACAAAAATTCATGCCACCATCTTTTGGGCACAGCGGTGCAGGACTGAAAATTAATGAAAGTGGAGGTCTACGTAATGACTCATTGAATTAGAGCAGTTTAAAGCTATGCATACGTAAAATAAATAACCTGTGAATAAATACATTGAACGTTTCTGACGCAAATGTGGAAATAAAATGCGGTCGAAAATTTAGCGTTGCAGTTCACTTGACGAAACCTGCATGAAGATTTCTGTCAAGAAGTGTTTAGTCTCACGCGATTGTTATGCAGGAATCTTCCTATAAGGAAAAAACGCTTCAGATTCTTAACCCTCAGGCAGTGACCACACTAGCGTTGATAAGGCACCGTTTGTGCTTAGTCCGATCTAACCGATTGAAAAAAATCCTACATCTGTCGGCGACGTGGCCATTCGCACAATAGTTCCTTCATCACGCAATAAATGGCTCGTGGGATAACACAGCTCCTAAGAATCCGACCATACATGGCACGTTCTGGCTATACGGTAGGTGCGACAGGTGGGCTTACATCCGTTATGTTAGTTTAACATGCGATCGAGCAGGGAGCACATGCACACACACAGTCAAGGGATTATGTGCGCACCGACTCAGCCCGAAACTACAGCTGGACGAAAGTGCAAGTGCACATGAAATGCTGAGGCTTTTATCGAGCAATTTAGAAGCCATTTCAACTGATACACGCGTATGGGTGTGGTTCATAACGCATCGCACTCAGTCGCTAAGGCACTTTCACGAAATAGCTCGTCGATTTCAGTGCATGCACCGACACAATGGAAATTACAGCTTCTAAAAAACCGAGCACGTTTTGGAGCAGAATATCATCAAATCAAAGTAAAACAGCACAGAAGCCAGCTTGACGTGGCAGCGCTGTAGTAGATAAGGCAGCACGCTCACCACCCACGATAACGCGCCATCGCTCGGGCGGGGAACGGCACTCCGCTGTCGACCGAAGCACTGGAGCTGCGCCCAGCAGCCGCCGCGTTCCAGCCCACCCGGGCGGCGCGCGCACGCCTGGCGCATGTTGCGGCGGCCACGCTCTGCGCCGCAAGCAGGGGAGTTCGAGTTCGTTCTACGCCGGGCTGGCCGGTGCTCCCTCCGTCGCCGGGGTCCGTTTGTACCCGCGTTGCACAAGCCTATGGAGGGAGCCGCTGTTTCCGGTTGGGCTGGGAGAAAACCAGTTTCTTCCAGACGCGAGACCAGCTCGACCAATCAGCGCGCTCCCCCCGTTCAAACACTTCACCACTGCGCTGGCGCGGTAGAGACATCTAACGACGCCCGCGCAAGGCTAGAGTTCAGCACATCGCCGTCCGTCAGTACACGTATATCCGCTTGAGTTGCGCTTTACAGTGTTCTGGGATAGTGCAGCCGTGGATCTCTATCTGTTTGTGCAGCAGCGACCTCTGACGTGCCTAGTCATGATCTTGAGCCGGCCCTTCCACAGCTTCAGTCCTCGGTTGGGTGGGATGTAGACAAACTGAAACAGAAAGGAGGGCTAGCACAACGGTCCCAGCACTGGACGGCGGCCACAAAGGCCTCTGAAGATGGAAAACACCACGTCTCCAAGTGCTCGAAAATTTACGGGAAACGCTGGCTTGAGAGAACTGGCGGAGCGCCGATAGTACCGAATCAACTGTCATCCTACGTTTAATTCTGCATTTTTAAGCTTCTCCCCTCCCAAAATCAGTAACAGTCGGATGACGGTGTTCGAAGTTCTGTTGTGCACCGCTACACCTGTGGGCTGCATCGCTCCATTATGCACGATACGGCTTGGCATCGGGAACAGTTTTACTACATTGGACTGCACATATCCGTACATGCACACGCCTTGGCGGCTTTTAACGAATCCGTCCTAATGGGTGAATTCAAGTGGAGGCGAGGGAACGTCAGAAGTGGACATGGATGGAGAGCATAAATACAATGTAGGTTGAAGAGGTCTGAGAGAGATCGCACAGAGCAAAGCTGTTCAGCAACGAGGAAGTAAAACGCTACACACTGTTATTCAACGGGCACGCAATGAAAAGGCATCCTCTGCACCGAGAGGCCGATCATCCACGACAAATACGGGATAAAGAGGCTGTCGGTGGTCCCGTGATGCTGTTTCGGTCCTCATCTCGCGCGTGCCTCAAGGGCCGGCAGCGGCGAACGCGGCGCAGCAGTGACAGCTAGCACCCTGGCCAGGGTCATGGCTGGGTGCGCTGTCCACCCGCACTGGTCCGGGTGCCGCTTCGCGTTGTGAAGTAGCATGCGAAGCGGCACGTAGTACCGACGCTCCGCTCCAGCACGGCTGTCGACGCAGACCCTGTCCGCCGCGGCACCGCAGGACGCTGCAGTGCTCGACGGCTGCCGGTGTCAGGCGGGGCAGCCTCACCTGGAGGAAGGGGTCGTGCAGGTCGTCGAGCGGACTCGGCTCGCCGTCGTAGTCGTCCACCATGCCCTTGCCGGGCTTGACGCGCTTCAGTCGGATGCCCTTGCCGTCCTCGGCCGACGCCGGTAGCCGGGCGCCACGACGCCGCATCCTCCTGCCGGTCATGGAGAGGGAGGTGTTAGTGGTGGTCATCCTCCTGCCGGTCATGGAGAGGGAGGTGTTAGTGGTGGTCGTCCTCCTACCCTTCGCAGAGGAGGGTGGTGTTAGTGGTGGTCAGCCGCCTACCGGTCGCAGAGAGGGAGATATTAGTGGTGGTCATCCTCCTGTCGGGCGCGGAGAGGGAGGTGCCAGTGGTGGTCATCCTCCTGCCGGTCGCAGAGAGGGAGGTGTCAGTGGTGGTCATCTTCCTGCTGGTCGCAGAGAGGGAGGTGTCAGTGGTGGTCATCTTCCTGCCGGTCGCAGAGGGGGAGGTGTCAGTGGTGGTCATCTTCCTGCCGGTCGCAGAGAGGGAGGTGTCAGTGGTGGTCATCTTCCTGCCGGTCGCAGAGAGGGAGGTGTCAGTGGCGGTCATCCTCCTGCCGGTCGCGGGGAGGGAGGTGTTAGAGGTGGTCATCCTCCTGCCGGGCGCAGAGAGGGAGGTGTCAGTGGTGGTCATCTTCCTGCCGGTCGCAGGGAGGGAGGTGTTAGAGGTGGTCATCCTCCTGCCGGGCGCAGAGAGGGAGGTGTCAGTGGTGGTCATCTCCTGCCGGTCGCAGGGAGGGAGGTGTTAGAGGTGGTCATCCTCCTGCCGGGCGCAGAGAGGGAGGTGTCAGTGGTGGTCATCTTCCTGCCGGTCGCAGAGAGGGAGGTGTCAGTGGTGGTCATCTTCCTGCCGGTCGCAGGGAGGGAGGTGTTAGAGGTGGTCATCCTCCTGCCGGGCGCAGAGAGGGAGGTGTCAGTGGTGGTCATCTTCCTGCCGGTCGCAGAGAGGGAGGTGTCAGTGGTGGTCATCTTCCTACCGGGCGCAGAGAGGGAGGTGTCAGTGGTGGTCATCTTCCTGCCGGGCGCAGAGAGGGAGGTGTTAGTGGTGGTCATCCTCCTGCCTGCCACGGAGAGCTTACACCCCGGGCCTCCTGTCATGGGGATAGGGAAGATCTGAATCTCTGAGCGAGCGAGGAGGCTTTCTTCCGTACCTTAGATTTTACAAGCTTTTGGAGATACAAGTTTCGGTGTTGCACGTAGAAATTTGCAGGCGCTTCGGTAAAAAAGAGACAATACACTGGCTCCAGTCAGCGATATCCGACCCTATGCATAGGACAATTTTCTGGACGTTCATCCACGTATCGATAGCCCTGTGGCATCAGGGATACTGCACGGTAATTGCTGCAAGCGTCATGGTGAGTGCATGCAGCCAACTGACGTCATGAGATAGGCGTTTCCCTTCCGGCAGCTGTAGGCGGTCACTTAAATAAAATGACAAACAAAAAGGAAAACAAACAGATGACGGCCTTTTCACTGCCTTAAGCACGAGCTGACTGAAAAACAAGCCCCAAGCAAGAGTCCCGTTTTTCAAGATATAGATACGCTGAATCTTCAGCTTGTACGTACACAATCGCAGAAAAACGTGCTTTGCCATCAGGTTCTGCACCGCACACGCCTAACGGTTCCACCTGGACAAAGGGACACACCTCGAGACACGACCGTTCGCCTCCGAGAGAACACAAACAGGCGGACGCTGTCAAAGGGCCGCGGTCCAGGAAGTGGCGACAGCACCGGTCCGCTGGAGGGTGGGGTCGGCGCCTGCAGACCGGGCTGAGGCACGGGCCCGGCCTCGCCCGAGTCCGAAGGTGAGCTGGTGCCAGCCCACTCGTGGGTGAGGTCTTACAGCGCCCCTCAGGAAGGAGCGGGAGGGGGGGAGGGGCCGCTGGGCGAGCGGCGGTCCCCATCCGCCCGGCCTGGGGACGGGGACGGGCTGGGTGGCTGGGCGAACCAGGTCGGGTCAGCAGGGGTACGTTCGGAGTGGCCCGGCTGCAAACGGACGAGATCTGTCTGCGAGGGAGGGGAGGGCAGTTGATTGGTCAGAGATCTGTCTGCAAGGGAGTAGGGGGTAACTGATTGGTCCGAGATCTGTGTGCGGGGGCGTAGAAGGTGGTTGATTGATCCGAAATCTGTCTGCGAGAGAGAACGGGAGTGATTGATTGGTCCGAGATCTGTGTGCAGGGGAGTAGGAGGTGGTTGACTGGTCCGGAAAGTCAGTCGGATGAGGATTGTGTCTGAGAGACGGAATATACCTCTCGAGCTGTTAGACAGGGGCGCAATGCTCCTTTTTCAGAAATGCGTACATGTGTCTTATAGACCTCTCGAGCTGTTAGACAGGTGGCAATACTCCTCTTTCAGGATGCGTACGTGTGTCTAATAGAAATATCGAGCTGTTAGACAGGGCGCAGGCTTCTCTTTCAGGATGCGTACGTGTGTCTAATAGACCTCCCGAGCTGTTAGACAGGGCGCAGTACTTCTCTTTCAGGATGCATACGTGTGTCTAATGGCAGAAAACCAGGTTCATGGGCTGTCTCCAGGTGAAACATAATTCTGGGAGTGAGAGCCACCTCGGAACGACGCGGATGAGTATGGAAGGAAAGCTTTTCTTAAGCGCTCTTGGAAGCTGAAACCATGCTGATACGCAAGAAAGAAAAGCAAGTCCGCAGGAAAGAACAAGGACCGATCTGAGCCTCCAGAAACAATTTTTTAAAATTTGATTCTCCAATCTTTTTTTTATTTGAATCTCCAATCAAACAATTCCTTGAGTGCCAAGCTGGAACCGCTTGAGCAGTTTCTGCTTTCAACTCAGCACCCATCAACACCAGACAACAAACGATGCTGGACAAAACGCGCGACAGGCTGGCCCCGGTTACGGCCAGGTCAGAAACACGGCCGGCTCGTGCCAGTCCCCCCCTCCCCCCCCCCCAGTTACCGGTGCTAGTTTTTTGCGCCGAAGGCGGTGCGGCTACTCGCCACTGGACCGTTCTGTCTCGAGTAACGAGCTGTCTCATCGGTTTGGCTGTAAGAGTGCCGCATCTACCGACTGCCGGCTACAGAGTAGCGTCGTGTCCGGCAGATTGCGAATTCAGCCACGAGGTCGGTACCGCCATCTCCCGACGGAACTCGTCGGAGTCCTGCAGGGTTACCCTCCACGTCCATCACCGCGTCCTGCTGGCGCTTTCACCTGGCGCACGAGGGTAACGGACCCAACAGACCGGGCCGGCGCCGCGTCTGCTATCTGCGTGTTTTATGTGACGATCTCTTCGACGCGCGTCACACGGGCACCTGTGTCGTAACGACCCCACCGCCAGGCGGTGCTCCCGACATTCGCGATGTCGCGCCGGGGGTCCGCGTCGACTCTTCCGACTCTTTCTTTTGTTGGCGCGCCGGCCGTTCTTTCCGCGCCATTTTGCAATCCAGGCTGTTATACGGCCGTCGGCCGACCGGAAATGGAGGGAAAACGCGGCGAAGCATTACCGCCGCTCAAAAGTCCAGCCGAATCGACATATGTGAGGCGGAGATTTGTAAGCCTGTGACTGATAGCATCGGAGTCGGGATGGAAAGGAGTCTCTGATTTAAAAAGCGCGCGTATGTCCCGGGGGATCAATAGATACAACAGCCCGTTACGGGATGATAGCGACGTCTTTCAGCCGAACCGCTGCATCATCGGAAAAAAGGATCGGATGCGATTTCTCTGTAATCGCTGATTTCTCCCAATTTCTGGATGTTCCAGCAGCGTCTAAAGACAACACCGGCAGGATATCGGCCCATGCCCAAACGAATGGCAGATCGCAACTGAGCGCCACACAGCAGTGACGTCACCTACCTCATCACATCTGAGCGCGAAACAGCAGTGACGTCACCCACCTCATGACATCTGAGCGCGAGACAGCAGTGACGTCACCCACCTTATGACAGCAGCGCAGACGATGACGATGAGGATGGCCAGCAGGAGAGCCACGACGATTCCCACGATAATGGAAATCTTCTCCTGTCCCTCTGCCGGTCAAGAGGGTCGGTGTCACTTCGTCTTGCGGCACCTCAGCTTATGACATCACAGCATATCACATATGACGTCACGGTACATTGTGGTGTCTTGCAGTTTCGGTCCGACAGTCCGGGGCATTGGTTCGGCTTATCGGGTTTCACCCGCCCAATACTATACCACCACGAGCGGATATTCCTTTAAGTGTTACATCGAACCGGCGCACTTCAAAATGGAACGGGGTAACTGCCTCCTCATAATGTTTGCGATTCAGGCAGCGGTCAGCATTAGAAACAAGCTTTTTGAACCAGTGCTAAACTGAACTAGTTCACTAGTGAACTAAATGCACCACATGACACAACCACCTTCATGGGGATTCCGCTACGAGCCATGGAGAAAGTCGTGGAAGAGAAAGAGGGCTGTCAGTGCCTCCATTCACAAAACCTTCCTTTGCATGATAAACGCCGCACATGCATTCATTACCATTAGCCTGACTTACAACTCGAGCTGATCTATTATCCTGACTGAACACATCCCTCAGCCTGGTTTATGGTCTTGTTGGACACGGAAGCAGGTGGGACCTGAACCTCATAATAGATTCACTTTCGATTGTTGACCGCATTGTGTATTTCATTACGGGGCAGCTGCTGAGTGCGGGCTTATAACGGCGACGACCTCTTTGTTGGCGTCGATGAGGAGCCGAGCTACATCACTAGCGAAGCAAGTACGCTGATGCGGGATGGTGAAATGCAATTTAAAAGTGGGAAAACAAATGAGGCGCACATAATAACACGCGGGGCGCGTCGCACATACTAATTTGTGTCCCCAAATACCCGTGCCACTAGATAACCACAAGCCAGCGCCACAAGAAACTCCACAGGAATGAGGACGCGAGCTATTTGGTAGAAACTACTCGCACGCTAGTTTGGCCAAGCATTTACATGAATTAACGATCATTAAGCAATCATCTTAATAGACGGTTCGCGTAGCTCAGTTGACTGAAGCGCCTGACTTCGGATTTTCTCGACCGTGGGTTGGGGATGCGGGTGAGGGGGGGGGGGTTGGGGGTCGGTGGCACTCACTGTTTACCCCTGCCTAGGAGGGACTGCGGCCGGTGGTAGTGACCGCGCTTGGGGTCACGTGACGTCACAGGATGGAAGTGACCGAGCCAAGCATTGGGGCAGATTATAGCTTCGCCGCAGAATCATGCGATTGACCTGGAGTTTCACCATCGGATTGTGCTGTCAGGGTTCGCACGATATAAACTGCTTAATGCGATCTTTAGTCCCAGGACTTCATCCAACCTAGCGGCCCGAAATTCTATTTCAAAACTACACTTGAGTTGAATGGCGAGGCATTCTTTAGAAGACAACACGGGATAAGGAGGAAAGACACAAGGATTCGGCAAGCTGTCTTCAAATCTAAGACGGGCCCGATGCGTTTGGTCTTACCTTCTTCTTTGCCGAGCTCATCGTATTCGTGTTCTGAAACAGAGAAAGTGTTCAGATGAGCATCATTGGGATAAGGCATTAAGGCATCACATAAGGCATTAAACGCTCGATGCACGAATCGCCATTGTTGAAAGGAAAAAAATACACGAAAGGCAAATCAAGAAGGGACCAAAGACTGGCGAACTTCGGGAGATCAGGTGGACACTTCCGTGGGACTTGTGTGTAATATGGACACACAAAGCTGTATCTGCAGCTGCAGCACGTCATGAAGGTAACATTCCGAATGCAAGATAACGGTCGCGTTTCGTTATCTTTCTCGTACGTTTCTGTCGCAGGGACAATCTACAGATTTCACAGAATTGTCGACACATGGCTATGAGCAAAGCCTATCTGAGTGACAACGAACGCCCGAAAGCCCACTCACGATGTTATAAGTCACGGGGGTCGAAAGTCCTGTCCAGGGGACAACATCAGGTCTTTTTCGTATGGAAAGAGGCGCACTTCAGCGCGAGGGCAGGTTAAACATCGAAGCAAGGGAGAGGGAGGGGGGGGGGGGGGGGGAGAGGCAAGTTCGGAATGTTGTACAGTTATATGGAAACTAAGCCGAATGATCGGACGTTCAGCGTTTTTTGTTCTACACCTTTGGCAAGTCTTTCTGGCGTCTTGGATTTGCCAGTATTTTTCACCTTAGAGCCTGTTTTTGCCGTCTTGCGGTCGCATGTACTTTTCAACCCACAGACCTGTTCTGCTGTCTTCGCTTCGTCAGCATTTGAGGCAGCTTCGAGACACTTTGCAGTCCCTTTCGGCTATTTTTGCTGAACACAATAACAAGTATCATTGAAAGCCAATCAGTCCACGCATTAATAATGATTGTTTCACGCCTCTGGCGACACAACCTTATCGAGTTACATTAAGATTTCTTACTCAAGATGACAGCGGGGACAAATTTTACATGCCTGGCACTGCCCGGACGCTGCTAGAAATTTCCAAGCATTAGCGCATTTCGTGCAGAAATGCTTCTTTTCGGGAAGTCACTCCGTGCAGTAATCCTTCGTGAAGGCGACTATTACGTATCATTTCACTGGTGACGTAAACAAGGGAAAACCAAACAGCCCGACCATACGGAAGACAACCTACAGACCTTGCCTGCATCACGACACGAAGGCATGAGGCTGCCAAGAATCGAATCTTATCTCGGTGTCGCTCCGAAGCATGACCGTATAATCTGGCAGGCAAGATCAGTGGCGGCCCACGTGACACGCGAGAGGCTCCTATCAAGGTCACGCGCTCCCTTATGTTTACGCGCAGCAGCTGGCGAAACGCTCATCACGCGCAAAGTGACGTCAGAGAGTGAACGAAAGAAGAATCGAACGCAATGCGCAATATGCGCATTGATGTGCTTTGGAGGGATTGGCCAGAGCGGTCTGTGCGAAACACATGTGCATCATAGCTGACGAGTACGGTACACTGGCATTCGGTCTATCCTTGACATGCAAGCAGGTGCGTTAAATTTCACAAACCAGACGCGTTAGACAGCAGTTTATATGACTGAGGTTTGGATGTTCTTTTGAATATCGGTTTGTGGATGATTTGCACCCTTAGACAGTTTTTTAATGTTTTTCGAGCTTGTGCAATTGACTTTAAAACACAGAAACACCTTGCCCCCTCACCCCCGCCAGGATCAACTGCAAATCATTCGAGCACAGTCGAGCAATTCAGACACAAGGGTTGCTGAAAGCGCCTAGCCACAAGTCCAAGCACACATGAGCAGTGACAGTGGGCAGTGTCCACAACCAAAATTGCGTATCAAAACCGGAGGTGACACACCACAGGGCCAAGTTTCCACATCTTTGGGACAGCACTTCAAGTTTGAATTTCACTAATTCTACACGTTTCCTGACTTGCTCTGCTGCGTGCTTACAGGGACAGACTCAAGGGGAGGCAGAGACGAGGCCGAACTAGACTAGCCCAAATGCTGCGTTTGTTTCGACTACCAACGATAGTGCAAACAAACACACTTCGCTCTCGTCGATTTCATTCTCAAGTACTTCGCTAACATTCCGAACATGCCCCTCAACCCAGGCGCAATGCTGAGAGGGGGGGGGGGGGGGGACACCGAGCTCCGGCACGTCCGCTGCGCCTGCGCCTGCTCCTCACCTGACGTCTCGTTAGTGACGCGGTGCAGGTATGGCTCCAACGTCGGCGAGTCGCCAATTATCTCTTCCTCGTGGGTCTCGAGGCCAGAGTTGGCGCGCGGGGCCATGATCGGCGCCAAAACTGCCGGGCAGAACACACACAAGGTCATCGCGCGCCGGGCAGAACACACGCAAGGTCATCGCGCCGGGCAGAACACACACAAGGTCATCACGCGCGGCAGGGCGGAGCGCCGAACCGACGATGGTCAAAATGCGTGCACGTGGTCAAAATGGGACACAAGATCAGGAGGGACAATGGTCAAACTGGACGCGTCAAAAGCGATTTGGAGCGTGTCTCCCCCTTTCCAACGTTTACCATTCGGTAGGACGCGCCAACTGCACGCATCCGGCTGTGTGTTGGCCCGCCCAGATTCGGTCTCAGGGTGGCTCGACCTGGCTGTCCGGGGTTCAACAGGTGAATAGATAACCTCAGCGGTGCCCGCCGACCCAACGGTCACGCAATTGGCCGCAGATAACGGTTTGGCGCGTCGAGAACACGGGCGCCCAGCGCCGGCGCACGGGACGTGGCATGTCTAGCGTCACGAGCGTCAGGCTGGGAGGTGGGTGTGCCGGGATCTAGTGCACAAGACGTGGGATATCCAGCGTCGCGAGCGTCAGGCTGGGGGAGGGGGTGTGCCGGGCTCCTGGCGCACAAGACGTGGGATATCCAGCGTCACGAGCGTCAGGCTGGGGGAGGGGGTGTGCCGGGATCTAGTGCCACAAGACGATGGTGTTCAGCGTCACGAGCGTCAGGGTGGGAGGGGGGAGGGGTTGTGCCGGACTCTAGAGCACAAGACGATAGGTGTTCAGCGCCACGAGCGTCGGGTTGGAGGAGAGCGCGAGGCGCTGGCGCACAAGACGAGGGGCTTCGTGTCACGAGCGTTGGGTTGGGGGGGGGGGGTGGGGGGGATGGATGGGCCAGGCGCTGGTGCACGAGACGAGGTGTGTCGTATCGCGAGCGTCAGGCTGGGAGAAGGGTGCGCCAGGCGCTGGCGCCACGGCGAGCGGTGTCTTGCGTCACGAGCGTTACACTGGAGGGGTGTGCCCGACGCTGCCTGGACGCTGAAGGGTGCAGGGAATCAAATAAGGGTATTCGCCATCCTCGTGCGGGGCTTTGCCGCGCTGCGCAGGGCTGTGTTGTACTGCGCTGGGCTGTACTACACTGCGCGGGGCTGTACTGTACTGCGCGGAGCTGTGCTGTACTGCGCGGGGCTGTGCTGTACTGCGCAGGGGCTGTGCTGTACTGCGCGGGGCTGTGCTGTACTGCGCGGGGCTGTACTGTACTGCGGGGCTGTGCTGTACTGCGCGGGGCTGTGCTGTACTGCGCTGGGCTGTGCTGTACTGCGCGGGGCTGTGGTGTGAGCACGTGAGCTTCACGTTACCATGGCTTGTAAGGAGACTGACCAATACGCTCGCTTGATTCACCGTCTGGTCGATCGACGATGACCAATAACGCAAGCTGCATCTTGATGATCTGCACGAGGCTGACTTTGAAATGACAGGTTAAAAAGGTAGGCTTCATTTCGTGTTGTTTTTATGGCCGGCATCGATTCGAGATATGAACATAAGAAAGCAACAACTGTATTGAAAACCACATCAGCAACTGCACTTCATAAGCCTTTAAGTGCAATACACATGCTCAAATGCCTTGCAGAACTAGGTCATGACCTGATCCTTTATCTCTTGAATGCCTAGTTAGACAATCAACGGAATCAGACGCCCCTGCATTATAATTCCCGGGCTATGCATCCCCGCATATATGCTTGATAAGTATCCCTGCTTTAGGTTCCTACTGCGCCTGTCTTGCGAGATGATCGCGTTTATGGCATTACACCATGCTGTGCTGATGCGGTGGCTTCATGCGTTTCCACTAATCACAAAAAGTTTAGGATCTTTTTTGTGGGACACCGGCGGCAATAAAGACGTGTTTACAGCACGTGGTTCAGCAGTAATGGATGTTTGTTGTTTCATCTTCTGCGAGCAACTGAAGCAAAACAAAAAAAGTGATCCGACCGTGACCTGCATATGCAGCAACACCCCAACATTCTCTGCCAATAATAAGAGCTTACATAAGACCGCATGAGGTGAATGCCTTTGCCTTATGAAACTAATGCTTTTGTCCCATGGAAGCCGGTGCTGGAGACCAGTGACGTCATCCATGCGTCCTTGACTCATATACGGGTCCATGAATGGCTCAGACATGCGCCAGCACTCTGATATTGTGCAGCCAGACCATGTGTTCAGGTTTCACACTTTACAATAGACCTTTTCGTAACAGATCATTTCAGAGAGAACAAAACGCCTCCAAATCGAATGCGTGTGCTGTTTGGTGGTTTGACCCAGAAGTTTTGAAACCACTGGATTCTAAAATGGTTAGCAAACACCTCCATTCAGACATCAAAGTATTTTGCGGTGGCTTTCTTTTAAAAACAATCTTCGTGAACCAGACAGACACACGTAAAAAGGTCATCATTTTTGGCTGAGCCGAAAATTATGTCCTAACCTACCCTTCACCTAACATATCCCTCAAACCTCAATTCTACTCAGATTTCAGTGCCTTGAATTTGCGTTCTCAATGTAAAACAACGTTCTGAAATATTTTGTGGATTAAATTTTTCCCTGCGGAGAAATAGTTGCAATAATTGCTCCGCATTTATTTTGCCCGGTATTCCCTCATTGCCCGTCTCGTTGAGGCACTCAGATCAGCATTAGGGGAGGGAGCTCAAGCCTCTCGAAAGTACATACAGTGACGCCGCTGCCACTGCCACTGGTTCAGTGCGATGTTTCGATAATTCGACACTCGAGCACGGCTTGCAATATCAGTGCAGCTTTGATTTCCCAAGACGCCACACGCTCGAGGTAACGGCTTTTGCGCCGCAGTACTTCGGAGAACGGTCGGTGAACTCGGAAAACCACACCGAAAATTTTCTCACATGTTTTTCTACAGGCCCTTGTCTAAGCCGATCTCCACTTGACGACCATCACGGCCGTTGGCCCACCCTAACCACAGTCTCCGCTCTGTCTCCGCAGGGCGATTGGCTGAGTACACCAGGACGTGTCCCCGCGATTAAAATGACCTCCATCTCCGGCAAAGTCCTGCTTTGTCAGTGACAACAGCACGTTTCTGGGAACTCCAGACCCGTTTCATGACTGTAACTTGTCGGATCTCATATACGCTCTGCGCCGACGCTCCACTAATCCTCCACGCCAACGTTTACGTGAACCCGCTGCAGTGACGTCAGGGCTTCCGGTTGACTTTCTACCGGAAGCTTTCGCAATGCCACTGCGTCTCTCCGCTACCGCGTCAAACATCTACTCCGCATTAACTTTTCTAAAAATTCCGTGACGCTTCGCTCCGGCAGCTGCTCACCTCTGATGACATTTCCAGTCGGTACGTCCGGCTGGCGGGGAGGCGACATGGCGACGGCGACCTCAGCTCACCACGCAAAGGACTTAACGCGCGTACCAGCGCCAAGCAAACACCGCACAGGACCTAACGCGCGTACCAGCGCCAAGCAAACACCGCACAGGACCTAACGCACGTGCCAGCGCCGCACAAACACCGCACAGCCGTCCGGCCCGTCCAGGACGGGCGCCGGCGCGAGAGGCACGGGCCGGCCCGCTCCGCCGCTCGGCGGCGGCTCTCCGTGAGCTGCGCAGCTCTGTGCGCTTCGCAGCTCACGGAGCTGCCTCGCAATTCCGTGAGCTTCACGGCTCCGTGAGCCGCTTTGCAGCTCCGTGGGCCGCTTCGCAGCTCCGTGCACTTCGCAGCTCCGTGAGCTTTGTAGCTCCGTACAATTCACAGCTCCGTGAGCTTCGCAGCTTCGTGTGTTTCGCAGCTCGGTGGCTCAGCAGCCGCCTCCCTCTGGACACGCGGCGCGACTGGCGCGACCGGACGTCTCCTCTCCGGACAGGTCCTCCCCGCGGGCCGGTCCTCCTCGCCCTCCGCCGCACTTCCGCGCGCACCGCCCGCCCGACCACACCCACTTCCGCCTATTGGCCTCTCGCCGGCCAGGCGTGAGGCGCCGTCTCCGGCGGCGTCGTCCGCCGCGCGTGCTCGCGCCGCGCCGCGCGTCGGCCTTGTGCTGAGCCGAGACCGGTCCTGCGCCGTCCTCCCGGTGTCCCATCCCCTCTGCGGCCGCCGGGGTTATCTAATCAGCGCCGCGTCTTAACCTCGGAGACGTCGCGGTCATGCGGTCGGCGGCGGTCAGCTGAGCGAGCTGATAATGATCGCGGCGGCCGGTGATACGGGAAGGGGGAGGGGGAGAGGCGTGTGGCGGCGCTGCCATCGGAAGTGAGCGTCGCACATGACTGGGACCGGTCGATACGCACCGGGCGGAGGAGACGAAGATGGGAATTTGATAACTTCTCGTAGTTTCACAATCGCCATGGATCGGCATGTATGCGCGTTCGCGGAAGGACGGGACTGCTGTGGAATGCGTTTGGGGCCCTATTGATGGTAGGATTTTGATATCCGGGAACTGCCAAACTGAGTGCGAAAAAAGGCGGAAGAAATCAAACTTTTGAAAAAACGTTTTATAGCGCATGTTGCAGAGCCACCTAAATGCTGCCTATCTCTTACAGCCGCCGTGACTTGGTGTAAGCGGCGTAGATTTGCTGATGCGATAAGATTCCTGTACCCAGTGTTGACAGGCAATAGTCGCCACGTGTGTTTTATCGCCCTGTTTTCCAGCAGGTGGGGCCACGATCAGCTCAGCGGGGCGGAAGCGCAGCCCAACCGAACTTCTACGGCACGGTCAGTCGACGCAATACCTAGACAGATCAAACATACCGTCTTTTATCGGGAGCGCCGAGATCACGGCATAGTTCCTCCACGGGTAAAAGTGCATAGACTCACACAAGCTCATTGTGTGCATTCAGTACCTATACGGGTCAAAAATAAGAATCCCGCAACGACCACAGGGAGTGAGCCGCCGTCCAGTCCGTCCTGGACCTGCTTGCTAAGGCATGGGCGACTTCGGCTCCGGACGCCCTGACCGAGGGTCACGACTATCATTGGCAAACCTCCCGCTCCCGTCGTTACCGAGCGCCAGACGAACGTCAAATGCACGGAGGATATCAACAAACTCCGGCTTCTTTCAAGGACGACGTCCGCGAGTCCGGAGATCGTGCGCGCCGACTCCCGTAAGCGGTGCATTCGCAGACGGCATTAATAACAAGGCGAGGACCAGAACAACCGGTGCTGTACGTGTCCGACACAGCCTCGCCGCCAAGGCTGCACGGCGGCATCACCTGTCAGACAGGTGATCGGGGTACTAATCGTGCGCGCGCTCCGCACGATGTGGACGTGAGGATGTGAATGTGGACGAGGTCAGAGGCCAGCCAGATTATGCCGCGCTGCTCGGAGTGCCAACGGGCATACAGATGACGTTCAGGCTCGCGTTGAGAGGCCCGATTCGATGCGTCAGCGCACTGCCGCTGCGTGGAGATTGGTTCGTGGTAGGGCCACGGTCGTAACATTCCAAAATCGTTTGATGATTAATATTTGAAGCTCTAGTCAGTGTTGTCGTTTCTGGACTCTACGACTCAGATGTATTCCACCAGAATGAGAAACGAACGCTCATTTGACACTGCACTATTCAGTACTCAGAGCGCCATAAACCGGCTTCAAAAGTGAGTGAGCAGTGATGACTTGGTTCATCGAACTGTCCTTAAACCCTCCCGGGAGTTCGGCGTAGAAATCACGGACGACGCATTTCGCAACAAGTGGTCACACTATTCTTAGCCTCGGAGGCGAACGAGGCTCTCTCGCTCAGTCCCGAAGGCAAACGAGGCTCTCTCACTCAGTCCCGAAGGCAAACAAAGCTCTCTCACTAAGTCCCGAAGGCAAACGAGGCTCTCTCACTCAGTCCCGAAGACAAACGAAGCTCTCTCAGTATCAGCAAATCACCTGCTATCAGACTTATCAAGCCTTATCACACATACCGGGCAATGCTCGAGAACAGGTAATCAGAGGCCCGGCGGAAAACCCGGCCTAGGGGCGCCAGCGGGCATCCTGACGGCAGCGCGTGCTGCCGTGCGGCCATCCACGACCACTCCCAACGACGTCACCGTGACGTCACGAGCAATGTCACTGTCCTGGCAGGACCGACTCCCCTGCAGCCTTTTCTCAGAGCGGGCTATCTTCCGTGACGCTAGACCTGTTTCGAGGGCGGGCTACCCGGGCCGATAATGACAGGCTGGTTTGCGGTGGTTTGCGGTGGTTTGCGGTGGTTTGGTTTGCGGTCCTCGCTCGCACCCGTCGTAGACGGACACCGTTGATGCTTCCGTGTATTCTATCGCGCATTGGTAAGTCCTTATCGACCCGTGTCGCGAAACTCCCCACTTGAAATCCAGCGTGCGCTGAATGCCATGCTCGTGGTTCATGACATCCGGAGATCGGATCATCGGCCTTTCAATGCATTACATCAATTGCATTGCATTGAACTGCATGGCATTCGATGCTGGAAATGACACGTGGCCCTTATTGAAGGAGTTATCCTATGGGTATTCCACCACAGAATTTACAAAACAAAGCTGCGGGCGGAGTCACTGGTACGCAGCCACATATCGTGTCAACGCCGGTGGCCGCCCAGGAAATCACGGTTATGGAAGACGATACTTCTGGCCAGTGAGAGCTCTCCGCATCATGTTTAGTTATGATGTGGACGAATGCGATACGGGCCCTCCAGTCAGTTGAGACACCGCGGAAGAAACCGCAACATCGATCATTCCCTTTCCTGCCTATCCTTTCTCTTACCCTGCCTGTCTCGCTCTCTCTGGCCTTCTTCTTGCCCCCTCTCTCCCTGTCCCGTTTGTGCCTCTTCCTGTGCGTACGTCATGCACGGTCAACGCGACAAGGAACGCAACGTCAACATAACATAGCATGGTGTAGCATAATATAACTCAGCACCGGAAGCTGCTGATAGCAGTTTCAGCATCAGATGCGTTAACCATGGGTGTTTGTTAAATAATTGTAGGTCTGATCATTCATCATGGCCGGAACCACCATTGATCATCCCCGCGATCATTGATCATATCATTGACCAATGCCCCGGACGCTGATCCCTGCATTTGCACTGGAAACCCGTATAGCTTGGTGCACAACCGGCCTGCACCACTCGACCCATATTTGGTGACTCGGCTCACTAGCACACTATTTATGCATGCGGCCTGCGAGAAACGTCCACAACATCCGGCCTTACTCACATGCATGAGATCAACCGGACACGCGCTGCTCCAAGTCGAGCCTTATGCGTTGGCTTAGGTGCCGACGAACTGAAGTACGGGGGCGAAGATCACGTACGCTCTCAGTGCAACAATCGGTCACTGCGACTGGAATGCCAATGCTAATTATTTCTTTGCATCGTAAGATAATCAAGACAGCTATGAACGGAATTAAAATAGGACTTAAGCTGAATTATGTACCTACAAAATAATCCAACCCAACACAGCCTTCCTATTTACTTGCTATTTCCTCACTTTTTGAGCCGGAAATACTTTGTTCACCGTATTGCTAGGTAGATGGCCGTTTTTCATGGAATGAAATCGGACAAGTTTCCGAACGATGGCACAAGTAGCGATATGGATACACACAGATACTGACACATAAGACGCCACATTCTAAAATACAAATTAGATTTATCGATATCTATCGCGTAACCGTATTGTGCACAATACTTCTATACAACTAAAAAGTACCCATACATAAGCCTAACTGATGACGAAAGATAGCCATCGTTTGTTCCCTTATTGGCGACACCACGTGAGGTTGAACCTCACGAAAAGCATCGAATTTCGTCAAGAAGGGTGGAGTAGCTCATCGCGGCTGGCCATGTTTTGACCCCGCATGGGATGCCAAAAGCCCTCAGAAGCATTCCGCTGACACACCGGAGTCAGAAAAGCTCATAGTTCAGACCACTTCTGCCGCGGTGTCGATGTTCCGATAATGCTTTATGTTTAGGAGGGCCACCATCTGAGCCGCTCGAGCGATTTAATCGTGACCAAAATTTTAACACGGGCTCCAGATCCAGCAGCAGGGTACTGGGCTCCTCTCCATACCTCCCCTCCTCCTCTCCGTAACTCCTTTTCTCCTCTCCCTACCTCCTCTTCTTCTTTCCGTACCTCCTCTCCTCCTCCCCCTACCTCCTCTCCTCTCCCTACCCCGAGCATCGGGCAGTGGCGTCTGCGCGCCTCGGGTGTGTTGCCATGTAGGTTATGAAGCGGATAATATCACAAAACCTCGCGTTGAATGATGAGGTCCGTGTTCTATTCTCGTGTTCTCCGCATGCCGCGTGCGATCTCGCGATCTCGTGCTCGCGTTTTCCGGCGGCCGGCAGGTAGAGTCAAGGATCCGGCATCGGGTTTGAAAGGATGAGGATGCGGTAAGCGAACATTGCCGCCTTGATGCGATGCCATCCGGCGAAAGTGGAGCGGCCTCTGATCAGAGACCATCGTTTTGCGCTGGTCGCTGCAACGGGGGTCGTGTCAGGGTCAAACGCCCGGTATTAGAAGATCAACGCGCCAGTCCAGGCGGGCCTCTCAGGCGCTTATCTCCTATCTGCAGCCTGCAAATCCGTTCAGCGGTACAACACCTGGGCTGTACATCGTTCGTGGAATGCTTGTTAGTGAGTCGCAGACATTAGTCGCAACTCGTGAGTTTAGCTATTTGGGACGTGCTTATGTACTGTATGGATAACTCGGAGGTTCCAATTATATCCCCATCTGAAATGACGGTCTTGCTGGTATTGATTTTATTGGTTATCAAAACAAAATAGCTTGACTGTTTTGTTCCATGCCAGAAATCGCGAATTTCGCATGGATTTGTGTCCCTCTCATTCTTCTCCTCGTCCTCTTCCATCGGTTTTCCTCGTTCTCGTACCTTTTTGTCCTCTCGGTCTACTCTTCCCGCCTTTCCTCTACCACCCAGTCCTTTAACATCGTCCAGCCTGAAATGGGGCAAGGCTGGGAACGCTTTGTACGCGGCCCGAAACCCGTCACTTTTTGTCTTGAGGAGAGCAGCGCGATGATGAATAGGTGGACGTGTCTGGTGGCCGGTGAAGGTTAGCCATTATATATGTATGCTGCTTTAAATGGAGCCATTTTCGCGTAGAATAGATTACACGATAGCAGTGAAATCAAAATATCTCGATTCACACAATATAGGTGAGGTTGCATTCCATTTGGATAATAATGTGCGGATGCTGGAATAGATGTATTGTTTGGAGACTGGCAGGCCTGGGGGCTGAGGGCCACATGGGCACGTGTAGATGCTAGAATAGATGCGTTGTTTGGAGACTGGCAGACCTGGGCGGCTGAGTTGCTCATGGGCACGTGTAGATGCTGGAATAGATGCGTTGTTTGGAGATTGGCAGGCCTGGGCGGCTGAGGGGCACATGGGCACCTATAAACTGCCGAAGAACCTGTTGCCACTGCCATCCCATGTACAAAAGCCACTCCGAGATTATCACTAAAGAACAGATTAACGATCATAAATCACGAAAACGCCTGCAAACTGCCTGGGAACTGAACACCAGGTGCACCCATGTGTAAGCTACACCTGCATGGCGTCCAAAATGCTGGGTCAAAAATACTGCCAGGGTCAGTCGACAGCTGCAGCAAGACAGACTGAAAAGTGCACTCGTTGGCGAACAGTGCACTCGTAATGGCCATACCTTATCTCCGGATAAGCCGTGGCTATTGTGATGGCTAGAGACCAGTGAATGTACGAGTAAAACCATGACGCATTTGATGGCTGCTTCTCCAGCAGCATCCCGAATTATTCGCGAGACAGCGTCTGTGTTTGCTCGCACCAATCCTGAAGGTAGCATTTGCTTAAAGAATCAGATAAGGCAAAAGCTTCGTTTTCCTTCGGGTTCGGAAACGAACAGATGTACAAGTTCCGAAGATAATACACCCAAGAACACTCTAAGTTGGTGCAGCGATTCCTTGACCTTTGCGCACTGGGGAGCAAATCATTCAGACCGGGAAAAACATGCCATTACCCTCATTAGGCTCACTGGATTTATGCAGCCAACGATGAAATTGCATCGAAAACACACAACAGGGCGCATTTAACTTGCAATCACAATCAAGAACACGCCCTGGTCTCAGATCATCGACGGCGCCTTTAACAGAAAAAGAAGAAACACAAAGCCGGATACAGCAACCCAACAGGATCTTGCACCCAACAATGCAGTGCACAATCGCACACCACAGTTTTCATTCCTTTGAAGCCCGCCGCCAAACTCTGCGTCCAAGCGTCAGTTTACAGCAACTGCAAACATGCTCCTCGCTCCGCAGCGTGAAAGATCGCGCCTGCTTCAGCTGCGAACCAGGTATCAGTTCGCACACCGAGTCACCACCAGCGGACCGGGGCTGCTTTTGCGGGGGGGGGGGGGGCGCTCAGTTCCGCACGTGCGATTACCAAAACGGGGCGTGCCACAGGCTTCTTAAGGGAGCCTCGGATGCGCGGCGCGCCCCCGGCGAGCCAACACGCACAAACGAGTAGGCGGAGTGGACAGGAAGTCCCTTCAGTGTGAAGGGTAGAAGCCAGCCCAGAAGAAGCGGTCTGCGATCCGCAGCAATGTACTGTGTGATTTTTGGCTATCACCATAGATTTGCAATAAGTTTGCAAGGCGTCATGCTGGTGCGGCGATGTTACATGCATTTACTTGTGAGTTATGCTGTAGCAGTACTGGGTTTAAGAGACATTAGTACAATCATAATGCAAGAGGTGTAAAAAGTACTAGTTGGTAAGCTTAAAGGAATGCGCTCAAAATTTGTGCAGGCCTGCCTGTAGGTTGCAGCGTTATGTCGAACTCACAGTAATTTTCTTGTTTCTCTCTCAGGCTTCGTCGAGTTCCGATTATCCCTCCTCTCGCCCTTATGTAACATCCTCTCTCTCCCTCTCCCTCTTATGCAACATTCCCTTTCCCTCTCTCTCTCTTTCTCTTTCTCCGTCTTTTCCTCTCACTCACTCTCTCTCTCTCTGTCCCTCTCTCTCTCTGTCTCTCTCTCCATCTTGTGCACTCTCTTTCTTCTTCTTCCTCTCTCTTCCTGTTCAGTTCTCTTTTTCTCTCGGCCTTTCCCCCCTCCCTCTTACCTCTCTCGTCAGCCTTATCAGATCCGAATCTCTCCACCCTAAATCTGCCATACGACTCTCTCACTATGACCGAGTCAGCTCCCTAACTCGTCTGTGTCGGACGCAGGCGCCATATAATGAACACCAGGCGGAACCTTGACTCTGCTACGCCGTCAGATGGTGGAGCGCAGGGCTAAATGACCCCTGCGGCCGGACAGCCAGCTACCTTGGCATTGACCCAATCCGTGGAGGGTGCCTCCGGCGGCGGCGCGCCAAAAGACGCGTCATCCATTAGGGGAAGCGGTTTAACAGCCAGCGGGTGGAGGTGGGAAAAGGCCGGGGGTGGGGGGGGGGGTGGGGGAGGAATGAGCGCGAGGACAGCTTGTCAACATCTCACGACATCTTCTGGTGCTGCTGATGGTGTGGTTTGGTCCATTGTTGTCCAAGAGATTACCATAGCTAAGCGCTGAACTGATGAGCTGACAAGCCTTGCTGTGCTGACAAAGCCGAATTAATTATTCGTGCCACTCCCGCGACCAAACAAGCTGACACCGAAGGCAAGCGTGGCTCCTGTTCTTTCCTTCTTTTTTCTACCTGTTCATTGTTGACTTAACCGGGCCGAAATTTGGTAAATCATGGTTGGCACATGGCCGTGCTGTGGCAGTCGGAACTGGCCTGGATTGAGGCGGGCGGTCATCAGACACCGGTGGTCATCAGACACCGGTTCATCAGACGGCGTGTCATCAGACGCCAGTGGTCGTCAGACACCGGTGGTCGTCAGCCGCCGTTGGTCGTCAGACAAACGGTGGTCGCCAGATACCGGTGGTCGTCAGATACCGGTTTGTCGTCAGACACCGGCGGTCATCGGATATCGGCGATCATCAGATACCGATGGTTATCAAACACCAGTGTTCATCAAGTTCCGGTGGTCGTCAGACACCGGAGGTTATTAGACACCATTGTTCATCAGATACCGGTAGTCGTCAGATACCGGTGGTCGTCAGAAACCGGTGATTATCAGACACCGGTGGCCATCAGACACCGGTGGTCATCAGACACCGGTGGTCATCAGACATCGGTGTTCAGACACTACTCATGCCAGGGAAGCAAGGGAATGACACCAGGAATCATAAAATATCAGAAGCCGCTTGAAACAATATCATCAGCACGCTCATGGATCACCAGCGCCCCTTTATCGACCCTTGATCTGACAGATCTGACTTTGGCTGACTTTGGCTGACTTGACTGAGTTTTACTGACGCTTGACGTGACGCTTCATCTGATCTGCTCTGAATTGAAGCCAAAGTCACAGCAAGGCCAGCGAGCCCTCTCACCGAGCAGTGAGCCGGTGAGAGCTCTTGCCGGCCACCGAGAAGTTATCGTCATTTGCACGGTCTGCATCTGGCCCCGTTGCGAGTCGCCGTTTCCTGTTCCAGCCTGACCTCCAGATTGCGCCGGCTGATACGCTGGCGAAACGCGGCTGCCATTGCAGCCCGCCCGGCCGAACAGGCGTTTTGTAAGCGCGACACACCGCGGTAGGAGAGCGTTGGACTTTGGTCATGCTGTAAAAAGTCGTCGCAGAAGCCCCTTCTAGGCCAAGTCCACCTTTTGTTACCAGACATCGCGATGTCATAATTTGCATGAGACTAGACTGGTGTTGTTCTTGCAGGCTGAGTTGCTAAGTGGCCACTTGGCATGCCGGGGAAGCATTTGACCCCTCTCAACCCGTTGCGAAATGGAGGCTTTGTTACAACACCATGCGGGAGAGTTTGTTAACGGTTGAAGGACAGAAGGTCCCACGGCTAACACCACTGGAGGCCATGCGATACTTCACGGCCAGCGCCTCAAGGCATGTCCCACGCGCAACGAAGGGTGCTGCACGTGCTTACGTGTCCGCGGACATCTTATCGGAAATAGAAGTCTGTGGCTTGGAGCCTGGCTGAGGGCCAAGAGTGACATCACCCGCAGCACCAACTGGCGTGCGAGATATCAGTGTTGAATAATTCTAAGGTGCTAAATGCCTCGAACTGCCGACGTTAAATGATCTTAAGGTGTTGAATATCTCGAACTGCCGACGTTAAATAATCTTGGGGTGTTGAATACCTGGCACTGCCGACGTTCAAAGATCTGAAGGCGTTGAATACCTCGCACTGCCGACGTTAAATGATCTTAAGCTGTTGAATATCTCGAGCTGCCATAACTTTTCAGGTCTCAGTGGTGTGAGCGGTCTCAACTGATACAGCCACATTCCACACTCGGGGCAGCATATCGATATTACACCACCGGCAGGCGGTATGGCATTTCCCACTGTTCCGACACACGGAATCATCAGCATGTCGCGGTCTGTCTGTCAAGGCCGGCATTACCGGCCGCCTTGTCTCGCACACGTACTCGCTGGTGACCCTCCAACCATCGATACGTTCAAAGCGTGCACATTAATCCCCCGCGGCTGAATTCATGTATTCACGTGCTTAATGGTTGTCATGGTTGTATCCATCTAGACACCTCTGTCATCTGAACATCACCAGATGCCATGTCAATGTCCACTCTGCATGACAGCGAAGCACAAATCTGGCTCACGTATCGACGCTGCTTTCTGCATCCGGTGGCCCGATGACCCGCCATCCGGTCAGGTGCCAGTTGCCAACGCTTGGAACACGGGGAGTGTTCTCCGTGTTCAGCGTGGAGCTCCGTGCACCTCGTCTTCCTTTCCTCACCTAACGGAACCCGGCGAACGCGTACAACTCTACCGCTAACGAAAGGACTCAAGTTATCGTTACCACGGGCCGCCGCCTCGCGGTCGGGGCATGTGACCTCGCCTGCAGGTACGAGTTCAGGGCGGGTGTTTCGGCTGTGTTCCTGGCACAGATCCCTCCCTAGCGGGAACCTTCTGTAATTGCCAGCGCGACTGCAGGTCTGCACTGACCACCATCGCCGACAAAGCACGTTTACCGTGCACAGATAACGCGCGAGCATAGTGCCATCTGTGAGCGACACGCAAACTCTGCATATATCAGAGCAGCCGGTAGGTGGTGCCGACGTCGCTCTGACCCGAACATCCGCGTCGAGCACACGATCTTCGTGAGGGGCCGGCGCGAGCGATTGTTCAACTCCAAGCGTCGGCTGGCGGGCCGCCGTGTCAGGATTTCCGCCCGCGGCGCAGCCTCGGGGCGTGTCGGACGGCACGAGTACGAGCCGCGTTTGCGACACGTCGCAGGGCTTCGCCGCGCAGTCCGACGCGGCACGTGCTCGCGCGACGACCCCAGCCAGGCGGAAGCGGCGCCTGCACGCCCTTTGTGTCGGGCCGGCGAAGGCCGCACCATTCAGCCTGCCAGCGAATCGGCGGCGGCGGCGCCGGGTATCGCCAGCACCACTGGTGTCTCGTGGTGATTGGTGGTGGGAAGATGGACGTGTCGGGTTACGGCGAGACATCAGCGGAGTGTTGCTTGCGCTGCGCACATTTAGCGAGCCGAGCGCATTAAGCGAGTGCAGCCGAGCGCATCAGTAATGGGGGAGGGGGGGGGGGGGGGTTGAAGAATTACGGTTCAGCTCCGGGGCGTAAAGCAAAAAAAAAAAAAAAATTATCGTCAACCTCTCGGAGCTTCATACGTCCTTCCCACACAAAACATGGATTGTCGGATACACCCACAACAAACTGCTGCTGTGAGGAAGCGTTCAGATTGGCCCGGAGTATAGATTCGAATTGTTTTTCGGTTTGGCGTCTTTTAATTTACTCACGAGAAAATCATTTTTTATCAATTCTCTTTTACGCGCATGAGTTGCCCGCAACGTGCGATGTGTCGTGGGGGCTCCAACGGGTAAGCTACAAACGTCGCAATTCTGACACAATACCTTCTATTACAAACCGATGCCTCAAAATGATAACGAACATCCACATAATTTCCTACCTACCAGGCACCTCACCCCCACACCCTTCGACACCGTGACCCAAAATAACGCACCGGTGAAAGTGTGACGTCACTGATTCCGATCAGTGACGTGTGCGTGGCGCTTCAAAGACCTGACGTCGTCCACGGAGACGGAGGGCAAAAACCCGTCCTGCGTCCGGCCCGGCGGCGGAGGCGGAGGCCCGCACGCACCCGGAGCATGCAACAAGCGGCAGATATTCGACGAGCACCGTCGCTTAGCCGGCATCCACTGCCGTAGCCGCGATCAACACGCGCGTCGAGGTTATGCAGGCGGAATACGGAGTGGGTTTCCACACAGGACCCGATTTTGCGACGTTTCGAAACTAGCTGCGGCTATATGGCCGGGACAAGCGTGTGTTATCATCGACCGCACCAGGCGACCGCACACGTTATCGGAGACCCGAGGGTGCGCTGCCCGCTTTGTTGGAAACCAGCGTGGGCTCGGGCCGCGGCATGCACCCACGTAAGGCAGATATTGTAAAAATGGGCCAGGTGGCGTATAGCTTGACCGGGCATCAGGTTCACATCAGACAACACACACACACACACACACACACATATATATATATATATATATATATATATATATATAATATATATATATTATATATATATATATATATATATACATACACGTAGAGATGTATATTAATCTCTCTCTCTTCCACTCATCTCTTTCTTTCTTTCTTTCTTTCTTTCTTTCTTTCTCTCTCTCTCTCTCTCTCTCTCTCTCTCTCCTCTCTCCCCCCTCTCTCCTCTCTCTCTCTCTCTCTCTCTCTCTCTCTCCTACTCTCTCTCTCTCTCCCTCTCTCTCTCTCTCTCAGCTCTCTCCTCTCTCTCTTCTCTCTCTCATCCTCTTGGGGGTGTGGCATGAGCATAAACCAATTCAAATACGAAGAACCCGTATGAAAGTGACCCAAAGTTACATATCACTGCGCACTAAGAAAAAGAATAGAACCCTTGAACTTAATATCTAAGTAGAGAGACAGCCAATCTAACGCATAACGCATAAGTCTCGGCCTGCTTAGTGCGCTGCCTTTACCAAATTCCAGCAAGCTCCACATTTAAGCAGCGAACACAACGTCAATCACCGTCGAGAGGACGCAAGGCATGCGCTTTTCGTGACGGAATAACGGCACGCGTGCCAGGATCTCGTGCCTTACAAAACACGTGCAGCGGGTACCGACGCGGCGCGTGACGTTTGATGTCCCGCACATACCCTCCACCCTCGAGGCCCGGGAGGCCGCCGGCGCGCTGAGCACTCGCTGAATCCCGCCCGCAGATTTAATCACTTATGTAACCAAGCGTGACCGTCCTTGGCGCAATTGTTTCCCGGTTTATGGCTTCGGCCGCCATCTGCGCGATCCTGACCACAGGGCTGCATTGTTTCTAGCGCCGGTTGCCGCCGCTCCGCTCTCCTGCGTTCCTTCACCTCGTGCGGGGGTGTCACCCCTCAGACGAGGACGTCCGCGCCGGGGCGGGCATGGAGCGTGATTTTCGGACGCTTGTGTGGTGTCCGGGCGGTAGTGTCAGGAGTGTGATGACAAGGCCGGAATGTTAGGAGTGTGATCGCCAGATTGGAGTGCAAGGAGTGTGATCACCAGGCGGGAGTGTTATGAGTGTGATGACCAGGCAGAAGTGCCAGGAGCGTGGTGGCCAGGGGGGTTCAGCAGTGTGATGACCAGGCGGGAGTATCAAGAGTGTGATGATGACCATGCAGGAGTATCAGGAGTGTGATGATGACCATGCAGGAGTATCAGGAGTGTGATGACCTTGCGGCGGCGTGATACGGTCAGCTCACAACCGCGGAAGCTGGTGCTGGTGCTGGTTGCTGGTGCTTGTCGGTGGAGTGAGGCGGATGTCTGGCGTCTGGAGGTGGTAGGACATGTATTAATGAACATGTAAGAGGGCGGGGAGGCCACTGTTTTAATTTCACGTTCATCATATCGATGGAAGGAGGTGGCAGCATGTAATTACTGAACACTCCTCTTTTAGACGTATTTCACGTTGTGTGAGATAGTCAATGTATTTTACCGTTGTACCGGATCGGATGAGTTTGTCTGTGTGGAAAGCCAGGGGGCAGCTCATGGCAGTCATGGCAGATAGCCATTTGACAAGTCACACCAACACACACAAACACAAATAACACAAAACGTGGCTTTCCCCTTACCAAGATCCTCTACGGTGATATGTTCTTTGGTGTATGTTATACCATAACGCGTTGTCATGTCCCGTGGTTTGATGCCAAGAAGGACACGAGGCTACACAATACACCCATCGAAGAGTGACGCAAAATGCGATAAGAGATAGCTTTTTCAGACGAGACAGGGCATGAAATGTAACTAGAGAAACACTTGGATGCATAGCAACTCGTTTGTTTCTGGTGGCATCCAACACTGAAATCAGGGACGGTTTGGCAATTGTGCAGTGTGATAACTTGAAACTGAAAAAGAAATCAACCACCCAAGCCAGAACATCAGCAAGTTTCGGAAGAAAGCTTAAAAGTTTCACGCCTGAAAATCAATGAATATCGCAGAGTTCTCGCCTGACCGGATTATCTAAACCGGACAGACCTGATCCCCGGATGGTGAAGATAAGCGCTGTTCTTATCCTTTGCCAGACAACGCATCGACCCCGTGTTTCATGCTCTGAGAAGAAGCCGCATGCGGAGATGGACGGTGAGTTACCGGTGCCGGATTTGGTCAAAGGATATCGGCTAATACACACACGTGGCGATATCTACTTCCTCCATGTGGCGACCAAATCGAGATCAATAATGCAGCAAGACAGGCTTGCAAATGACAGTCTGAGTGCTGATGATACGTCCCCTTCACAGAAAACGGCTAGAATGAAAACGAACGTGTCCAAAAAATGAGCACGTCCCGACGGATTTACACGGCAAACGGGCCGCATTTTTGGCGCAGACTCTCCTGCTCTGCCGAATTTGACATCGGTATGTGTGAGGTTCCAGTTCTGATTGAGATCTTCGACTGGAAGGCGTTTCAAACAGATAAATGATACCGGTACTGAAAGCTTGCCATACACACAAGGCATGCCCTGACCGTTCCATAAGACGCATCATTCCAACAACATGAAAGCTCAGAATCGCGAAGCTCAAGAAAGCTCGCATTCGCGGTAGTTCCCAAACTAAGTCTCGCTGATAATCTTCTTGACGTCGCTGTGATTTGAAAACGCCTGAGCGGCTGATCCAGTACTGGGGAAAACCCAAACACCAAAATATCTCCACGATACCAGTAACTTCATCACCTTGCGATATTCTCTAGAGACATTTACATTAGTGGGAAGCAGACACAGCCCCGTGTGCCCCATCAAGCAAGCGCTGACGCTTTACAGCATATGTCGTAACAGAGGATTTCTCCGACGAAAATAGCGAGCCCAAGTTGTCGACTCTGTTCTGCTGAGCCAGCTGGCATGGACGTTTGTTTATCACGCATTTTGGGAAAAAGCCCTGCCTCTGCAGCCGATTTTCAGATGTTATAAAAGCTTTCCAGATATGGCAAGAACAAATAGGCGTGCTTCGCAAAGACAGTCAGCCACCGTTGTAGCCCCGGTTGGTAGAATGTCCGTTATCTAACCTCTTTATACCAGACCAGTAGGTTCGCAGCCCAGGAGCGACACTTTTGTAACGCATAAAAGACGCTATATCGGCTCTCACCCAAAACTATTAGGCTTACACAGCTCAGGCGGGTTATTGCATAAGTTACGGCAATTCGACACAATTTAATAAAAAGGCAGCAACAAAGCGCGTCCGCTCTTCCATGGAGTGGTGGGATCCGCTTCTTCAGAGCAAGCTATTTCAAGCGCGTAGCATGCTCTCAGAATGATCTCTGTATGGCGTTCGGTCAAATTTCTTAATAAATCCAGATAACTTTTAGAGCTTAACTGGAATGCCCAGCAGAACAATACATAGGAGAGGCACATCACATCATTGCGGGAGAAACTCAACCACAAGTCAGTGCAGCCAGAAGAGTATGACGGTTTGGCAAAACCATACGCCATTGTTACACGCTTAATGGGGACCATTGACATCTAGTGTCGACGTAAAACTATTGTGAGTTTTACTGTGATTGGTTATTACATCTTCAATTTTTTTTTGTCTGTTCAAAACAGGATAAGCTTTGGTAATAATGTGCCACTTGACCACAGAACGTCTTCGTTGACACCAATCACAAATTTATCTGCATTCTTTTTATCTGTCGCTCACGTACTGAGGTATTCTCGGCGAGCCAATGACGGCGGCCGATGACGGCGGCCAGGCTCACCGTGAGCACGATAATCCGGGGTCGAACACCGGCTCAGCTCGCCGCCAGGCCGTATTTGGGGCGTCGGCACAGCGCCTGCCAGGAGTGCGGACACCATGGGCGCGCCAAGAAAACGGCTGTAAAGCGGGAACGGTTGCCCCTCCGCCCCGCCCCCTACAGATATGGAGACCGGCTACTAACCATCACCATCACCACCAATCACCACCATCACCACCAACCGAGCTGGAAACCGTGCTGAAGCAAGTCGCCTCTGGCGTTTGATGGTCGACGCTGATGCCGTTTGCCCAGAATGCCGCCTGCTTTTCGCCCTTGACACAACCCGGCTCACCCGTTTGGAGGTCGGCGCTGAAGACTGCATTGCACAAGCTGCCGGTGGACGATACCGTCACGCATGCGCCGGCGGCCAACCGGGGACCGCAACGCGCGCCAGGAGACTAACCAGCCGGGGACGTGCGGGGCTGAGGCCCGCGCCCGCTGTGTCCCGGGGTCACTCACTGCGATCGGCGAGTGATCTGAGATCTGTGCTGACAGATCGCGACTCCAAGAACCTAAGAAGTTCCTCGCGCCATGAGATAGGCCCGGCCGAGAAATCGCAGCTTGGTGGAGGGTCATCCAGCGCGCGGGAAACGGCTGATCCGGGACTGCGGTGCAGTGTTGAACAAACTTTCGTCTTCACTTGCGGGAACGAACATAGCACCTGACAGCACTACACGAGCTGTTTCATCTCACCGAATCTGAACTGCCGATCTGGGCATTCGCGGCCATTCATCGTGACATCTTCCATGACAGCTGATAAATAATAGCCAGAGATCCATCATAGCGTCTACCCCGATGACTGATGAATAACAACCAGAGGGCGGCCGCCTGCTGAAGTCTACCCGGAGATCGCCCACGATTCGGCAGACCAGCCGCAGCTCGGTGGCTGGCACGGGGTGCAGCATCACCGCAGCTCCTGTACCGGCTCTGCCACTGGACCACATCACCGCGGAGCAGCCCAGCCCGGCCACAGCCCGGCCGCGACAGAGGCGCCATCTCGATCAGCGCCGCAGGAGCGCGGCCGGGTGGAGACGCGGGGCCGCACCCGGGGAAGCACAGCACAGGGAGTTGCACAACCATTCGACGGAAACTACACAGCCATCCGATGGGATGGGCCATGAGATGAGCTGCGCAGCCCTCCAATGGAAGCTATCCGATGGGAGCTACACTGCCAGCGGGAGGTACGCAGCTATCCCATGGAAGCCACCCGTTGGGAACTACACAGCGCCGGAGAGCCACACTGCCATCCCACCACGCACAGGCACGATCCGTCGACGACCCAGACTCGAAAGGAGTCCGGGTTGACTCGGGGCAAATGCCGCCGCCGCCGCCACGCAGTGGACCACTGAACCGAAAACAGCGGCCGGAGCAGAACAAACGCTTGCTCAACCGATCCGCCGGGAACGCGCCAGCGCGCGGCGCCGATCCCCCAAGTCACGGGAGAAACCGCCCCGCCGCAGAGAGAGGGCTGTCCGATAAAACACCACCGGACCGGGAGACGCTGACCGGCCGGCGGAGAGCCGAGGAGGCGGACGGCTGAGCCTTCGGTAAATGTTGACGGAGCTGACCGGAATCTGGGCAGGGGTCGTTGGGTTCAGGTTGGGTGGCCGCGTTTTGGCGGGGTGATGTGGGCGTCAAAACTGTGTCGGGAGTCGTGCTCCTGTCCAGAGTCCTCGCTTCTACATGCAATGCTACTGAATGGAGAAGTTCTTTAACCATTCAATGCGTCGTGATTTAATTCAGCACTGCAGTGCGCTTCCGCGCGCATCCCCAGATTCACAATGCATGTAAGTGTAAAGCACAAGTGTGACAGAACTGCGAGATATGCGTGTCGCTTCATTTACTAAAGGCACTGCCACCACTACAATCAATATCATATTCCTACGATCAATAATATATGTAGCGCACCGTGCTTCAAAAGAATGTCAGCACTGATATACATTGAGAGACTCCTTTCTCGCGCTCTGGAACCAGTAGATAAAGAATCCAGCATTAATCGCTATGCATGACTGACACATGCGAAAAGAAATACGTATCAAGCCAAGCAATACTCGACGAAACCAAGAAAGGCCTTGAGCTTCTGGCATTTCGGTATCATGAGTTGAGGCCCACATGCGGGCGGTGACCGACCTTCAATATTCTAGGAGGTGCCTACTAGTAAAATGACTGACTTGAATGACTTCACCAAGTAAGCATTGGTTACGTGTCAAGCACAAGACTAATCTCTGACAACATAAGCGATATTTGCGTGATAGCGTTTAACTAGCACCTCCTGGTATATCGAAGATAGGTGATCGTCAGCGCAAGATCCTCAAGCATCCGACGACAAAGACCGCTCTGCTGGCGGCCAACACGCCCCATAAATCCCGACCGCGCCAACCGAACGCTCGCATCCGACTCACTCCACGCAGCGGGAGAGAGCCAGCCAGCGGTTCGGCTCAGGTGAGCAGGCGAGCCCATCAGCTGGCGGCTCAGTCAGCTGGCGCGGCAAGGCGCCGTCGGAGGAGGTCACGTGAAGCCTCACCTGCTGCTGTGCGCCATCACAGCGCTGCTCATCTAGCTCACGTGACACAGCAGACGGTGGAGTGCTGTGCACGGCACGGCACGAGCCGAAGGCAGCCCATGCATGACAATCGATGACACAACGTCTACCTGGCCGAGGTTGCACAAGCTGAGTGCGGGTCACCTCCAAGCGGCGGACCATCTCAGAGCAGCAGACCATCTCAGAGCGTCAGACCATCTCAGAGCAGCAGACCATTTCATAGCGGCGGACCACTTCAGAGCAGCAGACCATCTAAAGGCGGCAGGCCATCTCGGAGCCTTGTGGTCAAAACTCTGGCAGACGGCAGACCGAGAGAGGGGCAGATGGCAGACCCCAGCCAGGCACCTCACATCCAGTGCCCACCGTGGTCTGGACCATGGAGTCACGTCTGACCGCTTTTCACCAGGCGTCCCGCTCGTCCATTTGAATGACGGAGGAGCTGCGGCGCGACGCGGTTCATGGCGCCCAGTATTTCAGCGCGGAGCTAGCGTGCGGGCTCCGGCGTGCCGTGCCGTGGCGTGCCGTGGCGTGCCGTGGCGTGCCGTGGTGTGCCGTGACGTTCCGCAGCGTGCCATAGCATGCCATGCAATCGAGCTGAGACCGTGCATACCAGAGAGTCGTTGACAGGCTGGACAGACGCCCGGGTCATTGGCCTCGGCACAGGTCTGCTGCAAGGCACCGCAGCCGAGGGCTCCGCCGACCGCTGACGATTTTTGGCTGACGCCGCGTGAGAGCGAAGACTTATCACTGCATTCGCTGCGCGTCTGGGAAACCAGAGGTACGGGGTTCGATTCCCCGCAGTGCCCGCCCTTTCTGCCAGGGTGAGGGGCGAGCGACGTCATATAGCCTCAGCGGCTGAGAGCGGCACAAAGCCCTAACGACGGCAACTTATCGCTGCATTCTCGCGTGCAGAAGTGATGAGTGTGGAGGACCGATGTCGTTTGCCGCGTCAGTGTTATGGAAAACCGACAGGCGCCAGATGTCCCTGTTGCGACACGGATAAGCTATTGTCCTTTCCCATGTCAATCCCCAGCAAGGAAATGCAGCGATTCTGATCAATCACGGGCAGAATGGGCGAGAGCCTGAGCAGCAGCGGTGCTCGAGGGCAGACAGGGATGTTTTTAGCACGAGTTTGCACGTCTGGCTGGTCGGACAGGTCTTGCGTGCCAGTTCTTGCCGACCGTTCAAGTAAGAGGCAGCGGGTTTCCAGCAAAACATTATCACCGAGGCTACTCTGAACAAGTCACGCATCTCGTGGCCCTGCAAACCGTTCACGAATAGCCGCAAACACCGACACCAGCCAATGACAACTAGGCGTGGTCGGGCTCAAGCACTGATCGCTTTTAGACGAGAACGGGTGGCTTTGCTGCTCAAGGGCAGCACCGCTGCGGTGAGCCCCCTCCCCCTCCCCCTCCCCCTCACCGACCGCCTACATCGCTGTGGGGGGTGGGAAGCGGGGGGCGGGGCGATCGTGAGGCGCCGGCGGGCGGGGCGGCCGCAGCCGGATTTGACACACCGAGGTCGGATCACGGCGGGCGCCGCTCGGCAGGGAACGATACCCGCTGATCCCGCTGATCCTGCTGATCCCGCCGCCGCCGCGGCTACGTGAACGCTGAGCGGCGAGCGTGCGGTCCGGTCACGACTGCTCGAGCTCCACCCCCTCCCCCATCCCCCGCCCCCCGCCCCGCCCCCGCCCCCGCCCCCGCCCCTGCCCCTGCCGCGCCGGGGGACCGTGGCGATCGAACGCCCACTCCTCCCTGCACCCCGGCTCCCTCCCCTGCGGGGGGGGAAGGGAGGAGCCACGTCCGCCCGGCCGGGTGGTAGGCTGGGGATCTTCTCACGACGAAGAGGCTTGGCTGGGAAAGGGACTGCGGTGACGTCACTGCGCTAGCGAACTTCGCAGCAAACCGACTTAAAGATCCGCTAACATGGCCATGTACAAACGTGCCAGGAACAAACGCAACTACCGAGAGCATTACGGACCGATGCTCACTACTGGCGACGTTTCTCTTTTCTCTGACAAAATCGACATGGACGTTCGTAGCGCAAATGGCCCAACAGTTGCGAGAACCGTGCAATAACCGCGGCTGAAATGGCGCCGCTCACCGCGGAAGACCTGCGCGCTGCCAGCGATACCCCCACCTTCTCAAGGATTTGTACCCGCCTTGTTTCTGCAGAAAATTCTTGTTTCGCCAGTCTTTCAGCTGGAGAGATTTTCCTTGTTTACCGGCTCTCGTAAACCGTGGGAGCACTTTCGCTTGCGCCTTCGTCGCGCGTCAGGCGTCGCGCCGCCTGGTTACGGGAAGCTAGAATGAGCGTCAGCCGGTGGGCCGGAGGTGAAAATGAGCCGTCCGTTCATGGAATGGCGCGAGCTCACGTGCCGGTAAGCCTGTTAGCTCTGCACCTCGGCACAATGGCCGAGCACGGCGACCTGGGATTACACAACGTGCGGAAATAGCAGAACGTGACGCTGGCGTGCTAAGAAGCGATTCATTTTCTGCTAATAAAAAAACTACCTTTGCATGGTCTGTAACGTGTTTATTTTGTTAACCTTAATTTGCTCATCACACTTTTGCTAATTTTGGTAATTAGTTATGCTAATTTGGCGCATTCATTTGCTAAATTCGCTAATAATGTGATGCTAACTGCTAACTGCATTTTCCTGTCTGGACAAAGTGAAGCTGTTAGTGATATCATTCGGTGAAAATGTCTTTCCATTCCACTAAGAATGAAAACAAATTTCCACCAAAAGGACAACGCTCTCAACAAGGAGAACAAAAGAACAAAAAGGACGAATTCACGGATCAATGACTGCCAGTCTGGGGGCCGGCTTGTGAGAAGGACTAGAAGCACCGGTCCAGTGGGGACGATACCGGGGTGATATGACCAAACCGCACCCGATAGAAACATGGTTAATGGTTAAGGTTCGGTACAGTTTGGCTCAAATTCAGATAATTGGTAAGTGTTGGTCACGCAACACAGCTCATATTCGGAAAGGATGTTTCTGCTTAGCGTAAGTCCTTGGTCAGCGATGTCTGCCTTGCGCCACCTAGTTTCCTAAAGCGTTATCTGTGCACTTTATATAAGCAGGAAACGCCTCCAGATCCTGGCGTTTCGGCATTAGGAGCTCAGAGTTCTTATGCTGAGCCACCAACCTTCAATATACCAAGAGGTGATGGTTAAACGACGTTATATAGATAAAGCAAACGTTGCTTATATGAAGAGTAGTCGACTTTTCAAGCTGTGCCTGTAATGACGAGCTTCGTGGGGTGTCTATCTCATAAATTCAGACTTGCGATGATAAACAAACTTGAATATGAAATACCGTCAATAGCGCTTCCAACGTTTGCTCTATAAAGTCGTTTCGCCAGTGCCTCTTGACATGTTGGAGGCGATATGTCAGCATAAGAACTCTGGTCTCATGATGCGTTAACTCGGCATAAAAACCCTGATCTCATAATCCGCCAGCTCAGCTTAAGAAGTCCGGTCTCATATTGCGCCATCTCAGCATCAGAACTCTGGCCTCATCATACGTTGCCTCCGACTTGGTCCGCTCAGTAAAAATGCGTTCCAATGAACTGCGTGTTTGATCACGTGATCAGACCATGTCTTCATTATTGTCTTGCATCATTCTACAAGGTGATTCTCTATGTTTTCTTTTAGCTATCGTCTTAAAGCGTATGCTGTAGAATGATTTCATGTCAGCGGTCTCTTGACAAGTATGCGTTATGCTATGTGCATCACGCCGAAGTATTTCGTTGATGGTGCTCATTCGTCATTGTCTTGACCCTGATTTAAAACTGTGGTTACCTTCCCAATTAACATTAAACGCAAAACTCCGTCACAGGACCGTATTACCAATGCTCCTAATTACCATGCCTTCAAGGAGATTTCATCCAAAAAGACCATCAGCTCTTACGCATCGCTTATTCGCCGCACGTACATCGGTCCCGACAGGATAGGGCGAAAGTGCCAAGCGGAACATATCAGTCCAGTGCCAACTCCACCGTCTCATCCGGCCAAAACTCTAGCGGCAAGCCATTAAAGTAAGCTCGGTACTTGGCGGTTCCCTCCCCCTCCCCCAAGGCTGTTCAGCGCCGCCTGCGTTAGACCGCTCCCGAGCGAGTGGCCCTGTTATGTCAGCCATGTCAGTTGCGTCAGTCCTCCGTCCTCACGGGCGCTGCTGAGTAGGAGGAGAGGAAATCACCCCCACAGTAGGGGCAGTAAAAATCGTCCCCACAGCGAGAGGAGTGGAGATCATCCCACAGTAGGAGTGGTAATCATCCCCACGGTTGAAGTGGAAATCAACCCTACAGTAGAGTGGAAACGCCCACACAGCGTCTGCCCAGCCTCGTTTCTGCCTTTCCTTACCCTTCCACCTGTCGTCATCTCTGCTCTTTCCGCATCCATTCATTCTTCCCTCCGCTCGTTCCTCTCTCATCCTTCCCTCCCAGCCTCTGACCGGTCCTCTCTCTCCCTACCCCAGCGTCTCCGACCGTCGGCCACCGGTCACGCCCCACCGCGCCACCAGTCTGCCACCTGGCGGCGGTCCTCTCCCCGCTCGCTGACCTACATGCCGCCAAAATGGCGAAGGTCATCGGTGTTTTTGCCTGCCTGAAATTTCTCCGGCCCGACGGCGCGGAGGCGTTGGTTACATGAACGAGCAGCTCGAGTCTCGAAGGATCGGCTGTGATGAGCACGCAAAATATGGAGAAGACACCGAAGCGCTGGTAACAACGTGCCCACGCTCCATCGAAGCACACGATCCGCATAAGGATACAATCTGGGCTGCATGCATTTCACTTCAAGGCTTGCAAAATTCGAATACTTGGATCAAAACCTATGCCATTAAAACATGTCAAACAACGACAAACAAGCAATCTTGCACAACGGCAAGCAAATATTTGTTACACAACGGGACCGTATGTATCGTCCAGTCTGGTGCGAAGTTCCTTGCGGGTGAGAGAGACGGTGATGGTTGGCGGCAGGTGGCTCCAAGATGAGGGTAGCGCGATATCAAAAAAGCTCTTCGTGACACCACTGACGGACCAGCGAGCAGTAGGCCAGCGGATCAGCGGACCAGCGGACCAGCGGACCAGCGGACCAGCGGACCAGTCGACAGCGGACCAACGCACCGGGGACCAACGGACCAGAAGACCAACGGACCAGTGGACCAGTGGACCAGCAGGCAGCCAGCCAGCGCGACCAGCGGCAGTCAGCCCAGAGCCCGCGGCCGCGGCCGGGGCCGGGGACACCGGCGAACATCTGGCGTCTCGTTCCACCCCCGAGGGCGCCACCGGCGTCCCTGGAGCCGGCCAAATGATCGTTGCCTTGAGATGCTGGGAGGCTACCGGTCCGATTTCCTCCCAAGCGCAACGCGGGCGCTGGTCGCCGCTTTCGCCAACGGGTGTCGTTGCACTGACGCCAGTGGGCGAGGTAACGTGGCCTCTGCTACCCAACGCGTTGAAACAGATCACACCCGGCCACAGAAGTGACGGGAGCGAGCATGTATCACACCATCGGGGTAGCCTCATGACATAAGGTTTCACTCACGCTCACGACCAAGCGCAGTTCCCCTCCGATGACCACATCGTCACGACGTAAACATCGGCGAGCACGCGTCCACGGGGATCAACCACCGTGACACCGGCGACCTTTGACCCGCGATCACCGGAAATGTGCGCCCATCACTCGCGCTCGCGCGATCAGCGGCTCGCCAGGCGCCGCGCCGGAAGAAAGCTGATGCAGGAAAGCGGGACGGGATACTTTCTCCGTGGCCGAGGTCTCCCACGGAGTGAACACGGAGTGAACACGGAGTGAACACGGGCGCCGCCGAGCACGCGCCCGCCTTCGGCGAAGGGGCCGCCGAGGCCCGCGGTCATGCAAGCGGAGAGCAGGCAGGTGAGACAAGTGACGGGTGAGAGGCGAGTGAGAGGGACGAGTGACGGGTGAGAGATGGGCGACAGAGACGATTGATGGGTGAGACGTGCGACGGCTGAGAAACACGTGAGACAGACGAGTGAAGGGTGAGAAACAAGTGAGGGCGACTTAGTGACAGGTGAGAGACAAGCGAGATGGAACGAGTGACGGGTGTGAGAAACCAAGTGAGATAGACGAGTGACGGGTGAGAGACGGGTGTCGGGTGAGAGATGAGTGATATAAACAAGTGTTCGGGGAGAGACAAGTGATATAGACAAGTGTTGGGGGGGGGGAGACGAGTGATATAGACAAGTGTTGGATGACGGACAAGTGAGAGAGACGAGTGACGGGTGAGAGATGAGTGAGATAAACAAGTGTCGGGCGAGAGGCAAGTGAGAAGGAAGTGCCGGCTGAGAAATGAGTGATGACTGAGAGACGAATGACAGAGACGAGTGTCGGGTGGGATACAACTGATAGATGGCCAGTGACGGGTGTGCTGAGTTGCAACGGTCGCGCGGTTCTGGTCACGCCGTCACGCGTTGGAACGCTTGGGAACGCCGGGATGTGATGATCGGCTGGGGAAATTCAAGGTCGGTGGAATGGCTGCGGACGCCAACTTCTTCCAGACATGATTACATAAATGACGTCACTCGTTCGAAATTGAATCGCAATCCCCGCTGCGTGTGGCGTGCGCGGGAACGCGAAAGCTCCTCATCTTTTTACAGCTCAGTTTCCTCTCATATCTCACGCCAAAGGCCGTCAAGCGTTCAGGAGTCAGCTGGCCGCCGTCAAGCGTTCAGGAGTCAGCTGGCCGCCGTCGAGCGTTCAGGAGTCAGCTGACCATATTTGCACACTCATGCGCCCGGCTGAGCGTGCAGTGGCGCCGGCACCGGCGGAGACTGCGGGGGCGCGTCGGCGCACACGAACGCCTGGCCTCTCCCTCGCAGGTGTGCCGATCTGGCCACAGCTCGGCCACGCCGGCACGCGCCGGCCCCCGCGGGAGGGGGTGGGGTTGGGTGGGGAGGAGAGGGAGGGGCCGGGCTGGCGTGTGAGCGGCCGGCGCCTCGGGGCCGGGTCAGCGTGGGTGCGGGGCGGCCCCTGCAGAGGTCAGTTACGTAAGAGCGGCCCTGGACCGCCAGCGCGCGCGATGAACTCACAGTAATCGGGGCAGCCGCGGACGTGGGGGGCGGGGGGCGGGATAATGGGTAGGTGGGCTCAGCGCCGCCGGCGGAGTCCCGCCGCGCGGTACTGCCCCGCGCGCGTCCCACGCTGGCGGTCAAGGCCGAGCCGCGGCCACCGCAGGCCGCGGCGCCGGCTGACTCACGCTGGAGCAGAGACGTCACAACGCGCCGACCCACGATGCTATCCGCCGTGTTTGTTATTCAGCTACACGGCTATCGCTGTATCTGGAGCCGCGTCGACAGGAATCGGTGTCGAACTGTCCTGTTTAAACTAACGTCACGTCTGCCGTCAGATGAGCTGGATCGTGAGTTCCGGTAGCTCCGCATCCCGTCAAGCTATCGATAGCGGGTACCTCGTCAACTATCGATAGCGGGTACCGCTGTCGAAAGCAGACGATTTTGGCAATGAGATCTCACGCCGCAAAGCACTGACAATTTACCCATGATTTTCGCTGTGGACCGCGAATTGCATACGGTTATGACCAGCGGCGTTGTTAAGTCGACAAAGGAAAGGTTATAACGCATCGCATTGCCGTGTATATTAAACCTGGCGAATCATCTCGTCCAGAATCATCATCATCAAGGTTGGCTCCGGGTATGTGAACATTAACATCCTTCAATCTTTCTCATTAATTTTGAGTCACTACTCACAAGCTCCACCCCCAGTTCGCTGCGCTGGTGCATACATGAATACGCGCCCGAACTGAACCAATCTGACAAGTGAGGCCGGAGAACACGGTATCGGAGGGGGAGGGGAGGCGGGGGGGGGGGGGGGATAATGGAGGTGATGACGCTCTCTCTTCTCCGCAGCTCTCTCTTCTCAGTGGCCTGCCCAGCGCCTTGGTGCGCCAGTTACCACGCCGCCGCGCGCCCCAACACAGCGTCCACAACGCGGACAAAAAACACCACATAGACGCACGTGCCGCGGCATACGAATGGCAAGACGTCACCCACATCGCGCCGCCGGCCGGGCTGACGGGCCTGGGAGCTCGGAGCAGCCGGTTGGTCGACGGTGGGAAGCGGGCTGCCGAAACCCAGGGCGAAATCCCGCGTTACCGGCTTGCACGGCCAACCTGGGTGCATGCATGCGCGCAGTGCGCTCCGTGACGTTTGACGTTGAAAACTGTGCGCAGTTTTTAAGTGAGTTTCTGCGAAACAACGCACCGCAGAGCCCTGTACGTGGACAGCTGGTGAACGTGCGGTCTCGACCTCATTACTCCGCGCGGCGCGGCTCCTCGGCGGACCAGCCCGCGCCCGTGACCCCGACGCTAACGCGGGACGGCCGGGCTGAGCTGCGGTGTGCGGGTGGTCCTCCCGCGGCGCGACAGGGCGTGGGAGCGAGGCCTGGTGCGGTGACAGACCTCGTGACCTTGACCCCGGCGTGACAGGGGTCGCGCCCAGCTCACCGTCGGCTCAGATTATCGCACCGGGATCTTACCTTACCCAGGGCCGCAGCACACCGCAAAATCGGCTCACGCCGATCTCCGCTCATTTTGGCACGATCTCATCGCTTCGCGATCTCTCTCAAACTGCATCTTATCTCGCCGGCATCGCTCTCACTCCAACCGCCCGCCGCGCCGCCGTCTCGCCCCACCCTCATCTCCCCCGGCCGGCAGCTTGCCCCGAGACGAGGTCAGAGGTCGTGAGAGGAGGTCAGACACGGCTCTGCAGATGCCCTCCCCCAGCCTGGCGTGCCAGCACCGGTGGGTCCCGCCCTGCCTCTGCCAGCACCGGTGGGTCCCGCCCTGCCTCTGCCAGCACCGGCAGGCCCGCCCTGCCTCTGCCAGCGCTCCGCGGGTCCGTTGCCCGCACTTGGCCGACTTGGCGACTTAGCGAACCGTCCGGACAGGCTGTGGGGCCCCGCTGTCGCCCCCGACAGACGGCCCAGTGACTTCTGCACGAGCAGCGGCCGCCACTGAGGCCAGCCTCATTAACAGCGCACCTGCAGGGCGCGGCGTTCATGGCCTGCTCGTAAACGTCAGCACTTCGTGTTGCCTCTGGGGCTGGGATCCGAGACATTGTGTGGCCAGGTAGCCCAATAACCTTTCGATCGCTTTATGGCGCATGGGTCTGCTGTCGTCGTCATTTCCGCCGCGCGTAACTATGTTGGGGATGGAACAGCTTGTCTGGCATGTTTATGAGCTAGTGGCTGTTCCTAAGGACCAGTCCTCGGGAAAGCCACCCTGGAAGAGCACCCATCATCGCCACAGCCGCGAGCGTGCCCATCTCCGGTGATATCTTGGCTGTGCGAGGGCTTTGGGAGGCCCTCGTGAGGCCCTTGACCCGGCTTGGTATCCGCGTGAGTCACCAGCCCGTCCAGCTCCACCCGCCCCCACTTTCTCCTCTGACTCCGACTCGGCTACGACGGCCTATCAACGAGCACGAGGCACGTGAGTCGGCCGAGTCAAGGTGTCGAGAAGGTCGAGTCGCGGGCCCGCCGGCGCGCGATGAGACCGAGTCGCGGTGTCGCTGGCATCTGAGAAGCCGAGTCAAGATGTCACCGGCGCGCGAGGAGACCGAGTCGACGCGCTCTCGGCTCGCGGTGCGGCCAGTGAAGGCGACAGCGACGCACGCGCGGACGGAGCCAGAACTAGTACAAACTCGTGTGGCGCGCGCACAGGAACTTCGACGGGGACGGAGTGGATGGGTGTGGGTATAAGGTGACACTGACCTCTATTATTCGTTCAGTTTGCCATAAACACTGAGGCGCCTCACGGAATAAGGGCTTGCTGTCGCCTTTTGGACATCACCACACCGCCGTCCTCCAGGGGAGGCTCGGCACCCCGCAGTTTTGATGACAGCGGCGACAGCGAACTGACTCATACGGCGAGCAAATACAGATCGAGGTTTGGGCAACTCTGACCAGTTTTTCGCCCGCGTGTTGTAACTGACAGAACGCAAGCGTGACATAACTGCGCTGTAAAAAGGCAAGGGACGACCGCTTCGTTTGCTACTGACGCCAACTCAAGACACTTGAGCGTCTATGCCATAGCAGATTCAAGGCTGCTTTATTTAGCGTCACTGTATCCCAGAAATGTTCATGGCCGGCTTGCCTCCGGCGTGTCACCTCTGTTTGCTTTGGATGCCCTTCCATATCCACGTTTTGGCACTCAAATGGTAAGACAAATGATAGTCCAAGGCTGCAAGCCTGTTAGCGCTCGGCAGGACTGCGCTAGCATCCGGACCCTTCTCTGACAAAGATGCTGGTGATGTAGCTTTCGTTCCAAGCCGCATCTGGCGCGCCTAAGGCTCTGTAAGTCCGCAAGTCCGTGTGTGTCTGCATCGGTCAACATCTGAGATCGCACTATCGCTGAGTGGGGGGAGAACGACAGAGGGAAGAGAGTGCCGACATGTAGCCTGCACTGCTGACATGTAGACTGAACTGCTGACGTGTGGACTGCACTGCTGACGTGTGGACTGCACTGCTGACGTTTGGACCACACCGCTGGTGTGTGGACCGCACTGCTGACATGTAGACTGCACTGCTGACGTGTGGACTGCACTGCTGACGTGCGGACCACACCGCTGGTGTGTGGACCGCACTGCTGACATGTGGACCGCGCTGCTGACGTGTGGGCAGCGCTGCCCACGTGCTCCTAACCTCTTTGTAAAACACTCAGACCTCGGTGAATGACGTCAGAGACTAGCATGGTCTCTCACCGCCTACATCGCTGTATGCTAATTTTACGGATAAATTCTGTGGTATTGGTAACTGCGCTCCAATCTTACCTAGGCCTCACGACGGCCATCCTCCCTGCACGACAAACGTCGGCAGCCTCAGAGTGGGCTAAGCGCGGAGAGCACGACATGAAATCGCAATCTCTGGCAAAAGATCGCACGTGACCTGGCCGCGAAAACTACCGCGGAGGTGGACAGCCCTGTGCAATACCGAACCTCAGGCTGCGAGACGCACTGCCCCGTCTTGCCAGGTCGGGAGGTCAGGTGCGTCCGACGGCCGGTCGCCAGGTGACCGGGTCATGCAGCGTGGGTGTGGAGCCTGACCTTGTTCGGACAAATAGACCGCTGACGAAACCGAGCCGGGTGGCGTTGCCCCAGCGCAGCCGAAGCAGCGGGCCGTTTCACAACGGCGCGGCGCGCGGGCCGGCTCTGTATAGACGCGGGCCGGCGGACTGGGCTCGTAACGATCGTCACGAAAAGGCAGTCAGACGCACTGTGACTGCGACTGTAGGCGTCACCTCGGTGTGGAAGGGATGCAGCGTCACCGTACAGCGTGCGACCATGGAGCGGCTCAAGAGAAGGTCATTGCCCACCAGGTCATGGCAAAGTGACCGCTTTTCCTTTGCTGCGTGTCATCACACGATGTGAACAGTCACCAACATGACGTGGAAATGCACATTTCTTGAGAGAATGTGCAAATTCTGAAGAGCTTAAAAGAACTTTGCATGTCGGTACGACCCAAGCAGACTCTATGGATTAGGCTCCACTCTGATATTGAATTGTCATGCTTGCATTTGAAGTCCATAGTGTGCTTTCAGAGATAACCTGAAAAGTACAGTTCCTCGTCTCGGAGTTTTGCTGACACGTGATGCATACGAGCGCCTTGACATTTTATCCAGTATGACATCAGGTCATGCAAAGCTCCGTTCCACTTCAGTGTGGACCCAATCTGGCCTGCAGACGGATCATCCTGACCTATAAGGAGTCTATTCTGGCGCAACGGAGCTCATTTCTGACCCTTAGAGGGCTCATTCAGGCCTGTAGTGCATCCATTCTAACCTGAAGGGAGTCGATTGTTGACGGTGCATTTCGGGCTTGTAGGGGCTCCTACACCATCTAATCTCAGAGCACCCAAGTTGGCACTTCGGAGTTTGCCCGCAAAACTTGAGCATAGTTGGCGCACCTCCTGGCTTGACAACTCCCATCTTCTTGCGAGAGCACCCCCACCTTCTCCTGTACTAGTAGTATCGTACTGTTACATGCCATTCCATGCAGCGATCGCCGACTGTAGAGCAGTTCAAAAGAGCAGCCAGGCTCCTCCTCACACGTCAGTCCAAACGTCCTCCAAACACGTCCTCAACGTCCTCCAAACCGTCAGCACGGCAAAATGAAATCTTCTTCGCATTTATCATACCCGCTATCTCCCTGTCACCTCACCGTCCCCTCTCCGCCTCCTCGCGTGCTCTCCCCGCCTTCTCCCGTACTCTCCCCACTTCCTTCCGCGCTCTCCCCACCTCCTTCCGTGCTCTGCCTACCTCCTCCCGCGCTCCAACCCGCACCCTGCGGTGTTCCTTTCGTCAGCTGACCGGCCCATCAGCCATCGGGGTAAACACGCTCTGACCTATATCAGGCGACCAAACGGCCACTGCCCGGAGCTTCCAGCTGCGGCTGAGCGGGGGGGGGGGGGGGGGGGGGGCGATGGTGCAGCCTGCAGGGTCCGCTGGGCAGCTTGTTAACAGCCTGCTGGGTGTTGGGCAACTGCGGAGCCGGTCCACGCGCCGCTGCGTTTGTTGACGGGTTGGTTTCGGACGTGTTTTGTGGACCTGGAGGTGCATTGCAATGCAGTGGATGGTGCTGCGGGGAAGGGGTCGTCGGAGCCCGGAACAGCGCTCGTGGATCGTTCATTTCTGGGGAGCGTCAGACGTGGCAACATGAGGATCTGGGCTCTCTGAACGTGTTGACAGATTTCGGACGCGGCGGCGGCGACGTCATTTATTTAGTGCCCCCCTCAATTTACGCCGGCAGGTCAAGTATCGCAACCATGCTATGGCGCAGCGCGGGGAGCAACTATAGCTTTGCGCAAGCATTAATTTGATGGCTTGTGAGCGCACGCACGGCACAAACTTCGGCTCATTATAGTCATTGCGTCAACCGGGTCACCATGCTGAAGAACAGTCGAGTAATAACATGCGATGTGGTGTCTTTATGAAACACCGATTCCCCGGGTGTACCAATGCGGAGCCTCGCAACTGGCGGGGAAAGAGCTGGCGGGAAGAGCTGGAGGGCACGGGAGGAGACCTGGCGGGGAAGAACTGGCGGGGAAGACCCGAGATAAATAATTCATGAGGAGCGGCGCCCTGCGGCGTTTCCAAACTTTTTTGGTGCGCCAGGAATATCAGAGTGTGGGGAAGAAGGGGAGCGAATAGACGGGGATATAAAAAGGGAGACGGGAAGACGAGCAAAGCTGGAAGAGGAAAAGAAGTAAGGAGATATGGCAACGCATGCTAAATACAGGAGACAGAGGCACATTGAAGGCAAGGGGTAAGCAAGACAGACACCTACAGAGGCGAGCGACACAGAGACAGAAGGTAGAAAGGGATTTCCACACTTCTGCAATGACCCAAAGTGGTTGTTTGCCGAGACTGCAGGAGGTCAGGTGTTGAGGTCAGATCAGTCGGTCAGCGACTCCGCCGGCCGGGCGGGATTTCCAGCACATGGCCTGCGGCCAGGCCGGCAGGCGAGGCCCGACATGCCACCACATCGCAAACATGGCATGATGAACACGCGTGGCGAGCAGCCAGGCAGCCCACATCGTGGGGATATCTTCATGCACGAGCGGTTGAGACCGTGGACAGCCAGCAATGAATGCGCCAGGTTAAGCGTGTCACGCACCGGTGATAACGGCGCTTTGTCGGGCGTTTTTCCGAACGGCGCGTTTTTCGTTTTTTCTTAATGGCGGGGATTACGGGGCTTTTGTTTTTGAACATCAGGTCAGCCTACCACAAGGCGACTTCGAGGAGATGGCTGCGGAGAGAGCATAAATCACGACCGAAAAACATCTGAACCAAACATGTGGAAACACAGGCGGGGGTAATCCACCCCGCCTGACCGGCACCGTGTGTAACCGCACACTCTAGCTGACCTTGGGTGCTTGCAAAATTGTCCTTTGGCCCCCGTGGGCTGCGGCGCACAAATGACGCAAAGTTACACGCATCACAGTCCGCAGGTCATGTGCCCCGTAATCACCCAACTGGTTCCAATAGCGTTACACTTCGCAGGCACGAAGCCTGCGACCTTGACATTTCAAACCAAGCACCGGCGGCTCGCAGTTACCACAATAAGCAGACGCGGCTGGTAGCAGAGTTCCGGCCAGGTGCTTCTCAGTACCTCGCTGTCGGGGCAGGCTCTCCGCCGGTGCCACCCCCGTCCGTCCCATGCAAGCCCCGTCCAAACCAGACTTCTGGTATCGCGTTCGTCGGTGGGGATTGCCGAGACTGTCTGGGAGATAGCGCACGGAAGCGAGCCCGTCCGGCGGAGGATGCCGGTTTGTCCAACACTGCGGTTTGGGTGTCTTGGGTCGGACCAGCCTGCGACTGCAGGTGTCCGTGGCTGGTGGCGCGGGCGGTGGGTCGCCGGGAACGCCAGCGACCGAACCCCGCGCCGCGCTGCCGCCGCACCGCCACGCGCCGCGCGGTGCTGAGACGACCGCGGCGTTTGTGGCGCAACGGGCAAGACGGGACGCTGGGCGTTTGCCCGCGAAGGGTGGCACAATCGGGTTGTGGCGAATGCGGAGGCGAGACAAGAAGCCGTGAGGCAACGTAATGCTGCATGGAGCGCATGCGTAGAGATCCGCTGGAGTTTTGTAACTTGGTTCAAATAAGCTCAGCTATCAAAACATCTAGCCCATAGAGTAAGCCCAAAGGAGACTGATGCAACAGTAGACTTTGTGGTGCTCAAGTTGGCGGTACTAAACTTAGAAAATTAAGCTGAGGGAAGACTATCTATCCTCTGGCAAATCTTGACTTGCAGGAAAAGAGCTTGATCTGAGCCCGGGCCTGAACGATTAAACCTCACAGAACTACATCATCCCCGATGAAGACCTAGATTTCGCTGTATGCTTACGCCGTGCGCACTCTGCTGACTTGTGTCTCCAGTTCAGAGGTGAAACAGATAATCGTACACAGCACTGCTTACATACTCCGAACTCAGGACCGGGGCTTGCTGCTGACCTTCTCACATCGCTCAGCATGCTGAAGAGTTTCGCCGCACGCCACGACGTTCAGTGCAGGTCTCCAACGGGCAACGATCGTTTCCAAATCCGGGTCAGGAAAAGGTCACCGCTTTCATGTTAAGCGCTCCGCTAGGCGCGGGAGCCCAAGGACAAGACACGCCGTTTATGCACGGTCTCAGCGCACGCCGCACGGCGCACGGCGCATAGCACACAGCGCACAGCGCACAGCGCACAGCGCCCAGCGCACGGCGCACAGCGCACAGCGAACAGCACACGGCGCACAGCGCACAGCGCACGGCCCACGGTGCACGGCGCACAGCGCACGGCCCCCAGCGCGCGCGTGCAGCTCCAGCTCCACGCCTGTCTACAGACCCGGCTCTAACGCCGGGATTACGGAAGCCCCGTGCACCTGTCGGGGAAGGCTCGGATTACAGCGCCCAGTGAGGAAGGATTATGGCCCAGGAAGGCAATCGACGTCCCATCCATTGCTTGGCGTTCGGCCAGGTGCCCCGCGGCCCAGCACGCCGGCGATCCGGCCAGGGGCGGCGGCTGCGACAGCCCTGAGCAGTCAGTCACCGCCCGGCCGACGACGAGGTGAACGGAGGGAGGAGATGAGCGGAGGGAGGAGATGAGCGGGGGGGGGGAGATGAGCGGAGGGGAGGAGATGAGCGGAGGAGAGGAGATGAGCGGAGGGAGGAGATACGCAAAGGGGAGGAGATGAGCAGAGGGGAGAAGATGAGCGGTGGGGGAAATGAGCCAAGGGGAGGAGACGAGCGGAGGAGAAGAGATGAGTGAAGGGGAGGAGATGAGCGGAGGAGAGGAGATGAGGGGGAGGAGATGAGCAGAGAGAAGGGGATGAGACGATGAGGGGAGATGAGCAGAGGGAGGGACTTAAGGGAAGGGAGAAGAAACAGAGTAGGAGATGAGCAGAGGGGAGAAGATGAGACGTCTGCGTCGAGTCCTGACGGCGCACCGCCGAGGTAACCTCACGGCGAGTGACCTCCAGCGTCACCTGACCCGCGTGTTGACCGGTGAAGAGGAGTGCTGGAAACTGGGGTGTTTGTGGGCGCGGGGCCCAACCGCGAGCTGAAGGACAGGAGAAAACGAGCCGTCACCGTCCGTGACGCGCGGAGGGTCGAGGCCCGAAGCAGGGCTCTTCGGGAAGGTGGGACAAGGTCTGAAGTGGTGGGAAAGTCGCCTACGCTTTGGTTCTCTTTCCCAGCCATGAAGCGTTCGCAAACAGTGCTTGAAACCCTCAACTCGAAAGCCGCTCCACACCTGAAAGTGGTGATCACGCTGTTTTGGGTCCGCGTTGTTGACAGATGCCCTCCCCCGATGCCTGCGGGACCAAAGCGTTCCAAAGCAACCGTTTTCGTCACGAGACTGAACCTCATACTTGCTCCACTCAGGGTCAAGGCCTGACCCCTGACCTAAGATTACGCTGCCAGCACGCCACCCGTGAACTCTTGTGCGGTATCAAAATCAGCGCGAGGCAACGCCGCTAGAACTCAGACGATGATCAGCTGATATTGAGCAATGACCGATACTTGCACCACCCGGGCTCAAATAAGGGTTTGCTTTGCATGCTAAGCAGGTACGTGTCAGCTGGTAGCTATCAAACACTTTGCAAGCACGCCAGCAAAACAACAAAGCGTTCATCGGCCCTGGTGCAGCGAAAGTGATGTGGCCTAACCAATGACCCGGAAACAAGGTGCGTTTGAAACACTCACATTATTTGATGAAATGATACCCGAAAAACTCATATAATTTACAGTTCGGTGTTGCGTGTCCATTCAGGCCGTATTTGCATTGCCATTGTGTTTTTGGTGCACGGTTGTGCACGTTCACACGCTTACTCCCAAGTCCAAAGTGATTTGACTGCTGCAAAGGCAACTATCCTTGAGATGAAACGGGCAATAAAACCAGGTGGATAATTTGTCGGGCCGCTTTCTGCAAACTACGCGTCGCTATGGCAACAATCAGTCATGCGGAAATCTGTGGGGTTTTGCAGACAAAAGGGACTGCAGCAAAGCCGTATTGGAATAGATCATGTGATCGCCAGGTCGCCGACTTATCTCACAAGATAAGGCGCTGCCAAAGCAGGGCCAAAGATATCACAAATAAGGTTTTCACATTTGTGTGCGAGTCGCACAACGATGTCCGCGATATCGTGGAGCATTTTCAGTAACGCGGCGGCTAACGCAGACGCGTTAACCACTACACTACCGGCACCCCCGCAGATGAGGATCCTGACCGCGGACAGCCAGATGATAAGCAATAAAAAAGAAAACAAAAAACTGCATTGCGAGATAGATGATAGGACATCTTTTCGAGAGCCAAATGAGAGCTAGTAAGCTGGGGCATACCTAGTTGGCATGCACTCACCCATTTCGAATTATTAGCCGAGCGTGGCGTCTGGTGCGGGACATCAGCATATGCTTTGGACGCCGTGATTCCTTCTGTCTTAACGACGTACTCGCGGCTGGGAGCGTATGAAAGAGTTAGGCCTTTCGAGACGTGGAAAACGTGTTTAATTGACGTATGTGGAAAGTTGTGGCGTTGTTTTCTCATTCATCAACCGGTCTTTCCGTCAGAATCTTAGTCAGGCTTTCATTTCTGCATTCAAGTGTGAAGGTTCAATCCCTCTAATCGTTGACATGACATGGCACGTGCAAGGATCCTTACAGGCTTCTTGTGAGATCCTGAGCCATCAGTCGGTCGCCGAGGCTCACGAGTACAGCGGAATTCGGTACGGGACGCCGCTCACTTCCGGTCCGCGGCGGTGCGCCGGCACCCGCCGTATCCGCCTCTGCCCCTTCACCCGAACGCTCGACCGAGGCGAGAGGCGAGACGCGAGGCGACGGCGAAGAAACTCTTCACCGCCGCGAAACTCCCCACATTCCGCGTGAGATGAGTCAGCGACCCGTAAGCAGAGGCGATCGTTGCGCAACACGGCGGGCGCCGCGCCAGGTCCAAACAGCAGCCTTGAGACAACGGCCGGGGTGGGAGGGCACGGCCACAGGTGGTCCCATTCAACCGGCACCGCTAACTCCGCTGCATGCAGCGCCGCGACCACCCCCGCCAACATGGCGCCCCGCACTGGGTGGTGTCGG
>NW_023596805.1:406246-469316 GCF_011947565.3 Pollicipes pollicipes | reverse complement strand
TTCAACGGGCACGCAATGAAAAGGCATCCTCTGCACCGAGAGGCCGATCATCCACGACAAATACGGGATAAAGAGGCTGTCGGTGGTCCCGTGATGCTGTTTCGGTCCTCATCTCGCGCGTGCCTCAAGGGCCGGCAGCGGCGAACGCGGCGCAGCAGTGACAGCTAGCACCCTGGCCAGGGTCATGGCTGGGTGCGCTGTCCACCCGCACTGGTCTGGGTGCCGCTTCGCGTTGTGAAGCAGCATGCGAAGCGGCACGTAGTACCGACGCTCCGCTCCAGCACGGCTGTCGACGCAGACCCTGTCCGCCGCGGCACCGCGGGACGCTGCAGTGCTCGACGGCTGCCGGTGTCAGGCGGGGCAGCCTCACCTGGAGGAAGGGGTCGTGCAGGTCGTCGAGCGGACTCGGCTCGCCGTCGTAGTCGTCCACCATGCCCTTGCCGGGCTTGACGCGCTTCAGTCGGATGCCCTTGCCGTCCTCGGCCGACGCCGGTAGCCGGGCGCCACGACGCCGCATCCTCCTGCCGGTCATGGAGAGGGAGGTGTTAGTGGTGGTCATCCTCCTGCCGGTCATGGAGAGGGAGGTGTTAGTGGTGGTCGTCCTCCTACCCTTCGCAGAGGAGGGTGGTGTTAGTGGTGGTCAGCCGCCTACCGGTCGCAGAGAGGGAGATATTAGTGGTGGTCATCCTCCTGTCGGGCGCGGAGAGGGAGGTGCCAGTGGTGGTCATCCTCCTGCCGGTCGCAGAGAGGGAGGTGTCAGTGGTGGTCATCTTCCTGCCGGTCGCAGAGAGGGAGGTGTCAGTGGTGGTCATCTTCCTGCCGGTCGCAGAGGGGGAGGTGTCAGTGGTGGTCATCTTCCTGCCGGTCGCAGAGAGGGAGGTGTCAGTGGTGGTCATCTTCCTGCCGGTCGCAGAGAGGGAGGTGTCAGTGGCGGTCATCCTCCTGCCGGTCGCGGGGAGGGAGGTGTTAGAGGTGGTCATCCTCCTGCCGGGCGCAGAGAGGGAGGTGTCAGTGGTGGTCATCTTCCTGCCGGTCGCAGGGAGGGAGGTGTTAGAGGTGGTCATCCTCCTGCCGGGCGCAGAGAGGGAGGTGTCAGTGGTGGTCATCTTCCTGCCGGTCGCAGGGGGGAGGTGTTAGAGGTGGTCATCCTCCTGCCGGGCGCAGAGAGGGAGGTGTCAGTGGTGGTCATCTTCCTGCCGGTCGCAGAGAGGGAGGTGTCAGTGGTGGTCATCTCCTGCCGGTCGCAGGGAGGGAGGTGTTAGAGGTGGTCATCCTCCTGCCGGCGCAGAGAGGGAGGTGCCAGTGGTGGTCATCTTCCTGCCGGTCGCAGAGAGGGAGGTGTCAGTGGTGGTCATCTTCCTACCGTGCGCAGAGAGGGAGGTGTCAGTGGTGGTCATCTTCCTGCCGGGCGCAGAGAGGGACGGTGTTAGTGGTGCGTTCATCCTCCGCCTGCCACGGAGAGCTTACACCCCCGGGCCTCCTGTCATGGGGATAGGGAAGATCTGAATCTCTGAGCGAGCGAGGAGGCTTTCTTCCGTACCTTAGATTTTACAAGCTTTTGGAGATACAAGTTTCGGTGTTGCACGTAGAAATTTGCAGGCGCTTCGGTAAAAAAGAGACATACACTGGCTCCAGTCAGCGATATCCGACCCTATGCATAGGACAATTTTCTGGACGTTCATCCACGTATCGATAGCCCTGTGGCATCAGGGATACTGCACGGTAATTGCTGCAAGCGTCATGGTGAGTGCATGCAGCCAACTGACGTCATGAGATAGGCGTTTCCCTTCCGGCAGCTGTAGGCGGTCACTTAAATAAAATGACAAACAAAAGGAAAACAAACAGATGACGGCCTTTTCACTGCCTAAGCACGAGCTGACTGAAAAACAAGCCCCAAGCAAGAGTCCCGTTTTTCAAGATATAGATACGCTGAATCTTCAGCTTGTACGTACACAATCGCAGAAAAACGTGCTTTGCCATCAGGTTCTGCACCGCACACGCCTAACGGTTCCACCTGGACAAAGGGACACACCTCGAGACACGACCGTTCGCCTCCGAGAGAACACAACAGGCGGACGCTGTCAAAGGGCCGCGGTCCAGGAAGTGGCGACAGCACCGGTCCGCTGGAGGGTGGGGTCGGCGCCTGCAGACCGGGCTGAGGCACGGGCCCGGCCTCGCCCGAGTCCGAAGGTGAGCTGGTGCCAGCCCACTCGTGGGTGGGTCTTACAGCGCCCCTCAGGAAGGAGCGGGAGGGGGGAGGGGCGCTGGCGAGCGGCGGTCCCCATCCGCCCGGCCTGGGGACGGGGACGGGCTGGGTGGCTGGGCGAACCAGGTCGGGTCAGCAGGGGTACGTTCGGAGTGGCCCGGCTGCAAACGGACGAGATCTGTCTGCGAGGGAGGGGAGGGCAGTTGATTGGTCAGAGATCTGTCTGCAAGGGAGTAGGGGGTAACTGATTGGTCCGAGATCTGTGTGCGGGGGCGTAGAAGGTGGTTGATTGATCCGAAATCTGTCTGCGAGAGAGAACGGGATGTGATTGATTGGGCCGAGATCTGTGTGCAGGGAGTAGGAGGGTGGTTGACTGGTCCGGAAAGTCAGTCGGTATGAGGAGGATTGTGTCCTGAGAGACGGAATATACCTCTCGAGCTGTTAGACAGGGCGCAATGCTCCTTTTTCAGAATGCGTACATGTGTCTTAATAGACCTCTCGAGCTGTTAGACAGGGGCAATACTCCTCTTCAGGATGCGTACGTGTGTCTAATAGAAATACTCGAGCTGTTTAGACAGGGCGCAGGCTTCTCTTTCAGATGCGTATACGTGTGTCTAATAGACCTCCCGAGCTCTGTTAGACAGGGCGCAGTACTTCTCTTTCAGGCATGCATACGTGTGTCTAATGGCAGAAAACCCGGTTCATGGGCTGTCTCCAGGTGTGAAAACATCAATTCTGGGAGTGAGAGCCCACCTCGGAACGACGCGGATGAGTATGGAAGGAAAGCTTTCTTAAGCGCTCTTGGAAGCTGAAACCATGCTGATACGCAAGAAAGAAAAGCAAGTCCGCAGGAAAGAACAAGACCGATCTGAGCCTCCAGAAACAATTTTTTAAAATTTGATTCTCCAATCTTTTTTGTGATTTGAATCTCCAATCAAACAATTCCTGAGTGCCAAGCTGGAACCGCTTGAGCAGTTTCTGCTTTCAAACAACTCAGCACCCATCAAACCACCAAGACAACAAACGATGCTGGCACGAAAACGCGCGACAGGCTGCCCCCGGTTACGCAGGTCAGAACCACGGCCGGCTCGTGCCGCAGTCCCCCCCCTCCCCCCCCCCCCCCCCCAGTTACCGGTGCTAGCTTTTTTTGTCGCCCGAGAGGCGGTGCGGCTACTTCGCCACTGGACCGTTCTGTCTCGAGTAACGAGCTGTCTCATCGGTTTGGCTGTAGAGTGCCGCATCTACCGACTGCGGCTACAGAGTAGCGTCGTGTCCGGCAGATTTCCGAATTCAGCCACGAGGTCGGACGGATTCCGTCTGGGCGAATTCCGTCGGAGTCTGACGCGTTCCGAGATGCCTGACGAGTCGTATCGCCATCTCCCGACGGAACTCGTCGGAGTCCTGCAGGGTTTACCCTCCACGCCCATCACCGCGTCCTGCGTGGCGCTTTCACCTGGCGCACGAGCGGTAACGGACCCAACAGACCGGGCCGGCGCCGCGTCTGCTATCTGCGTGTTTTTATGTGACGATCTCTTCGACGCGCGTCACACGGGCACCTGTGTCGCTAACGACCCCACCGCCAGGCGGTGCTCCCGACATTCGCGATGTCGCGCCGGGGGTCCGCGTCGACTCTTCCGACTCTTTCTTTTGTTGGCGCGCCGGCCGTTCTTTCCCGCGCCAGTTTGCAATCCAAGCTGTTATACGGCCGTCGGCCGACCGGAAATGAACAGGGAAAAACGCGGCGAAGCATTACAACGCCGCTCTCAAAAGTCCAGCCGAATCGACATATGTTGAGGCGGAGAATTGTAAGCCTGTGACTGATAGCATCGGAGTCGGGATGGAAAGGAGGCTCTGATTTTAAAGCGCCCGTATTGTCCCGGGGGATCAATAGATACAACAGCCCCGTTACGGGATGATTAGCGAAGTCTTTCAGCCGAACCGCTGCCATCATCGGAAAAAAGGATCGGGCGCGGCGGATTTCTCTTGTAATCGCTGATTTCTCCAATTTCTGGATTTTTCCAGCAGCGTCTAACGACAACACCGGCAGGATGTCGGCCCATGCCCAAACGAATGGCAGATCGCAACTGAGCGCCAAACAGCAGTGACGATCACCTACCTCATCACATCTGAGCGCGAAACAGCAAGTGACGCACCCACCTTCATGACATCTGGGCGCGAGACAGCAGTGACGTCAACCCACATCCTATGACAGCAGCGCAGACGATGACGATGAGGATGGCCAGCAGGAGAGCCACGACGATTCCCACGATAATGGAAATCTTCTCCTGCCCCTCTGCCGGTCAAGAGGGTCGGTGTCATCTTCGTCTTGCGGCACCTCCGCTTATGACATCACAGCATACTAACATATGACGTCACGGTACGTTGTGGTGTCTTGCAGTTTCGGTCCGACAGTCCGGGACATTGGTTCGGCTTATCGGGTTTCACCCGCCCAATACTATACCACCACGAACGGATATTCCTTAAGTGTTACATTGAACCGGCGCACTTCAAAATGGAACGGGGTAACTGCCTCCTCATAATGTTTGCGACTCAGGCAGCGGTCAGCATTAGAAACAAGCTTTTTGAACCAGTGCTAAACTGAACTAGTTCACTAGTGAACTAAATGCACCACATGACACAACCACCTTCATGGGGATTCCGCTACGAGCCATGGAGGAAAGTCGTGGAAGAGAAAGAGGGCTGTCAGTGCCTCCATTCACAAAACCTTCCTTTGCATGATAAACGCCAGCACATGCATTCATTACCATTAGCCTGACTTACAACTCGAGCTGATCTATTATCCCTGACCTGAACACATCCCTCAGCCTGTTTATGATCTTGTTGGACACGGAAGCAGGTGGGACCTGAACCTCATAATATATTCACTTTCGATTGTTGACCCGCATTTGTGTATTTCATTACGGGGCAGCTGCTGAGTGCCGGCGTATAACGGCGACGAACCTCTTTGTTGGCGTCGATGAGGAGCCGAGCTACATCACTAGCGAAGCAAGTACGCTGATGCGGGATGGTGAAATGCAATTTAAAAGTGGGAAAAACAAATGAGGCGCACATAAATAACACGCGGCGCGTCGCACATACTAATTTGTGTCCCCAAATACCCGTGCCACTAGATACCACAAGCCAGCGCCACAAGAAACTCCACAGGAATGAGGACGCGAGCTATTTGGTAGAAACTACTCGCACGCTAGTTGGCCAAGCATTTACATGAATTAACGATCATAAAGCAATCATCTTAATAGACGGTTCGCGTAGCTCAGTTGACTGGAGCGCCTGACTTCGGATTTTCTCACCGTTGGGTTGGGGATGCGGGTGAGGGGGGGGGGTTGGGGGTCGGTGGCACTCACTGTTTACCCCTGCCTGGAGGGACTGCAGCCGGTGTAGTGACCACGCTTGGGGTCACGTGACGTCAGCAGGATGGAAGTGACCGAGCCAAGCATTGGGGCAGATTTATAGCTTCGCTGCAGAATTATGCGATTGACCTGGAGTTTCACCATCGGATTGTGCTGTCAGGGTTCGCACGATATAAACTGCTTAATGCGATCTTATGTCCCAGGACTTTCATCCAACCTAGCGACCCGAAATTCTATTTCAAAAAAACTACACTTGTAGTTGAATGGCGAGGCATTCTTTAGAAGACAAACATGGGATAAGGAGGAAAGACACAAGGATTCGCAAGCTGTCTTCAAATCTAAGGCGGGGCCCGATGCGTTTGGTCTTACCTCTTCTTTGCCGAGCTCATCGATTCGTGTTCTGAAACAGAAAAAGTGTTCAGATGAGCATCATTGGGATAAGGCATTAAGGTATCACATAAGGCATTAAACGCTCGATGACGCGAATCGCCATTGTTGAAAAGGAAAAAATACACGAAAGGCAAATCAAGAAGGGACCAAAGACTGGCGAACTTCGGGAGATTCAGGTGGACACTTCCCGTGAGGACTTGTGTGTAATATGGACACACCAAAGCTGATCTGCAGCTGCAGCACGTCATGAAGATAACATTCCGAATGCAAGATAGCGGTCGCGTTTCGCGTATCTTCTCGTTCGTTTCTGTCGCAGGGACAATCTACAGATTTCACGGAATTGTCGACACATGGCTATGAGCAAAGCCTATCTGAGTGACAACGAACGCCGAAAGCCCACTCACGATGTTATAAGTCACGGAGTCCGAAAGTCATGTCCAGGGGACAACATCAGGTCTTTTTTCGTATGGAAAAAGAGGCGCACTTCAGCGCGAGGGCAGGTTAAACATCGAAGCAAGGGAGAGGGAGGGGGGGGGGGGGGGGGAGAGGCAAGTTCGGAATGTTGTACAGTTATATGGAACAAGCCGAATGATACGGACGTTCAGCGTTTTTTGTGTCTACACCTTTGGCAAGTCTTTCTGGCGTCTTGATTTGCCAGTATTTTTCACCTTAGGGCCTGTTTTTGCCGTCTTGCGGTCGCATGTACTTTTCAACCCACAGACCTGTTCTGCTGTCTTCGCTTCGTCAGTATTTGAGGCAGCTTCGAGACACTTTGCAGTCCCTTTCGGCTATTTTTGCTAAACACAATAACAAGTCTCATTGAAAGCCAATCAGTCCACGCATTAATAATGATTGCTTCACGCCTCTGGCGACACACCTTATCGAGTTACATTAAGATTTCTTACTCAAGATGACAGCGGGGAAAATTTTACATGCCTGGCACTTGCCCGACGCTGCTAGAAATTTCCAAGCATTAGCGCATTTCGTGCAGAAATGCTTCTTTTCGGGAAGTCAACTCCGTGCAGTAATCCTTCGTGAAGGCGACTATTACGTATCATTTCACTGGTGACGTAAACAAGGGAAAACCAAACACAGCCCGACCATACGGAAGACAACCTACAGACCTTGCCTGCATCACGACACGAAGGCATGAGGCTGCCAAGAATCGAATCTTATCTCGGTGTCGCTCCGAAGCATGACCGTATAATCTGGCAGGCAAGATCAGTGGCAGCCCACGTGACACGCGGAGAGGCTCCTATCAAGGTCACGCGCCCCTTATGTTTACGCGCAGCAGCTGGCGAAAACGCTCATCACGCGCAAAGTGACGTCAGAGAGTGAACGAAAGAAGAATCGAACGCATGCGCAATATGCGCATTGAGTGCTTTGGAGGCATTGGCCAGAGCGGGTCTGTGCGAAACACATGTGCATCATAGCTGACGAGTACGGTACACTGGCATTCGGGTCTATCCTTGACATGCAAGCAGGTGCGTTAAATTTCACAAACCAGACGCGTTAGACAGCAGTTTATATGACTGAGGTTTGGATGTCTTTTGAATATCGGTTTGTGGATGATTTGCACCCTTAGACAGTTTTTTAATATTTTTCGAGCTTGTTGCAATTGACTTTAAAACACAGAAAACACCTTGCCCCCTCACCCCCGCCAGGATCAACTGCAAATCATTCGAGCACAGTCGAGCAATTCAGACACAAGGGTTGCTGAAAGCGCCTAGCCACAAGTCCAAGCACACATGAGCAGTGACAGTGGGGCAGTGTCCACAACCAAAATTGCGTATCAAAACCGGAGGTGACACACCACAGGGCCAAGTTTCCACATCTTTGGGACAGCACTTCAAGTTTGAGTTTCACTAATTCTACACGTTTCCTGACTTGCTCTGCTGCGTGCTTACAGGGACAGACTCAAGGGGAGGCAGAGACGAGGCCGAACTAGACTAGCCCAAAATGCTGCGTTTGTTTCGACTACCAACGATAGTGCAAACAAACACACTTCGCTCTCGTCGATTTTCATTCTCAAGTACTTTCGCTAACATTCCGAACATGCCCCTCAACCCAGGCGCAATGCTGAGAGGGGGGGGGGGGGACACCGAGCTCCGGCACGTCCGCTGCGCCTGCGCCTGCTCCTCACCTGACGTCTCGTTAGTGACGCGGTGCAGGTATGGCTCCAACGTCGGCGAGTCGCCAATTATCTCTTCCTCGTGGGTCTCGAGGCCAGAGTTGGCGCGCGGGGCCATGATCGGCCGCCAAAACTGCCGGGCAGAACACACACAAGGTCATCGCGCGCCGGGCAGAACACACGCAAGGTCATCGCGCCGGGCAGAACACACACCAAGGTCATCACGCGCGGCAGGGCGGAGCGCCGAACCGACGATGGTCAAAATGCGTGCACGTGGTCAAAATGGGACACAAGATCAGGAGGGACAATGGTCAAACTGGACGCGTCAAAAGCGATTTGGAGCGTGTCTCCCCCTTTCCAACGTTTACCATTCGGTAGGACGCGCCCAACTGCACGCATCCGACTGTGTGTTGGCCCGCCCAGATTCGGTCTCAGGGTGGCTCGACCTGCTGTCCGGGGTTCAACAGGTGAATAGATAACCTCAGCGGTGCCCGCCGACCCAACGGTCACGCAATTGGCCGCAGATAACGGTTTGGCGCGTCGAGAACACGGGCGCCCAGCGCCGGCGCACGGGACGTGGCATGTCCAGCGTCACGAGCGTCAGGCTGGGAGGTGGGTGTGCCGGGATCTAGTGCACAAGACGTGGGATATCCAGCGTCACGAGCGTCAGGCTGGGGAGGGGGTGTGGCCGGGCTCTGGCGCACAAGACGTGGGATATCCAGCGTCACGAGCGTCAGGCTGGGGGAGGGGGGTGTGCCGGGCTCTGGCGCACAAGACGTGGGATATCCAGCGTCACGAGCGTCAGGCTGGGGGGAGGGGGTGTGCCGGGATCTAGTGCACAAGACGATGGGTGTTCAGCGCCACGAGCGTCGGGTTGGAGGGGAGCGTGAGGCGCTGGCGCACAAGACGAGGGGCTTCGTGTCACGAGCGTTGGGTGGGGGGGGGGATGGATGGGCCAGGCGCTGGTGCACGAGACGAGGTGTGTCGTATCACGAGCGTCAGGCTGGGAGAAGGGTGCGCCAGGCGCTGGCGCACACGGCGAGGGGTGTCTTGCGTCACGAGCGTTACACTGGAGGGGTGTGCCCGACGCTGCCTGGACGCTGAAGGGTGCAGGGAATCAAATAAGGGTATTCGCCATCCTCGTGCGGGGCTTTGCCGCGCTGCGCAGGGCTGTGTTGTACTGCGCTGGGCTGTACTACACTGCGCGGGGCTGTACTGTACTGCGCGGAGCTGTGCTGTACTGCGCGGGGCTGTGCTGTACTGCGCGGGGCTGTGCTGTACTGCGCGGGGCTGTACTGTACTGCGCGGGGCTGTGCTGTACTGCGCGGGGCTGTGCTGTACTGCGCGGAAATGTGCTGTACTGCACAGGGCTGTGCTGTACCGCGCGGGGCTGTGCTGTACTGCGCGGAGCTGTAATACACTGCGCGGGTCTGTACTGTACTGCGCTGGGGCTGTACTGCACTGCGCAGGGCTGTGCTGTACTGCGCGGGGGCTGTGCTGTACTGCGCGGGGCTGTCCTGTACTCGCGCTGGGCTGTAATGTACTGCACCGGGCTGTGCTGTACTGCGCTGGGCTGTACTGTATTGCGCAGGGCTGTACTGTACTGCGCAGGGCTGTGCTGTACTGCGCGGGGCTGTGCTGTACTGCGCAGGACTCTGCTGTACTGCGCGGGGCTGTGCTGTATTGCGCAGGGCTGTGCTGTACTGCGCGGGGCAGTGCTGTACTGCGCAGGGCTCTGCTGTACTGCACGGGGCTGTGCCGTACTGCGCAGGGCTGTGCTGTACTGCGCGGGGGCTGTGCTGTACTGCGCGGGGCTGTGCTGTACTGCGCGGGGCTGTGGTGTGAGCACGTGAGCTTCACGTTACCATGGCTAGTAAGGAGACTGACCAATACGCTCGCTTGATTCACCGTCTGGTCGATCAATGATGACCAATAACGCAAGCTGCATCTTGATGATCTGCACGAGGCTGACTTTGAAATGACAGGTTAAAAAGGTAGGCTTCATTCGTGCTGTTTTTATGGCCGGCATCGATTCGAGATATGAACATAAGAAAACAACAACTGTATTGAAAACCACATCAGCAACTGCACTTCATAAGCCTTTAAGTGTAATACATATGCTCAAATGCCTTGCAGAACTAGGTCATGACCTGATCCTGTATCTCTTGAATGCCTAGTTAGACAATCAACGGAATCAGACGCCCCTGCATTATAATTCCCGGGCTATGCATCCCGGCATATATGCTTGATAAGTATCCCTGTTTTAGGTTCCTACTGCGCCTGTCTTGCGAGATGATCGCGTTTATGGCATTACACCATGCTGTGCTGATGCGGTGGCTTCATGCATTTCCACTAATCACAACAAGTTTAGGATCTTTTTGTGGGATACCGGCGGCAATAAAGACGTGTTTACAGCACGTGGTTCAGCAGTAATGGATGTTTGTTGTTTCATCTTCTGCGAGCAACTGAAGCAAAAAAAAAAGAAGAAAACAAGTGATCTGACCGTGACCTGCATATGCAGCAACACCCCAACATTCCCTGCCAATAATAAGAGCTTACATAAGACCGCATGAGGTGAATGCCTTTGCCTTATGAAACTAATGCTTTTGTCCCATGGAAGCCGGTGCTGGAGACCAGTGACGTCATCCATGCGTCCTTGACTCATATACGGGTCCATGAATGGCTCAGACATGCGCCAGCACTCTGATATTGTGCAGCCAGACCATGTGTTCAGGTTTCACACTCTACAATAGACCTTTTCGTAACAGATCATTTCAGAGAGAACAAAACGCCTCCAAATCGAATGCGTGTGCTGTTTGGTGGTTTGACCTAGAAGTTTTGAAAACCACTGGATTCTAAAATGGTTAGCAAACACCTCCATTCAGACATCACAGTATTTTGCGGTGGCTTTCTTTTAAAAACAATCTTCGTGAACCAGACAGACACACGTAAAAGGTCATCATTTTTGGCTGAGCCGAAAATTATGTCCTAACCTACCCTTCACCTAACATATCCCTCAAACCTCAATTCTACTCAGATTTCAGTGCCTTGAATTTGCGTTCTCAATGTAAACAACGTTTTGAAATATTTTGTGGATTAAATTTTTCCCTGCGGAGAAATAGTTGAAATAATTGCTCCGCATTTATTTTGCCCGGTATTCCCTCATTGCCCGTCTCGTTGAGGCACTCAGATCAGCATTAGGGGAGGGAGCTCAAGCCTCTCGAAAGTACATACAGTGACGCCGCTGCCACTGCCACTGGTTCAGTTGCGATGTTTCGATAATTCGACACTCGAGCACGGCTTGCAATATCAGTGCAGCTTTGATTTCCCAAGACGCCACACGCTCGAGGTAACGGCTTTTGCGCCGCAGTACTTCGGAGAACGGTCGGTGAACTCGGAAAACCACACCGAAAATTTTCTCACATGTTTTTCTACAGGCCCTTGTCTAAGCCGATCTCCACTTGACGACCATCACGGCCGTTGGCCCACCCTAACCACAGTCTCCGCTCTGTCTCCGCAGGGCGAATTGGCTGAGTACACCAGGACGTGTCCCCGCGATTAATATGACCTCCATCTCCGGCAAAGTCCTGCTTTGTCAGTGACAACAGCACGTTTCTGGGAACTCCAGACCCGTTTCATGACTGTAACTTGTCGGATCTCATGTACGCTCTGCGCCGACGCTTCACTAATCCTCCACGCCAACGTTTACGTGAACCCGCTGCAGTTACGTCAGAGCTTCCGGTTGACTTTCTACCGGAAGCTTTCGTAATGCCACTGCGTCTCTCCGCTACCGCGTCAAACATCTACTCCGCATTAACTTTTCTAAAAATTCCGTGACGCTTCGCTCCGGCAGCTGCTCACCTCTGATGACATTTCCAGTCGGTACGTCCGGCTGGCGGGGAGGCGACATGGCGACGGCGACCTCAGCTCACCACGCAAAGGACTTAACGCGCGTAGCCAGCGCCAAGCAAACACCGCACAGGACCTTAACGCGCGTACCAGCGCCAAGCAAAACAACCGCACAAGGACCTAACGCCGTGCCAGCGCCGCACAAACACCGCACAGCCGTCCGGCCCGTCCAGGACGGGCGCCGGCGCGAGAGGCACGGGCCGGTCCGCTCCGCCGCTCGGCGGCGGCTCTCCGTGAGCTGCGCAGCTCTGTGCGCTTCGCAGCTCACGGAGCTGCCTCGCAATTCCGTGAGCTTCACGGCTCCGTGAGCCGCTTTGCAGCTCCGTGGGCCGCTTCGCAGCTCCGTGCACTTCGCAGCTCCGTGAGCTTTGTAGCTCCGTACAATTCACAGCTCCGTGAGCTTCGCAGCTTCGTGTGTTTCGCAGCTCGGTGACTCAGCAGCCGCCTCCCTCTGGACACGCGGCGCGACTGGCGCGACCGGACGTCTCCTCTCCGGACAGGTCCTCCCCGCGGGCCGGTCCTCCTCGCCCTCCGCCGCACTTCCGCGCGCACCGCCCGCCCGACCACACCCACTTCCGCCTATTGGCCTCTCGCCGGCCAGGCGTGAGGCGCCGTCTCCGGCGGCGTCGTCCGCCGCGCGTGCTCGCGCCGCGCCGCGCGTCGGCCTTGTGCTGAGCCGAGACCGGTCCTGCGCCGTCCTCCCGGTGTCCCATCCCCTCTGCGGGCCGCCGGGGTTATCTAATCAGCGCCGCGTCTTAACCTCGGAGACGTCGCGGGTCATGCGGTCGGCGGCGGTCAGCTGAGCGAGCTGATAATGATCGCGGCGCGGCCGGTGATACGGGAAGGGGAGGGGGAGGCGTGTGGCGGCGCTGCCATCGGAAGTGAGCGTCGCACATGACTGGGACCGGTCGATACGCACCGGGCGGAGGAGACGAAGATGGGAATTTGATAACTTCTCGTAGTTTCACAATCGCCCTGGATCGGCATGTATGCGCGTTCGCGGAAGGACGGGACTGCTATGGAATGCGTTTGGGGCCCTATTGATGGTAGAATTTTGATATCCGGGAACTGTCAAACTGAGTGCGAAAAAAGGCGGAAGAAATCAAACTTTTGAAAAACGTTTTATAGCGCATGTTGCAGAGCCACCTAAATGCTGCCTATCTCTTAACAGCCCGCCGTGACTTGGTGTAAGCGGCGTAGATTGCTGATGCGATAAGATTCCTGTACCCAGTGTTGACAGGCAATAGTCGCCACGTGTGTTTTATCGCCCTGTTTTCCAGCAGGTGGGGCCACGATCAGCTCAGCGGGCGGAAGCGCAGCCCAACCGAACTTCTACGGCACGGTCAGTCGACGCAATACCTAGACAGATCAAACATACCGTCTTTTATCGGGAGCGCCGAGACCACGGCATAGTTCCTCCACGGGTAAAAGTGCATAGACTCACACAAGCTCATTGTGTGCATTCAGTACCTATACGGGTCAAAAATAAGAATCTCGCAACGACCACAGGGAGTGAGCCGCCGTCCAGTCCGTCCTGGACCTGCTTGCTAAGGCATGGGCGACTTCGGCTCCGGACGCCCTGACCGAGGGTCACGACTATCATTGGCAAACCTCCCGCTCCCGTCGTTACCGAGCGCCAGACGAACGTCAAATGCACGGAGGATATCAACAAACTCCGGCTTCTTTCAAGGACGACGTCCGCGAGTCCGGAGATCGTGCGCGCCGACTCCCGTAAGCGGTGCATTCGCAGACGGCATTAATAACAAGGCGAGGACCAGAACAACCGGTGCTGTACGTGTCCGACACAGCCTCGCCGCCAAGGCTGCTCGGCGGCATCACCTGTCAGACAGGTGATCGGGGTACTAATCGTGCGCGCGCTCCGCACGATGTGGACGTGAGGATGTGGATGTGGACGAGGTCAGAGGCCAGCCAGATTATGCCGCGCTGCTCGGAGTGCCAACGGGCATACAGATGACGTTCAGGCTCGCGCTGAGAGGCCCGATTCGATGCGTCAGCGCACTGCCGCTGCGTGGAGATTGGTTCGTGGTAGGGCCACGGTCGTAACATTCCAAAATCGTTTGATGATTAATATTTGAAGCTCTAGTCAGTGTTATCGTTTCTGGACTCTACGACTCAGATGTATTCCACCAGAATGAGAAACGAACGCTCATTTTAACGCTGCATTATTCAGTACTCAGAGTGCCAAAGACCGGCTTCAAAAGTGAGTGGGTAGTGATGACTTCGCGCGTTGGTTCATCGAACTGCCCTTAAACCCTCCCGGGAGTTCGGCGTAGAAATCACGGACGACGCATTTCGCAACAAGTGGTCACACCATTCTTAGCCTCGGAGGCAAACGAGGCTCTCTCACTCAGTCCCGAAGGCAAACGAGGCTCTCTCACTCAGTCCCGAAGGCAAACAAAGCTCTCTCACTAAGTCCCGAAGGCAAACGAGGCTCTCTCACTCAGTCCCGAAGACAAACGAAGCTCTCTCAGTATCGGCAAATCACCTGCTATCAGACTTATCAAGCCCTATCACACATACCGGGCAATGCTCGAGAACAGGTAATCAGAGGCCCGGCGGAAAACCCGGCCTAGGGGCGCCAGCGGGCATCCTGACGGCAGCGCGTGCTGCCGTGCGGCCATCCACGACCACTCCCAACGACGTCACCGTGACGTCACGAGCAATGTCACTGTCCTGGCAGGACCGACTCCCCTGCAGCCTTTTCTCAAAGCGGGCTATCTTCCGTGACGCTAGACCTGTTTCGAGGGCGGGCTACCCGGGCCGATAATGACAGGCTGGTTTGCGGTGGTTTGCGGTGGTTTGCGGTGGTTGGTTTGCGGTCCTCGCTCGCGCCCGTCGTAGACGGACACCGTTGATGCTTCCGTGTATTCTATCGCGCATTGGTAAGTCCTTATCGACCCGTGTCGCGAAACTCCCCACTTGAAATCCAGCGTGCGCTGAATGCCATGCTCGTGGTTCATGACATCCGGAGATCGGATCATCGGCCTTTCAATGCATTACATCAATTGCATTGCATTGAACTGCAGCGGCATTCGATGCTGGAAATGACACGTGGCCCTTATTGAAGGAGTTATCCTATGGGTATTCCACCACAGAATTTACAAAACAAAGCTGCGGGCGGAGTCACTGGTACGCAGCCACATATCGTGTCAACGCCGGTGGCCGCCCAGGAAATCACGGTTATGGAAGACGATACTTCTGGCCAGTGAGAGCTCTCCGCATCATGTTTAGTTATGATGTGGACGAATGCGATACGGGCCCTCCAGTCAGTTGAGACAACCGCGGAAGAAACCGCAACATCGATCATTCCCTTCCTGCCTATCCTTTCTCTTACCTCTGCCTGTCTCGCTCTCTCTGGCCTTCTTCTTGCCCCCTCTCTCCCTGTCCCGTTTGTGCCTCTTCCTGTGCGTACATCATGCACAGTCAACGCGACAAGGAACGCAACGTCAACATAACATAGCATGGTGTAGCATAATATAACTCAGCACCGGAAGCTGCTGATAGCAGTTTCAGCATCAGATGCGTTAACCATGGGTGTTTGTTAAATAATTGTAGGTCTGATCATTCATCATGCCTGGAACCACCATTGATCATCCCCGCGATCATTGATCATATCATTGACCAATGCCCCGGACGCTGATCCCTGCATTTGCACTGGAAACCCGTATAGCTTGGTGCACAACCGGCCTGCACCACTCGACCTATATTTGGTGACTCGGCTCACTAGCACGCTATTTATGCATGCGGCCTGCGAGAAACGTCCACAACATCCGGCCTTACTCACATGCATGAGATCAACCGGACACGCGCTGCTCCAAGTCGAGCCTTATGCGTTGGCTTAGGTGCCGACGAACTGAAGTACGGGGGCGAAGATCACGTACGCTCTCAGTGCAATAATCGGTCACCGCGACTGGAAAGCCAATGCTAATTATTTCTTTGCATCGTAAGATAATCAAGACATCTATGAACGGAATTAAAATAGGACTCAAGCTGAATTATGTACCTACAAAATAATCCAACCCAACACAGCCTTCCTATTTCCTTGCTATTTCCTCACTTTTTGAGCCCGGAATACTTTGTTCACCGTATTGCTAGGTAAATGGCCGTTTTTCATGGAATGAAATCAGACAAGTTTCCGAACGATGGCACAAGTAGCGATATGGATACACACAGATACTGACACATAAGACGCCACATTCTAAAAGACAAATTAGATTTATCGATATCTATCGCGTAACCGTATTGTGCACAATACTTCTATACAACAAAAAAGTACTTATACATAAGCCTAACAGATGACGAAAGATAGCCATCGTTTGTTCCCTTATTGGCGACACCACGTGAGGTTGAACCTCACGAAAAGCATCGAATTTCGTCAAGAAGGGTGGAGTAGCTCATCGCGGCTGGCCATGTTTTGACCCCGCATGGGATGCCAAAAGCCCTCAGAAGCATTCCGCTGACACACCGGAGTCAGAAAAGCTCATAGTTCAGACCACTTCTGCCGCGGTGTCGATGTTCCGATAATGCTTTATGTTTAGGAGGGCTACCATCTTGAGCCGCTCGAGCGATTTAATCGTGACCAAAATTTTAACACGGGCTCCAGATCCAGCAGCAGGGTACTGGGCTCCTCTCCATACCTCCCCTCCTCCTCTCCGTAACTCCTTTTCTCCTCTCCCTACCTCCTCTTCTTCTTTCCGTACCTCCTCTCCTCCTCCCCCCTACCTCCTCTCCTCTCCCTACCCCGAGCATCGGGCAGTGGCGTCTGCGCGCCTCGGGTGTGTTGCCATGTAGGTTATGAAGCGGATAATATCACAAAACCTCGCGTTGAATGATGAGGTCCGTGTTCTATTCTCGTGTTCTCCGCATGCCGCGTGCGATCTCGCGATCTCGTGCTCGCGTTTTCCGGCGGCCGGCAGGTAGAGTCAAGGATCCGGCATCGGGTTTGAAAGGATGAGGATGCGGTAAGCGAACATTGCCGCCTTGATGCGATGCCATCCGGCGAAAGTGGAGCGGCTTCTGATCAGAGACCATCGTTTTGCGCTGGTCGCTGCAACGGGGTCGTGTCAGGGTCAAACGCCCGGTATTAGAAGATCAACGCGCCAGTCCAGGCGGGCCTCTCAGGCGCTTATCTCCTATTTGCAGCCTGCAAATCCGTTCAGCGGTACAACACCTGGGCTGTACATCGTTCGTGGAATGCTTGTTAGTGAGTCGCAGACATTAGTCGCAACTCGTGAGTTTAGCTATTTGGGACGTGCTTATGTACTGTATGGATAACTCGGAGGTTCCAATTATATCCCCATCTAATGACGGTCTTGCTGGTATTGATTTTATTGGTTATCAAAACAAAATAGCTTGACTGTCTTGTTCCATGCCAGAAATCGCGAATTTCTCATGGATTTGTGTCCCTCTCATTCTTCTCCTCGTCCTCTTCCATCGGTTTTCCTCGTTCTCGTACCTTTTTGTCCTCTCGGTCTACTCTTCCCGCCTTTCCTCTACCACCCAGTCCTTTAACATCGTCCAGCCTGAAATGGGGCAAGGCTGGGAACGCTTTGTACGCGGCCCGAAACCCGTCACTTTTTGTCTTGAGGAGAGCAGCGCGATGATGAATAGGTGGACGTGTCTGGTGGCCGGTGAAGGTTAGCCATTAGATATGTATGCTGCTTTAAATGGAGCCATTATCGCGGAGAATAGATTTCACGATAGCAGTGAAATCAAAATATCTCGATTCACACAATATAGGTGAGGTTGCATTCCATTTGGATAATAATGTGCGGATGCTGGAATAGATGTATTGTTTGGAGACTGGCAGGCCTGGGGGCTGAGGGCCACATGGGCACGTGTAGATGCTGGAATAGATGCGTTGTTTGGAGACTGGCAGGCCTGGGCGGCTGAGTTGCTCATGGGCACGTGTAGATGCTGGAATAGATGCGTTGTTTGGAGATTGGCAGGCCTGGGCGGCTGAGGGGCACATGGGCACCTATAAACTGCCGAAGAACCTGTTGCCACTGCCATCCCATGTACAAAAGCCACTCCGAGATTATCACTAAAGAACAGATTAACAATCATAAATCACGAAAACGCCTGCAAACTGCCTGGGAACTGGACACCAGGTGCACCCATGTGTAAGCTACACCTGCATGGCGTCCAAAATGCTGGGTCAAAAATACTGCCAGGGTCAGTCGACAGCTGCAGCAAGGCAGACTGAAAAGTGCACTCGTTGGCGAACAGTGCACTCGTAATGGCCATACCTTATCTCCGGATAAGCCGTGGCTATTGTGATGGCTAGAGACCAGTGAATGTACGAGTAAAACCATGACGCATTTGATGGCTGCTTCTCTAGCAGCATCCCGAATTATTCGCGAGACGGCGTCTGTGTTTGCTCGCACCAATCCTGAAGGTAGCATTTGCTTAAAGAATCAGATAAGGCAAAAGCTTCGTTTTCCTTCGGGTTCGGAAACGAACAGATGTACAAGTTCCGAAGATAATACACCCAAGAACACTCTAAGTTGATGCAGCGATTCCTTGACCTTTGCGCACTGGGGAGCAAATCATTCAGACCGGGAAAAACATGCCATTACCTCATTAGGCTCACTGGATTTATGCAGCCAACGATGAAATTGCATCGAAAACACACAATAGGGCGCGTTTAACTTGCAATCACAATCAAGAACACGCCCTGGTCTCAGATCATCGACGGCGCCTTTAACAGAAAAAGAAGAAACACAAAGCCGGATACAGCAACCCAACAGGATCTTGCACCCAACAATGCAGTGCACAATCGCACACCACAGTTTTCATTCCTTTGAAGCCCGCCGCCAAACTCTGCGTCCAAGCGTCAGTTTACAGCAACTGCAAACATGCTCCTCGCTCCGCAGCGTGAAAGATCGCGCCTGCTTCAGCTGCGAACCAGGTATCCGTTCGCACACCGAGTCACCACCAGCGGACCGGGGCTGCTTTTGCGGGGGGGGGGGCGCTCAGTCCCGCACGTGCGATTACCAAAACGGGGCATGCCACAGGCTTCTTAAGGGAGCCTCGGATGCGCGGCGCGCCCCCGGCGAGCCAACACGCACAAACGAGTAGGCGGAGTGGACAGGAAGTCCCTTCAGTGTGAAGGGTAGAAGCCAGCCCAGAAGAAGCGGTCTGCGATCCGCAGCAATGTACTGTGTGATTTTTGGCTATCACCATAGATTTGCAATAAGTTTGCAAGGCGTCATGCTGGTGCGGCGATGTTACATGCATTTACTTGTGAGTTATGCTGTAGCAGTACTGGGTTTAAGAGACATTAGTACAATCATAATGCAAGAGGTGTAAAAAGTTCTAGTTGGTAAGCTTCAAGGAATGCGCTCAAAATTTGTGCAGGCCTGCCTGTAGGTTGCAGCGTTATATCGAACTCACAGTAATTTTCTTGTTTCTCTCTCAGGCTTCGTCGAGTTCCGATTATCCCTCCTCTCGCCCTTATGTAACATCCTCTCTCTCCCTCTCCCTCTTATGCAACATTCCCTTTCCCTCTCTCTCTCTTTCTCTTTCTCCGTCTTTTCCTCTCTCTCACTCTCTCTCTCTCTCTGTCCCTCTCTCTCTCTGTCTCTCTCTCCATCTTGTGCACTCTCTTTCTTCTTCTTCCTCTCTCTTCCTGTTCAGTTCTCTTTTTCTCTCGGCCTTTCCTCCCTCCCTCTTACCTCTCTCGTCAGCCTTATCAGATCCGAATCTCTCCACCCTAAATCTGCCAGACGACTCTCTCACTATTACCGAAGCAGCTCCCTAACTCGTCTGTGTCGGACGCAGGCGCCATATAATGAACACCAGGCGGAACCTTGACTCTGCTACGCCGTCAGATGGTGGAGCGCAGGGCTAAATGACCCCTGCGGCAGGACAGCCAGCTACCTTGGCATTGACCCAAATCCGTGGAGGGTGCCTCCGGCGGCGGCGCGCCAAAAGACGCGTCATCCATTAGGGGAAGCGGTTTAACAGCCAGCGGGTGGAGGTGGGAAAAGGCCGGGGTGGGGGGGGGGGGGGGGGGGGGGGGGGGGGGGGGGGGGGGGGGGGGGGGGGTGGGGGGGGGGGGGGGGGGGGGGGGGGGGGGGGGGGGGGGGGGGGGGGGGGGGGGGGGGGGGGGGGGGGGGGGGGGGGGGGGGGGGGGGGGGGGGGGGGGGGGGGGGAGGAATGAGCGCGAGGACAGCTTGTCAACATCTCACGACATCTTCTGGTGCTGCTGATGGTGTGGTTTGGTCCATTGTTGTCCAAGAGATTACCATAGCTAAGCGCTGAACTGATGAGCTGACAAGCCTTGCTGTGCTGACAAAGCCGAATTAATTATTCGTGCCACTCCCGCGACCAAACAAGCTGACACCGAAAGGCAAGCGTGGCTCCTGTTCTTTCCTTCTTTTTTCTACCTGTTCATTGTTGACTTAACCGGGCCGAAATTTGGTAAATCATGGTTGGCACATGGCCGTGCTGTGGCAGTCGGAACTGGCCTGGATTGAGGCAGTGGTCGTCAGACACCGGTGGTCGTCAGCCGCCGTTGGTCGTCAGACAACGGTGGTCGCGAGATACCGGTGGTCGTCAGATACCGGTGGTCGTCAGACACCGGCGGTCATCGGATATCGGCGATCATCAGATACCGATGGTTATCAAACACCAGTGTTCATCAAGTTCCGGTGGTCGTCAGGCACCGGTGGTTATTAGACACCATTGTTCATCAGATACCGGTAGTCGTCAGATACCGGTGGTCGTCAGATACCGGCGGTCGTCAGAAACCGGTGATTATCAGACACCGGTGGTCATCAGACACCGGTGGTCATCAGACATCGGTGTTCAGACACTACTCATGCCAGGGAAGCAAGGGAATGACACCAGGAATCATAAAATATCAGAAGCCGCTTGAAACAACATCATCAGCACGCTCATGGATCACCAGCGCCCCTTTATCGACCCTTGATCTGACAGATCTGACTTCGGCTGACTTTGGCTGACTTTGACTGAGTTTTACTGACGCTTGACGTGACGCTTCATCTGATCTGCTCTGAATTGAAGCCAAAGTCACAGCAAGGCCAGCGAGCCCTCTCACCGAGCAGTGAGCCGGTGAGAGCTCTTGCCGGCCACCGAGAAGTTATCGTCATTTGCACGGTCTGCATCTGGCCCCGTTGCGAGTCGCCGTTTCCTGTTCCATCAGCCTGACCTCCAGATTGCGCCGGCTGATACGCTGGCGAAACGCGGCTGCCATTGCAGCCCGCCCGGCCGAACAGGCGTTTTGTAAGCGCGACACACCGCGGTAGGAGAGCGTTGGACTTTGGTCATGCTGTAAAAAGTCGTCGCAGAAGCCCCTTCTAGGCCAAGTCCACCTTTTGTTACCAGACATCGCGATGTCATAATTTGCATGAGACTAGACTGGTGTTGTTCTTGCAGGCTGAGTTGCTAAGTGGCCACTTGGCATGCCGGGGAAGCATTGTGACCCCTCTCAACCCGTTGCGAAATGGAGGCTTTGTTACAACACCATGCGGGAGAGTTTGTTAACGGTTGAAGGACAGAAGGTCCCACGGCTAACACCACTGGAGGCCATGCGATACTTCACGGCCAGCGCCTCAAGGCATGTCCCACGCGCAACGAAGGGTGCTGCACGTGCTTACGTGTCCGCGGACATCTCATCGGAAATAGAAGTCTGTGGCTTGGAGCCTGCCTGAGGGCCAAGAGTGACATCACCCGCAGCACCAACTGGCGTGCGAGATATCAGTGTTGAATAATTCTAAGGTGCTAAATGCCTCGAACTGCCAACGTTAAATGATCTTAAGGTGTTGAATATCTCGAACTGCCGACGTTAAATAACCTTGGGGTGTTGAATACCTGGCACTGCCGACGTTCAAAGATCTGAAGGCGTTGAATACCTCGCACTGCCGACGTTGAATGATCTTAAGCTGTTAAATATCTCGGGCTGCCATAACTTTTCAGGTCTCAGTGGTGTGAGCGGTCTCAACTGATACAGCCACATTCCACACTCGGGGCAGCATATCGATATTACACCACCGGCAGGCGGTATGGCATTTCTAACTGTTCCGACACACGGAATCATCAGCATGTCGCGGTCTGTCTGTCAAGGCCGGCATTACCGGCCGCCTTGTCTCGCACACGTACTCGCTGGTGACCCTCCAACCATCGATACGTTCAAAGCGTGCACATTAATCCCCCGCGGCTGAATTCATGTATTCACGTGCTTAATGGTTGTCGTGGTTGTATCCATCTAGACACCTCTGTCATCTGAACATCACCAGATGCCATGTCAATGTCCACTCTGCATGACAGCGAAGCACAAATCTGGCTCACGTGTCGACGCTGCTTTCTGCATCCGGTGGCCCGATGACCCGCCATCCGGTCAGGTGCCAGTTGCCAACGCTTGGAACACGGGGAGTGTTCTCCGTGTTCAGCGTGGAGCTCCGTGCACCTCGTCTTCCTTTCCTCACCTAACGGACCCGGCGAACGCGTACAACTCTACCGCTAACGAAAGGGCTCAAGTTATCGTTACCACGGGCCGCCGCCTCGCGGTCGGGGCATGTGACCTCGCCTGCAGGTACGAGTTCAGGGCGGGTGTTTCGGCTGTGTTCCTGGCACAGATCCCTCCCTAGCGGCAACCTTCTGTAATTGCCAGCGCGACTGCAGGTCTGCACTGACCACCAACGCCGACAAAGCACGTTTACCGTGCACAGATAACGCGCGAGCATAGTGCCATCTGTGAGCGACACGCAAACTCTGCATATATCAGAGCAGCCGGTAGGTGGTGCCGACGTCGCTCTGACCCGACATCCGCGTCGAGCACACGATCTTCGTGAGGGGCCGGCACGAGCGATTGTTCAACTCCAGCGTCGGCTGGCGGCCGCCGTGTCAGGATTTCCGCCCGCGGCGCAGCCTCGGGGCGTGTCGGACGGCACGAGTACGAGCCGCGTTTGCGACACGTCGCAGGGCTTCGCCGTGCAGTCCGACGCGGCACGTGCTCGCGCGACGACCCCAGCCAGGCGGAAGCGGCGCCTGCACGCCCTTTGTGTCGGGCCGGCGAAGGCCGCACCATTCAGCCTGCCAGCGAATCGGCGGCGGCGGCGCCGGGTATCGCCAGCACCACTGGTGTCTCGTGGTGATTGGTGGTGGGGAGATGGACGTGTCGGGTTACGGCGAGACATCAGCGGAGTGTTGCTTGCGCTGCGCACATTTAGCGAGCCGAGCGCATTAAGCGAGTGCAGCCGAACGCATCAGTAATGGGGGAGGGGGGTTGAAGAATTACGGTTCAGCTCCGGGGCGTAAAGCAAAAAAAAATTGTCGTCAACCTCTCGGAGCTTCATACGTCCTTCCCACACAAAACATGGATTGTCGGATACACCCACAACAAACTGCTGCTGTGAGGAAGCGTTCAGATTGGCCCGGAGTATAGGTTCGAATTGTTTTTCGGTTTGGCGTCTTTTAATTTACTCACGAGAAAATCATTTTTTATCAATTCTCTTTTACGAGTATGAGTTGCCCGCAACGTGCGATGTGTCGTGGGGGCTCCAACGGGTAAGCTACAAACGTCGCAATTCTGACACAATACCTACTGTTACAAACCGATGCCTCAAAACGATAACGAACATCCACATAATTTCCTACCTACCAGGCACCTCACCCCCACACCCTTCGACACCGTGACCCAAAATAACGCACCGGTGAAAGTGTGACGTCACTGATTCCGATCAGTGACGTGTGCGTGGCGCTTCAAAGACCTGACGTCGTCCACGGAGACGGAGGGCAAAAACCCGTCCTGCGTCCGGCCCGGCGGCGGAGGCGGAGGCCCGCACGCACCCGGAGCATGCAACAAGCGGCAGATATTCGACGAGCACCGTCGCTTAGCCGGCATCCACTGCCGTAGCCGCGATCAACACGCGCGTCGAGGGTTATGCAGGCGGAATACGGAGTGGGTTTCCACACAGGACGCGATTTTGCGACGTTTCGAAACCAGCTGCGGCTATATGGCCGGGACAAGCGTGCGTTATCATCGACCGCACCAGGCAACCGCAACACGTTATCGGAGACCCGAGGGTGCGCTGCCCGCTTTGTTGGAAACCAGCGTGGGGCTCGGGCCGCGGCATGCACCCACGTAAGGCAGATATTGTAAAAATGGGCCCGGTGGCGTATAGCTGCCCAGGGCCTCAGGGTTCCAATCAGACACACACACACACCATCAACACACCACACAATTATATATCTATATATCTTATATATATATATATATATATTACACGTAGGGGGATGTTGCATATTAATCTCTTCTCTTCCAACTTCTCTTTGTTTCCTTTCCTCTCCTCTTCGATCCTCTCTTCTTCTCTCTCTCTCTCTCTCTTCTTCTCTCTATCTTCTCATCCCTTCTATTTTCTTGTCTCTCTCTGTCTCTCTCGTCTCGCTCTCTCTCTCTCTCTTCTCTCTCTCTTCTCTCTCTCTTTCTCGCTCTCTCTCTCTCTCTCGCTCTCTCTCTATTGGGGTGGGCATAAGCATAACCATTCAAATATGAGAACCCGTATGAAATTGACCCAAAGTTACATATCACGCGCACTAAGAAAAGATAGAACCCTTGAACTTAATATCTAAGTACGAGAGACAGCCATCGAACGCATAACGCATAAGTCTCGGCCTGCTTAGTTGCGCTGCCTTTCAAATTCCAGCAGCTCCACATTTAAGCAGCGAACAACAACGTCAATCATCGTCGAGGGGACGCAAGGCATGCGCTTTTCGTGACGGAATAACGGCACGCGTGCCAGGATCTCGTGCCTTACAAAACACGTGCAGCGGGTACCAGACGCGGCGCGTGACGTTTGATGTCCCGCACATACCCCTCCACCCTCGAGGCCCGGGAGGCCGCCGGCGCGCTGAGCACTCGCTGAAATCCCGCCCGCAGATTTAATCACTTATGTAACCAAGCGTGACCGTCCTTGGCGCAATTGTTTCCCGGTTTATGGTTTCGGCCGCCATCTGCGCGATCCTGACCACAGGGCTGCATTGTTTCTAGCGCCGGTTGCCACCGCTCCGCTCTCCTGTGTTCCTTCACCTCGTGCGCGGGTGTCACCCCTCAGACGAGGACGTCCGCGCCGGGGCGGGCATGGAGCGTGATTTTCGGACGCTTGTGTGGTGTCCGGGCGGTAGTGTCAGGAGTGTGATGATGACCAGGCCGGAATGTCAGGAGTGTGATCGCCAGATTGGAGCATCAGAAGTGTGATGACCAGGCGGGAGTGTCATGAGTGTGATGACCAGGCAGAAGTGCCAGGAGCGTGGTGGCCAGGGGGGTTCAGCAGTGTGATGACCAGGCGGGAGTATCAAGAGTGTGATGATGACCATGCAGGAGTATCAGGAGTGTGATGATGACCATGCAGGAGTATCAAGAGTGTGATGATGACCATGCAGGAGTATCAGGAGTGTGATGACCTTGCGGGGGGATCAGGAGTGTGATGACCATGCGGCGGCGTGGTACGGTCAGCTCACAACCGCGGAAGCTGGTGCTGGTGCTGGTTGCTGGTGCTTGTCGGTGGAGTGAGGCGGATGTCTGGCGTCTGGAGGTGGTAGGGCATGTATTAATGAACATGTAAGAGGGCGGGGAGGCCACTGTTTTAATTTCACGTTCATCATATCGATGGAAGGAGGTGGCAGCACGTAATTACTGAACACTCCTCTTTTAGACGTATTTCACGTTGAGTGAGATAGTCAATGTAGTTTACCGTTGTACCGGATCGGATGAGTTTGTCTGTGTGGAAAGCCAGGGGGCAGCTCATGGCAGTCATGGCAGATAGTCATTTGACAAGTCACACGAACACACACAAACACAAATAGCACAAAACGTGGCTTTCCCCTTACCAAAATCCTCTACGGTGATATGTTCTTTGGTGTATGTTATACCACAACGCGTTGTCATGTCCCGTGGTTTGATGCCAAGAAGGACACGAGGCTACACAATACACCCATCGAAGAGTGGCGCAAAATGCGATAAGAGATAGCTTTTTCAGACGAGACAGGGCATGAAATGTAACTAGAGAACACTTGGATGCATAGCAAACTCGTTTGTTTCTGGTGGCGTCCAACACTGAAATCAGGGACGGTTTGGCAATTGTGCAGTGTGATAACTTGAAACTGAAAAAGAAATCAACCACCCAAGCCAGAACACCAGCAAGTTTCGGAAGAAAGCTTAAAAGTTTCACGCCTGAAAATCAATGAATATCGCAGAGTTCTCGCCTGACCGGTTTATCTAAACCGGACAGACCTAATCCCCGGATGGTGAAGATAAGCGCTGTTCTTATCCTTTGCCAGACAACGCATCGACCCCGTGTTTCATGCTCTGAGAAGAAGCCGCATGCGGAGATGGACGGTGAGTTACCGGTGCCGGATTTGTTCAAAGGATGTCGACTAATATAAGCACGTGGCGATAGGCGCTTTCTTCGTGTTGCGTCCAAATCGAGATCAATAATGCAGCAAGACAGGCTTGCAAATGACAGTCTGAGTGCTGATGAATACGTCCCCTTCACAGATAACGGCTAGAATGAAAACGAACGTGTCCAAAAATGAGCACGTCCGACGGATTTACAAGGCAAACGGGCCGCATTTTTGGCGCAGACTCTCCTGCTCTGCCGAATTTGACATCGGTATGTGTGAGGTTCCAGTTCTGATTGAGATCTTCGACTGGAAGGAGTTTCAAACAGATAAATGATACCGGTACTGAAAGCTTGCCATACACACAAGGCATGCCCTGACCGTTCCATAAGACGCATCATTCCAACAACATGAAAGCTCAGAATCGCGAAGCTCAAGAAAGCTCGCATTCGCGGTAGTTCCCAAACTAAGTCTCGCTGATAATCTTCTTGACGTCGCTGTGATTTGAAAACGCCTGAGCGGCTGATCCAGTACTGGGGAAAACCCAAACACCAAAATATCTCCACGATACCAGTAACTTCATCACCTTGCGATATTCTCTAGAGACATTTACATTAGTGGGAAGCAGACACAGCCCCGTGTGCCCTCATCAAGCAAGCGCTGGCACTTTACAGCATATGTCGTAACAGAGGATTTCTCCGACGAAAATGGCGAGCCCAAGTTGTCGACTCTGTTCTGCTGAGCCAGCTGGCATGGACGTTTTGTTTATCACGCATTTTGGGAAAAAGCCCTGCCTCTGCAGCCGATTTTCAGATGTTATAAAAAGCTTTCCAGATATGGCAAGAACAAATAGGCGTGCTTCACAAAGACAGTCAGCCACCCTTGTAGCCCCAGTTGGTAGAATGTCCGTTATCTAACCTCTTTATACCAGACCAGTAGGTTCGCAGCCCAGGAGCGACACTTTTGTAACGCATAGAAGAAGCTATATCGGCTCTCACCCAAAACTATTAGGCTTACACAGCTCAGGCGGGTTATTGCATAAGTAACGGCAATTCGACACAATTTAATAAAAAGGCAGCAACAAAGCGCGTCCGCTCTTCCATGGAGTGGTGGGATCCGCTTCTTCAGAGCAAGCTATTTCAAGCGAGTAGCATGCTCTCAGAATGATCTCTGTATGGCGTTTGGTCAAATTTCTTAATAAATACAGATAACTTTTAGAGCTTAAATGGAATGCCCAGCAGAACAATACATAGGAGAGGCACATCATATCATTGCGGGAGAAACTCAACCACAAGTCAGTGCAGCCAGAAGAGTATGACGGTTCGGCAAAACCATACGCCATTGTTACACGCTTAATGAGGACCACTGACATCTAGTGTCGACGTAAAACTATTGTGAGTTTTACTGTGATTGGTTATTACATCTTCAATTTTTTTGTCTGTTCAAAACAGGATAAGCTTTGGTAATAATGTGCCACTTGACCACAGAACGTCTTCGTTGACACCAATCACAAATTTATCTGCATTCTTTTTATCTGTCGCTCACGTACTGAGGTATTCTCGGCGAGCCAATGACGGCGGCCAATGACGGCGGCCAGGCTCACCGTGAGCACGATAATCCGGGGTCGAACACCGGCTCAGCTCGCCGCCAGGCCGTATTTGGGCGTCGGCACAGCGCCTGCCAGGAGTGCGGACACCAGGGGCGCGCCAAGAAAACGGCTGTAAAGCGGGAACGGTTGCCCCTCCGCCCCGCCCCCTACAGATATGGAGACCGGCTACTAACCATCACCATCACCACCATCACCACCATCACCACCAACCGAGCTGGAAACCGTGCTGAAACAAGTCGCTCTGGCGTTTGATGGTCGACGCTGATGCCGTTTGCCCAGAATGCCGCCTGCTTTCGCCCTTGACACAACCCGGCTCACCCGTTTGGAAGTCGGCGCTGAAGACTGCATTGCACAAGCTGCCGGTGGACGATACCGTCACGCATGCGCCGGCGGCTAACCGGGGACCGCAACGCGCGCCAGGAGACTAACCAGCCGGGACGTGCGGGGCTGAGGCCTGCGCCCGCTGTGTCCCGGGGTCACTCACTGCGATCGGCGAGTGATCTGAGATCTGTGCTGACAGATCGCGACTCCAAGGACCTAAGAAGTTCCTCGCGCCATGAGATAGGCCCGGCCGAGAAATCGCAGCTTGGTGGAGGGTCATCCAACGCGCGGGAAACGGCTGATCCGGGACTGCGGTGCAGTGTTGAACAAACTTTCGTCTTCACTTGCGGGAACGAACATAGCACCTGACAGCACCACACGAGCTGTTTCATCTCACCGAATCTGAACTGCCGATCTGGGCATTCGCGGCCATTCATCGTGACATCTACCATGACAGCTGATAAATAATAGCCAGAGATCCATCATAGCATCCACCCCGATGACTGATGAATAACAACCAGAGGGCGGCCGCTTGCTCAAGTCTACCCGGAGATCGCCCACGATTCGGCAGACCAGCCGCAGCTCGGTGGCTGGCACGGGGCGCGGCATCACCGCAGCTCCTGTACCGGCTCTGCCACTGGACCACATCACCGCGGAGCAGCCACAGCCTGGCCACAGCCCGGCCGCGACAGAGGCGCCATCTCGATCAGCGCCGCAGGAGCGCGGCCGGGTGGAGACGCGGAGCCGCACCCGGGGAAGCACAGTACAGGGAGTTGCACAACCATTCGATGGAAACTACACAGCCATCCGATGGGATGGGCCATGAGATGAGCTGCGCAGCCCTCCAATGGAAGCTATCCGATGGGAGCTACACTGCCAGCGGGAGGTACGCAGCTATCCCATGGAAGCCACCCGTTGGGAACTACACAGCGCCGGAGAGCCACACTGCCATCCCACCACGCACGGGCACGATCCGTCGACGACCCAGACTCGAAAGGAGTCCGGGTTGACTCGGGGCAAATGCCGCCGCCGCCGCCACGCAGTGGACCACTGAACCGAAAACAGCGGCCGGAGCAGAACAAACGCTTGTTCAACCGATCCGCCGGTAACGCACCAGCGCGCGACGCTGATCGCCCAAGTCACGGGAGAAACCGCCCCGCCGCAGAGAGAGGGCTGCCCGATAAAACACCACCGGACCGGGAGACGCTGACCGGCCGGCGGAGAGCCGGAGAGGCGGACGGCTGAGCCTTCGGTAAATGTTGACGGAGCTGACCGGAATCTGGGCGGGGTCGTTGGGTGCAGGTTGGGTGGCCGCGTTTTGGCGGGGGATGTGGCGTCGAAACTGTGTCGGAGTCGTGCTCCTGTCCAGAGTCCTCGCTTCTACATGCAATGCTACTGAATGGAGAAGTTCTTTAACCATTCAATGCGTCGTGATTTAATTCAGCACTGCAGTGCGCTTCCGCGCGCATCCCCAGATTCACAATGCATGTAAGTGTAAAGCACAAGTGTGACAGAACTGCGAGATATGCGTGTCGCTTCATTTACTAAAGGCACTGCCACCACTACAATCAATATCATATTCCTACGATCAATAATATATGTAGCGCACCGTGCTTCAAAAGAATGTCAGCACTGATATACATTGAGAGACTCCTTTCTCGCGCTCTGGAACCAATAGATAAAGAATCCAGCATTAATCGCTATGCATGACTGACACATGCGAAAATAAATACGTATCAAGCCAAGCAATACTCGACGAAACCAAGAAAGGCCTTGAGCTTCTGGCGTTTCGGTATCATGAGTTGAGGCCCACATGCGGGCGGAGACCGACCTTCAATATTCTAGGAGGTGCCTACTAGTAAAATGACTGACTTGAATGACTTCACCAAGTAAGCATTGGTTACGTGTCAAGCACAAGACTAATCTCTGACAACATAACCGATATTTGCGTGATAGCGTTTAACTAGCACCTCCTGGTATATCGAAGATAGGTGATCGTCAGCGCAACATCCTCAAGCATCCGACGACAAAGACCGCTCTGCTGGCGGCCAGCACGCCCCATAAATCCCGACCGCGCCAACCGAACGCTCGCATCCGACTCACTCCACGCAGCGGGAGAGAGCCAGCCAGCGGTTCGGCTCAGGTGAGCAGGCGAGCCCATCAGCTGGCGGCTCAGTCAGCTGACGCGGCAAGGCGCCGTCGGAGGAGGTCACGTGAAGCCTCACCTGCTGCTGTGCGCCATCACAGCGCTGCTCATCTAGCTCACGTGACACAGCAGACGGTGGAGTGCTGTGCACGGCACGGCACGAGCCGAAGGCAGCCCATGCATGACAATCGATGACACAACGTCTGCCTGGCCGAGGTTGCACAAGCTGAGTGCGGGTCACCTCCAAGCGGCGGACCATCTTAGAGCAGCAGACCATCTCAGAGCGTCAGACCATCTCAGAGCAGCAGACCATTTCATAGCGGCGGACCACTTCAGAGCAGCAGACCATCTAAAGGCGGCAGGCCATCTCGGAGCCTTGTGGTCAAAACTCTGGCAGACGGCAGACCGAGAGAGGGGCAGATGGCAGACCCCAGCCAGGCACCTCACACCCAGTGCCCACCGTGGTCTGGACCATGGAGTCACGTCTGACCACTTTTCACCAGGCGTCCCGCTCGTCCATTTGAATGACGGAGGAGCTGCGGCGCGACGCGGTTCATGGCGCCCAGTATTTCAGCGCGGAGCTAGCGTGCGGGCTCCGGCGTGCCGTGCCGTGGCGTGCCGTGGCGTGCCGTGGCGTGCCGTGGTGTGTCGTGACGTTCCGCAGCGTGCCATAGCATGCCATGCAATCGAGCTGAGACCGTGCATACCAGAGAGTCGTTGACAGGCTGGACAGACGCCCGGGTCATTGGCCTCGGCACAGGTCTGCTGCAAGGCACCGCAGCCGAGGCCTCCGCCGACCGTTGACGATTTTTGGCTGACGCCGCGTGAGAGCGAAGACTTATCACTGCATTCGCTACGCGTCTGGGAAACCAGAGGTACGGGGTTCGACTCCCCGCAGTGCCCGCCCTTTCTGCCAGGGTGAGGGGCGAACGACGTCATATAGCCTCAGCGGCTGAGAGCGGCACAAAGCCCTAACGACGGCAACTTATCGCTGCATTCTCGCGTGCAGAAGTGATGAGTGTGGAGGACCGATGTCGTTTGCCGCGTCAGTGTTATGGAAAACCGACAGGCGCCAGATGTCCCTGTTGCGACACCGATAAGCTATTGTCCTTTCCCATGTCAATCCCCAGCAAGGAAATGCAGCGATTCTGATCAATCACGGGCAGAATGGGCGAGAGCCTGAGCAGCAGCGGTGCTCGAGGGCAGACAGGGATGTTTTTAGCACGAGTTTGCACGTCTAGCTGGTCGGACAGGTCTTGCGTGCCAGTTCTTGCCGACCGTTCAAGTAAGAGGCAGCGGGTTTCCAGCAAAACATTATCACCGAGGCTACTCTGAACAAGTCACGCATCTCGTGGCCCTGCAAACCGTTCACGAATAGCCGCAAACACCGACACCAGCCAATGACAACTAGGCGTGGTCGGGCTCAAGCACTGATCGCTTTTAGACGAGAACGGGTGGCTTTGCTGCTCAAGGGCAGCACCGCTGCGGTGAGCCCCCTCCCCTCCCCCTCCCCCTCACCGACCGCCTACATCGCTGTGGGGGGTGGGAAGCGGGGGGCGGGGCGATCGTGAGGCGCCGGCGGGCGGGGCGGCCGCAGCCGGATTTGACACACCGAGGTCGGATCACGGCGTGCGCCGCTCGGCAGGGAACGATACCCGCTGATCCCGCTGATCCTGCTGATCCCGCCGCCGCCGCGGCTACGTGAGCGCTGAGCGGCGAGCGTGCGGTCCGGTCACGACTGCTCGAGCTCCACCCCCTCCCCCATCCCCCGCCCCCGCCCCGCCCCCGCCCCCGCCCCCGCCCCTGCCCCTGCCGCGCCGGGGGACGTGGCGATCGAACGCCCACTCCTCCCTGCACCCCGGCTCCCTCCCCTGCGGGGGTGGGAAGGGAGGAGCCACGTCCGCCCGGCCGGGTGGTAGGCTGGGGATCTTCTCACGACGAAGAGGCTTGGCTGGGAAAGGGACTGCGGTGACGTCACTGCGCTAGCGAACTTCGCAGCAAACCGACTTAAAGATCCGCTAACATGGCCATGTACAAACGTGCCAGGAACAAACGCAACTACCGAGAGCATTACGGACCGATGCTCACTACTGGCGACGTTTCTCTTTTCTCTGACAAAATCGACATGGACGTTCGTAGCGCAAATGGCCCAACAGTTGCGAGAACCGTGCAATAACCGCGGCTGAAATGGCGCCGCCCACCGCGGAAGACCTGCGCGCTGCCAGCGATACCCCCACCTTCTCAAGGATTTGTACCCGCCTTGTTTCTGCAGAAAATTCTTGTTTCGCCAGTCTTTCAGCTGGAAAGATTTTCCTTGTTTACCGGCTCTCGTAAACCGTGGGAGCACTTTCGCTTGCGCCTTCGTCGCGCGTCAGGCGTCGCGCCGCCTGGTTACGGGAAGTTAGAATGAGCGTCAGCCGGTGGGCCGGAGGTGAAAATGAGCCGTCCGTTCATGGAATGGCGCGAGCTCACGTGCCGGTAAGCCTGTTAGCTCTGCACCTCGGCACAATGGCCGAGCACGGCGACCCGGGATTACACAACGTGCGGAAATAGCAGAACGTGACGCTGGCGTGCTAAGAAGCGATTCATTTTCTGCTAATAACAAAAAACTAGCTTTGCATGGTCTGTAACGTGTTTATTTTGTTAACCTTAATTTGCTCATCACGCTTTTGCTAATTTTGGTAATTAGTTATGCTAATTTGACGCATTCATTTGCTAAATTTGCTAATAATATGATGCTAACTGCTAACTGCATTTTCCTGTCTGGACAAAGTGAAGCTGTTAGTGATATCATTCGGTGAAAATGTCTTTTCATTCCACTAAGAATGAAAACAAATTTCCACCAAAAGGACAACGTTCTCAACAAGGAGAACAAAAGAACAAAAAGGACGAATTCACGGATCAATGACTGCCAGTCTGGGGGCCGGCTTGTGAGAAGGGCTAGAAGCACCGGTCCAGTGGGGACGATACCGGGGTGATATGACCAAACCGCACCCGATAGAAACATGGTTAATGGTTAAGGTTCGGTACAGTTTGGCTCAAATTCAGATCATTGATAAGTGTTGGTCACGCAACACAGCTCATATTCGGAAAGGATGTTTCTGCTTAGCGTAAGTCCTTGGTCAGCGATGTCTGCCTTGCGCCACCTAGTTTCCTAAAGCGTTATCTATGCACTTTATATAAGCAGGAAACGCCTCCAGATCTTGGCGTTTCGGCATTAGGAGCTCAGAGTTCTTATGCTGAGCCACCAACCTTCAATATACCAAGAGGTGATGGTTAAACGACGTTATATAGATAAAGCAAACGTTGCTTATATGAAGAGTAGTCGACTTTTCAAGCTGCGCCTGTAATGACGAGCTTCGTGGGGTGTCTATCTCATAAATTCAGACTTGCGATGATAAACAAACTTGAATATGAAATACCGTCAATAGCGCTTCCAACGTTTGCTCTATAAAGTCGTTTCGCCAGTGCCTCTTGACATGTTGGAGGCGATATGTCAGTATAAGAACTCTGGTCTCATGATGCGTTAACTCGGCATAAAAACCCTGATCTCATAATCCGCCAGCTCAGCTTAAGAAGTCCGGTCTCATATTGCGCCATCTCAGCATCAGAACTCTGGCCTCATCATACGTTGCCTCCGACTTGGTCCGCTCAGTAAAAAATGCGTTCCAATGAACTGCTGTGTTTGATCACGTGATCAGACCATGTCTTCATCATTGTCTTGCATCATTCTACAAGGTGATTTCTCTATGTTTTCTTTTTAGCTATCGTCTTAAAGCGTATGCTGTAGAATGATTTCATGTCAGCGGTCTCTTGACAAGTATGCGTTATGCTATGTGCATCACGCCGAAGTATTTCGTTGATGGTGCTCATTCGTCATTGTCTTGACCCTGATTTAAAACTGTGGTTACCTTCCCAATTAACATTAAACGCAAAACTCCGTCACAGGACCGTATTACCAATGCTCCTAATTACCATGCCTTCAAGGAGATTTCATCCAAAAAGACCATCAGCTCTTACGCATCGCTTATTCGCCGCACGTACATCGGTCCCGACAGGATAGGGCGAAAGTGCCAAGCGGAACATATCAGTCCAGTGCCAACTCCACCGTCTCATCCGGCCAAAACTCTAGCGGCAAGCCATTAAAGTAAGCTCGGTACTTGGCGGTTCCCTCCCCCCTCCCCCAAGGCTGTTCAGCGCCGCCTGCGTTAGACCGCTCCCGAGCGAGTGGCCCTGTTATGTCAGCCATGTCAGTTGCGTCGGTCCTCCGTCCTCACGGGCGCTGCTGAGTAGGAGGAGAGGAAATCACCCCCACAGTAGGGGCAGTAAAAATCGTCCCCACAGCGAGAGGAGTGGAGATCATCCCACAGTAGGAGTGGTAATCATCCCCACGGTTGATGTGGAAATCAACCCTACAGTAGAGTGGAAACGCCCACACAGCGTCTGCCCAGCCTCGTTTCTGCCTTTCCTTACCCTTCCACCTGTCGTCATCTCTGCTCTTTCCGCATCCATTCATTCTTCTCTCCGCTCGTTCCTCTCTCATCCTTCCCTCCCAGCCTCTGACCGGTCCTCTCTCTCCCTACCCCAGCGTCTCCGACCGTCGGCCACCGGTCACGCCCCACCGCGCCACCAGTCTGCCACCTGGCGGCGGTCCTCTCCCCGCTCGCTGACCTACATGCCGCCAAAATGGCGAAGGTCATCGGTGTTTTTGCCTGCCTGAAATTTCTCCGGCCCGACAGCACGGAGGCGTTGGTTACATGAACGAGCAGCTCGAGTCTCGAAGGATCGGCTGTGATGAGCACGCAAAATATGGAGAAGACACCGAAGCGCTGGTAACGTGCCCACGCTCCATCGAAGCACACGATCCGCATGAGGATACAATCCGGGCTGCATGCATTTCACTTCAAGGCTTGCAAAATTCGAATACTTGGATCAAAACCTATGCCATTAAAACATGTCAAACAACGACAAACAAGCAATCTTGCACAACGGCAAGCAAACATTTGTTACACAACGGGACCGTATGTATCGTCCAGTCTGGTGCGAAGTTCCTTGCGGGTGAGAGAGACGGTGATGGTTGGCGGCAGGTGGCTCCAAGATGAGGTAGCGCGATATCAAAAAAGCTCTGCGTGACACCACTGGCGGACCAGCGAGCAGTAGGCCAGCGGATCAGCGGACCAGCGGACCAGCGGACCAGCGGACCAGCGGACCAGCGGACCAGTCGACAGCGGACCAACGCACCGGCGGACCAACGGACCAGCAGACCAACGGACCAGTGGACCAGTGGACCAGCAGGCAGCCAGCCAGCGGACCAGCGGCAGTCAGCCCAGAGCCCGCGGCCGCGGCCGGGGCCGGGGACACCGGCGAACATCTGGCGTCTCGTTCCACCCCCGAGGGCGCCACCGGCGTCCCTGGAGCCGGCCAAATGATCGTTGCCTTGAGATGCTGGGAGGCTACCGGTCCGATTTCCTCCCAAGCGCAACGCGGGCGCTGGTCGCCGCTTTCGCCAACGGGTGTCGTTGCACTGACGCCAGTGGGCGAGGTTACGTGGCCTCTGCTACCCAACGCGTTGAAACAGATCACACCCGGCCACAGAAGTGACGAGAGCGAGCATGTATCACACCATCGGGATAGCCTCATGACATAAGGTTTCACTCACGCTCACGACCAAGCGCAGTTCCCCTCCGATGACCACATCGTCACGACGTAAACATCGGCGAGCACGCGTCCACGGGGATCAACCACCGTGACACCGGCGACCTTTGACCCGCGATCACCGGAAATGTGCGCCCATCACTCGCCCTCGCGCGATCAGCGGCTCGCCAGGCGCCGCGCCGGAAGAAAGCTGATGCAGGAAAGCGGGACGGGATACTTTCTCCGTGGCCGAGGTCTCCCACGGAGTGAACACGGAGTGAACACGGAGTGAACACGGAGTGATCACGGGCGCCGCCGAGCACGCGCCCGCCTTCGGCGAAGGGGCCGCCGAGGCCCGCGGTCATGCAAGCGGAGAGCAGGCAGGTGAGACAAGTGACGGGTGAGAGGCGAGTGAGAGGGACGAGTGACGGGTGAGAGATGGGCGACAGAGACGATTGATGGGTGAGACGTGTGACGGCTGAGAAACAAGTGAGACAGACGAGTGAAGGGTGAGAAACAAGTGAGGGCGACTAGTGACAGGTGGAGACAAGCGAGATGGACGAGTGACGGGTGAGAAACAAGTGAGATAGACGAGTGACGGGTAAGAGACGGGTGTCGGGTGAGAGACGAGTGATATAAACAAGTGTTCAGCAAGAGACGAGTGATATATACAAGTGTTGGAGGAGAGACGAGTGATATATACAAGTGTTGGGGACGGACAAGTGAGAGAGACGAGTGACGGGTGAGAGATGAGTGAGATAAACAGACGTCATGCGAGAGACAAGTGAGAGGGAAGTGTCGGGTGAGAAACGAGTGGTGACTGAGAGACGAGTGACAGAGACGAGTGGGGATGGGACACAACTGATAGATGGCAAATGACGGGTGGGTTGAGTTGCAACGGTCGCGCGATTCTGGTCACGCTGTCACGCGTTGGAACGCTTGGGAACGCTGGGATGCGATGATCGGCTGGGGAAATTCAAGGTCGGTGGAATGGCTGCGGACACCCACTTCTTTCAGGCATGATTACATAAATGACGTCACTCGTTTCAAATTGAATCGCAATCCCCGCTGCGTGTGGCGTGCGCGGGAACGCGAGAGCTCCTCATCTTTTTACAGCCCAGTTTCCTCTCATATCTCACGCCAAAGGCCGTCAAACGTTCAGGAGTCAGCTGGCCGCCGTCAAGCGTTCAGGAGTCAGCTGGCCGCCGTCGAGCGTTCAGGAGTCAGCTGACCATATTTGCACACTCATGCGCCCGGCTGAGCGTGCAGTGGCGCCGGCACCGGCGGAGACTGCGGGGGCGCGTCGGCGCACACGAACGCCTGGCCTCTCCCTCGCAGGTGTGCCGATCTGGCCACAGCTCGGCCACGCCGGCACGCGCCGGCCCCCGCGGGAGGGGGTGGGGTTGGGTGGGAAGGAGAGGGAGGGGCCGGGCTGGCGTGTGAGCGGCCGGCGCCTCGGGGCCGGGTCAGCGTGGGTGCGGGGCGGCCCCTGCAGAGGTCAGTTACGTAAGAGCGGCCCTGGACCGCCAGCGCGCGCGATGAACTCACAGTAATCGGGGCAGTCGCGGACGTGGGGGGCGGGGGGCGGGATAATGGGTACGTGGGCTCAGCGCCGCCGGCGGAGTCCCGCCGCGCGGTACTGCCCCGCGCGAGTCCCACACTGCCGGTCAAGGCCGAGCCGCGGCCACCGCAGGCCGCGGCGCCGGCTGACTCACGCTGGAGCAGAGACGTCACAACGCGCCGACCCACGATGCTATCCGCCGTGTTTGTTATTCAGCTACACGGCTATCGCTGTATCTGGAGCCGCGTCGACAGGAATCGGTGTCGAACTGTCCTGTTAAACTAACGTCACGTCTGCCGTCAGATGAGCTGGATCGTGAGTTCGGTAGCTCTGCATCCCGTCAACTATCGATAGCGGGTACCTTGTCAACTATCGATAGCGGGTACCTCGTCAACTATCGATAGCGGGCATCGCTGTCGAAAGCAGACGATTTTGGCAATGAGATCTCACGCCGCAAAGCACTGACAATTACCCATGATTTCGCTGTGGACCGCGAATTGCATACGGTTATGACCAGCGGCGTTGTTAAGTCGACAAAGGAAAGGTTATAACGCATCGCATTGCCGTGTATATTAACCTGGCGAATCATCTCGTCCAGAATCATCATCATCAAGGTTGGCTTCGGGTATGTGAACGTTAACATCCTTCAATCTTTCTCATTAATTTTGAGTCACTACTCACACGCTCCACCCCCAGTTCGCTGCGCTGGTGCATACATGAATACGCGCCCGAACTGAACCAATCTGACAAGTGAGGCCGGAGAACACGGTATCGGAGGGGGAGGGGAGGCGGGGGGGGGGGGGGGGGGATAATGGAGGTGATGACGCTCTCTGTTCTCCGCAGCTCTCTCTCCTCAGTGGCCTGCCCAGCGCCTTGGTGCGCCAGTTACCAGGCCGCCGCGCGCCCCAACACAACGTCCACAACGCGGACAAAAAACACCACATAGACGCACGTGCCGCGGCATACGAATGGCAAGACGTCACCCACATCGCGCCGCCGGCCGGGCTGACGGGCCCGGGATCTCAGAGCAGCCGGTTGGTCGACGGTGGGAAGCGGACGGCCGAAACCCCGAGCGAAATCCCGCGTTACCGGCTTGCACGACCAACCTGGGAGCGCGCATGCGCGCAGTGCGCTCCGTGACGTTTGCCGTTGAAAACTGTGCGCAGTTTTTAAGTGAGTATCTGCGAAAAAACGCGCCGCAGAGCCCTGTACGTGGACAGCTGGTGAACGTGCGGTCTCGACCTCATTACTCCGCGCGGCGCGGCTCCTCGACGGCCAGCCCGCGCCCGTGACCCCGACGCTAACGCGGGACGGCCGGGCTGAGCTGCGGTGTGCGGGTGGTCCTCCCGCGGCGCGACAGGGCGTGGGAACGAGGCCTGGTGCGGTGACAGACCTCGTGACCTTGACCCCGGCGTGACAGGGGTCGCGCCCAGATCACCGCCGGCTCAGATTATCGCACCGGGATCTTACCTCACCCGGTGCCGCGACGCACCGCAAAATCAGCTCACGCCGATCTCCACTGATTTTGGCACGATCTCATCGCTTCGCGATCTCTCTCAAACTGCATCTTATCTCGCTGGCATCGCTCTCACACCAATCGCCCGCCGCGCCGCCGTCTCGCCCTACCCTCATCTCCCCCGGCCGGCAGCTTGCCGCGAGACGAGGTCAGAGGTCGTGAGAAGAGGTCAGACACGGCTCTGCAGATGCGGTCCCCCAGCCTGGCGTGCCAGCACCGGTGGGTCCCGCCCTGCCTCTGCCAGCACCGGTGGGTCCCGCCCTGCCTCTGCCAGCACCGGCAGGCCCGCCCTGCCTCTGCCAGCGCTCCGCAGGTCCGTTGCCCGCACTTGGCCGACTTGGCGACTTAGCGAACCGTCCGGACAGGCTGTGGGGCCCCGCTGTCGCCCCCGACAGACGGCCCAGTGACTTCTGCACGAGCAGCGGCCGCCACTGAGGCCAGCCTCATTAACAGCGCACCTGCAGGGCGCGGCGTTCATGGCCTGCTCGTAAACGTCAGCACTTCGTATTGCCTCTGGGGCTGGGATCCGAGACATTGTGTGGCCAGGTAGCCCAATAACCTTTCGATCGCTTTATGGCGCATGGGTCTGCTGTCGTCGTCATTTCCGCCGCGCGTAACTATGTTGGGGATGGAACAGCTTGTCCGGCATGTTTATGAGCTAGTCGCTGTTCCTAAGGACCAGTCCTCGGGAAAGTCACCCTGGAAGAGCACCCATCATCGCCACAGCCGCGAGCGTGCCCATCTCCGGTGATATCTTGGCTGTGCGAGGGCTTTGGGAGGCCCTCGTGAGGCCCTTGACCCGGCTTGGTATCCGCGTGAGTCACCAGCCCGTCCAGCTCCACCCGCCCCCACTTTCTCCTCTGACTCCGACTCGGCTACGACGGCCTATCAACGAGCACGAGGCACGTGAGTCGGCCGAGTCAAGGTGTCGAGAAGGTCGAGTCGCGGGCCCGCCGGCGCGCGATGAGACCGAGTCGCGGTGTCGCTGGCATCTGAGAAGCCGAGTCAAGATGTCACCGGCGCGCGAGGAGACCGAGTCGACGCGCTCTCGGCTCGCGGTGCGGCCAGTGAAGGCGACAGCGACGCACGCGCGGACGGAGCCAGAACTAGTACAAACTCGTGTGGCGCGCGCACAGGAACTTCGACGGGGACGGAGTGGATGGGTGTGGGTATAAGGTGACACTGACCTCTATTATTCGTTCAGTTTGCCATAAACACTGAGGCGCCTCACGGAATAAGGGCTTGCTGTCGCCTTTTGGACATCACCACACCGCCGTCCTCCAGGGGAGGCTCGGCACCCCGCAGTTTTGATGACAGCGACGACAGCGAACTGACTTATACGGCGAGCAAATACAGATCGAGGTTTGGGCAACTCTGACCAGTTTTTCGCCCGCGTGTTGTAACTGACAGAACGCAAGCGTGACATAACTGCGCTGTAAAAAGGCAAGGGACGACCGCTTCGTTTGCTACTGACGCCAACTCAAGACACTTGAGCGTCTATGCCATGGCAGATTCAAGGCTGCTTTATTTAGCGTCACTGTATCCCAGAAATGTTCATGGCCGGCTTGCCTCCGGCGTGTCACCTCCGTTTGCTTTGGATGCCCTTCCATATCCACGTTTTGGCACTCAAATGGTAAGACAAATGATAGTCCAAGGCTGCAAGCCTGTTAGCGCTCGGCAGGACTGCGCTAACATCCGGACCCTTCTCTGACAAAGATGCTGGCGATGTAGCTTTCGTTCCAAGCCGCATCTGGCGCGCCTAAGGCTCTGTAAGTCCGCAAGTCCGTGTGTGTCTGTATCGGTCAGCATCTGAGATCGCACTATCGCTGAGTGGGGGGAGAACGACAGAGGGAAGAGAGTGCCGACATGTAGCCTGCACTGCTGACATGTAGACTGCACTGCTGACGTGTGGACTGCACTGCTGACGTGTGGACCACACCGCTGGTGTGTGGACCGCACTGCTGACATGTAGACTGCACTGCTGACGTGTGGACTGCACTGCTGACGTGCGGACCACACCGCTGGTGTGTGGACCGCACTGCTGACATGTGGACCGCGCTGCTGACGTGTGGGCAGCGCTGCCCCACGCGCTCCTAACCTCTTTGTAAAACACTCAGACCTCGGTGAATGACGTCAGAGACTAGCACGGTCTCTCACCGCCTACATCGCTGTATGCTAATTTTACGGATAAATTCTGTGGTATTGGTAACTGCGCTCCAATCTTACCTAGGCCTCACGACGGCCATCCTCCCTGCACGACAAACGTCGGCAGCCTCAGAGTGGGCTAAGCGCGGAGAGCACGACATGAAATCGCAATCTCTGGCAAAAGATCGCACGTGACCTGGCCGCGAAAACTACCGCGGAGGTGGACAGCCCTGTGCAATACCGACCTCAGGCTGCGAGACGCACTGCCCCGTCTTGCCAGGTCGGAGGTCAGGTGCGTCCGACGGCCGTCGCCAGGTGACCGGTCATGCAGCGTGGGTGTGGAGCCTGACCTTGTTCGGACGAATAGACCGCTGACGAAACCGAGCCGGGTGGCGTTGCCCCAGCGCAGCCGAAGCAGCGGGCCGTTTCACAACGGCGCGGCGCGCGGGCCGGCTCTGTATAGACGCGGGCCGGCGGACTGGCTCGTAACGATCGTCACGAAAAGGCAGTCCGATGCACTGTGACTGCGACTGTAGGCGTCACCTCGGTGTGGAGGGATGCAGCGTCACCGTACAGCGTGCGACCATGGAGCGGCTCAAGAGAAGGTCATTGCCCACCAGGTCATGGCAAAGTGACCGCTTTTCCTTTGCTGCGTGTCATCACACGATGTGAACAGTCACCAACATGACGTGGAAATGTACATTTCTTGAGAGAATGTGCAAATTCTGAAGAGCTTAAAAGAACTTTGCATGTCGGTACGACCCAAGCAGACTCATGGATTAGGCTCCACTCTGATATTGAATTGTCATGCTTGCATTTGAAGTCCATAGTGTGCTTTCAGAGATAACCTGAAAAGTGCAGTTCCTCGTCTCGGCGTTTTGCTGACACGTGATGCATACGAGCGCCTTGGCATTTTATCCAGTATGACATCAGGTCATGCAAAGCTCCATTCCACTTCAGTTGTGGACCCAATCTGGCCTGCAGACGGATCATTCTGACCTGTAAGGAGTCTATTCTGGCGTAACGGGAGCCCATTTCTGACCCTTACAGGGCTCATTCAGGCCTGTAGTGCATCCATTCTAACCTGAAGGGAGTCGATTGTTGACGGTGCATTCGGGCTTGTAGGGGCCCACCATCTAATCTCAGAGCACCCAATTTGGCACTTCGGAGTTTGCCCGCAAAACTTGAGCATAGTTGGCGCACCTCCTGGCTTGACAACTCCCACCTTCTTGCGAGAGCACCCCACCTTCTCCTGTACTAGTAGTATCGTACTGTTACATGCCATTCCATGCACGATCGCCGACTGTAGAGCAGTTCAAAAGAGCAGCCAGGCTCCTCCTCACACGTCACAAACCGTCAGCACGGCAAAATGAAATCTTCTTCGCATTTATCATACCCGCTATCTCCCTGTCACCTCACCGCTCCCGCCTCCTCGCGTGCTCTCCCCGCCTTCTCCCGTACTCTCCCCACTTCCTCCCGCGCTCTCCCCACCTCCTCCCGTGCTCTCCCTACCTCCTCCCGCGCTCTACCCGCACCCTGCGGTGTTCCTTTCGTCAGCTGACCGGCCCATCAGCCATCGGGGTAAACACGCTCTGACCTATATCAGGCGACCAAACGGGCCACTTTGCCCGGGGCTTCCAGCTGGCGGCTGAGCGGGGCGGGGGGGGGGGGGGGGGCGATGATGCAGCCTGCAGTCGCGGCAGCTGTTAACGCCTGCTGGGTGTTGGGCAACTGCGGAGCCGGTCCACGCGCCGCTGCGTTGTTGACGGGTTGGTTTCGGACGTGTTTGTGGACCTGGAGGTGCATTGCAATGCAGTGGATGGTGCTGCGGGGAAGGTCGTCGGACGCCGGAACAGCGCTCGTGGATCGTTCATTTCTGGGAGCGTCAGACGTGCAACATGAGGAGCTGGGCTCTCTGAACGTTGTGACAGATTTCGGACGCGGCGGCGGCGACGTCATTTATTTAGTGCCCCCCTGCAATTTACGCCGCAGGTCAAGTATCGCAACCATGACTATGGCGCAGCGCGGGAGCAACTCATGCTTTGCGCAAGCATTAATTTGATGGCTTGTGAGCGCACGCACGGCACAAACTTTTCGGCTCATTATTAGTCATTGCGTCAACCGGGTCACCACGCTGAAGAACAGTCGAGTAATAACATGCGATGTGGTGTCTTCTATGAAACACCGATTCCCCGGGTGTACCAATGCGGAGCCTCGCAGCTGGCGGGGAAGAGCTGGCAGGGAAGAGCTGGAGGGACGGGGAGGAGACCTGGCGGGGAAGAACTGGCGGGGAAGACCCGAGATAAATAATTCATGAGGAGCGGCACCCTGCGGCGTTTCCAAACTTTTTTGGTGCGCCAGGAATATCAGAGTGTGGGGGAGAAGGGGAGCGAATAGACGGGGATATAAAAAGGGAGACGGGAAGACGAGCAAAGCTGGAAGAGGAAAAGAAGTAAGGAGATATGGCAACGCATGCTAAATACAGGAGACAGAGGCACATTGAAGGCAAGGGGTAAGCAAGACAGACACCTACAGAGGCGAGCGACACAGAGACAGAAGGTAGAAAGGGACTTCCACACTTCTGCAATGACCCAAAGTGGTTGTTTGCCGAGGCTGCAGGAGGTCAGGTGTTGAGGTCAGATCAGTCGGTCAGCGACTCCGCCGGCCGGGCGGGATTTCCAGCACATGGCCTGCGGCCAGGCCGGCAGGCGAGGCCCGACATGCCACCACATCGCAAACATGGCATGATGAACACGTGTGGCGAGCAGCCAGGCAGCCCACATCGTGGGGATATCTTCATGCACGAGCAGTTGAGACCGTGGACAGCCAGCAATGAATGCGCCAGGTTAAGCGTGTCACGCACCGGTGATAACGGCGCTTTGTCGGGCGTTTTTCCGAACGGCGCGTTTTTCGTTTTTTCTTAATGGCGGGGATTACGGGGCTTTTGTTTTTGAACATCAGGTCAGCCTACCACAAGGCGACTTCGAGGAGATGGCTGCGGAGAGAGCATAAATCACGACCGAAAAACATCCGAACCAAACATGTGGAAACACAGGCGGGGGTAATCCACCCCGCCTGACCGGCACCGTGTGTAACTACACACTCTAGCTGACCTTGGGTGCTTGCAAAATTGTCCTTTGGCCCCCGTGGGCTACGGCGCACAAATGACGCAAAGTTACACGCATCACAGTCCGCAGGTCATGTGCCCCGTAATCACCCAACTGGTTCCAATAGCGTTACACTTCGCAGGCACGAAGCCTGCGACCTTGACATTTCAAACCAAGCACCGGCGGCTCGCAGTTACCACAATAAGCAGACGCGGCTGGTAGCAGAGTTCCGGCCAGGTGCTTCTCAGTACCTCGCTGTCGGGGCAGGCTCTCCGCCGGTGCCACCCCCGTCCGTCCCATGCAAGCCCCGTCCAAACCAGACTTCTGGTATCGCGTTCGTCGGTGGGGATTGCCGAGACTGTCTGGGAGATAGCGCACGGAAGCGAGCCCGTCCGGCGGAGGATGCCGGTTTGTCCAACACTGCGGTTTGGGTGTCTTGGGTCGGACCAGCCTGCGACTGCAGGTGTCCGTGGCTGATGGCGCGGGCGGTGGGTCGCCGGGAACGCCAGCAACCGAACCCCGCGCCGCGCTGCCGCCGCACCGCCACGCGCCGCGCGGTGCTGAGACGACCGCGGCGTTTGTGGCGCAACGGGCAAGACAGGACGCTGGGCGTTTGCCCGCGAAGGGTGGCACAATCGGGTTGTGGCGAATGCGGAGGCGAGACAAGAAGCCGTGAGGCAACGTAATGCTGCATGGAGCGCATGCGTAGAGATCCGCTGGAGTTTTGTACTTGGTTCAAATAAGCTCAGCTATCAAAACATCTAGCCCATAGAGTAAGCCCAAAGGAGACTGATGCAACAGTAGACTTTGTGGTGCTCAAGTTGCGGTACTAAACTTAGAAAATTAAGCTGAGGGAAGACTATCTATCCTCTGGCAAATCTTGACTTGCAGGAAAAGAGCTTGATCTGAGCCCGGGCCTGAACGATTAAACCTCACAGAACTACATCATCCCCGATGAAGACCTAGATTTCGCTGTATGCTTACGGCCGTGCGCACTCTGCTGACTTGTGTCTCCAGTTCAGAGGTGAAAACAGATAATCGTACACAGCACTGCTTACATACTCCGAACTCAGGACCGGGGCTTGCTGCTGACCTTCTCACATCGCTCAGCATGCTGAAGAGTTTCGCCGCACGCCACGACGTTCAGTGCAGGTCCTCCAACGGGCAACGATCGTTTCCAAATCCGGGTCAGGAAAAGGTCACCGCTTTCCATGTTAAGCGCTCCGCTAGGCGCGGGAGCCCAAGGACAAGACACGCCGTTTATGCACGGTCTCAGCGCACGCCGCACGGCGCACGGCGCACAGCACACAGCGCACAGCGCACAGCGCACAGCGCCCAGCGCACGGCGCACAGCGCACAGCGAACAGCACACCGGCGCACAGCGCACAGCGCACGGCCCACGGTGCACGGCGCACAGCGCACGGCCCCCAGCGCGCGCGTGCAGCTCCAGCTCCACGCCTGTCTACAGACCCGGCTCTAACGCCGGGATTACGGAAGCCCCGTGCACCTGTCGGGGAAGGCTCGGATTACAGCGCCCAGTGAGGAAGGATTATGGCCCAGGAAGGCAATCGACGTCCCATCCATTGCTTGGCGTTCGGCCAGGTGCCCCGCGGCCCAGCACGCCTGATCCGGCGCCAGGCTGCGGGCAGCCTGAGCTGAGCTGTCCGTCCACCGCCCGGCCGACGACGAGGTGAACGGAGGGAGCTGATCGTAGATGCGCTGAGCGGAGGAGAGAAGATGAGCGGAGGGAGGAGATAAGCAAAGGGAGGAGATGAGCGAGGGGAGAAGATGAGCGGTGGGGGAAATGAGCCAAGGGGAGGAGACGAGCGGAGGAGAAGAGATGAGTGAAGGGGAGGAGATGAGCGGAGGAGAGGAGATGAGGGGGAGGAGATGAGCAGAGAGAAGGGGATGAGACGATGAGGGGAGATGAGCAGAGGGAGGGACTTAAGGGAAGGGAGAAGATAAACAGAGAGTAGGAGATGAGCAGAGGGGAGAAGATGAGACGTCTGCGTCGAGTCCTGACGGCGCACTGCCGAGGTAACCTCACGGCGAGTGACCTCCAGCGTCACCTGACCCGCGTGTTGACCGGTGAAGAGGAGAGCTGGAAACTGGGGTGTTTGTGGGCGCGGGGCCCAACCGCGAGCTGAAGGACAGGAGAAAACGAGCCGTCACCGTCCGTGACGCGCGGAGGGTCGAGGCCCGAAGCAGGGCTCTTCGGGAAGGTGGGACAAGGTCTGAAGTGGTGGGAAAGTCGCCTACGCTTTGGTTCTCTTTCCCAGCCATGAAGCGTTCGCAAACAGTGCTTGAAACCCTCAACTCGAAAGCCGCTCCACACCTGAAAGTGGTGATCACGCTGTTTTGGGTCCGCGTTGTTGACAGATGCCCTCCCCCGATGCCTGCGGGACCAAAGCGTTCCAAAGCAACCGTTTTCGTCACTAGACTGAACTTCATACTTGCTCCACTCAGGGTCAAGGCCTGACCCCTGACCTAAGATTACGCTGCCAGCACGCCACCCGTGAACTCTTGTGCGGTATCAAAATCAGCGCGAGGCAACGCCGCTAGAACTCAGACGATGATCAGCTGATATTGAGCAATGACCGATACTTGCACCACCCGGGCTCAAATAAGGGTTTGCTTTGCATGCTAAGCAGGTACGTGTCAGCTGGTAGCTATCATCAAACACTTTGCAAGCACGCCAGCAAAACAACAAAGCGTTCATCGGCCCTGGTGCAGCGAAAGTGATGTGGCCTAACCAATGACCCGGAAACAAGGTGCGTTTGAAACACTCACATTATTTGATGAAATGATACCCGAAAAACTCATATAATTTACAGTTCGGTGTTGCGTGTCCATTCAGGCCGTTTTTGCATTGCCTTTGTGTTTTTGGTGCACGGTTGTGCACGTTCACACGCTTACTCCCAAGTCCAAAGTGATTTGACTGCTGCAAAGGCAACTATCCTTGAGATGAAACGGGCAATAAAACCAGGTGGATAATTTGTCGGGCCGCTTTCTGCAAACTACGCGTCGCTATGGCAACAATCAGTCATGCGGAAATCTGTGGGGTTTTGCAGACAAAAGGGACTGCAGCAAAGCCGTATTGGAATAGATCATGTGATCGCCAGGTCGCCGACTTATCTCACAAGATAAGGCGCTGCCAAAGCAGGGCCAAAGATATCACAAATAAGGTTTTCACATTTGTGTGCGAGTCGCACAAACGATGTCCGCGATATCGTGGAGCATTTTCAGCAACGCGGCGGCTAACGCAGACGCGTTAACCACTACACTACCGGCACCCCCGCAGATGAGGATCCTGACCGCGGACAGCCAGATGATAAGCAATAAAAAAGAAAACAAAAAACTGCATTGCGAGATAGATGATAGGACATCTTTTCGAGAGCCAAATGAGAGCTAGTAAGCTGGGGCATACCTAGTTGGCATGCACTCACCCATTTCGAATTATTAGCCGAGCGTGGCGTCTGGTGCGGGACATCAGCATATGCTTTGGACGCCGTGATTCCTTCTGTCTTAACGACGTACTCGCGGCTGGGAGCGTATGAAAGAGTTGGGCCTTTCGAGACGTGGAAAACGTGTTTAATTGACGTATGTGGAAAGTTGTGGCGTTGTTTTCTCATTCATCAACCGGTCTTTCCGTCAGAATCTTAGTCAGGCTTTCATTTCTGCATTCAAGTGTGAAAGTTCAATCCCTCTAATCGTTGACATGACATGGCACGTGCAAGGATCCTTACAGGCCTCTTGTGAGATCCTGAGCCATCAGTCGGTCGCCGAGGCTCACGAGTACAGCGGAATTCGGTACGGGACGCCGCTCACTTCCGGTCCGCGGCGGTGCGCCGGCACCCGCCGTATCCGCCTCTGCCCCTTCACCCGAACGCTCGACCGAGGCGAGAGGCGAGACGCGAGGCGACGGCGAAGAAGCTCTTCACCGCCGCGAAACTCCCCACATTCCGCGTGAGATGAGTCAGCGACCCGTAAGCAGAGGCGATCGTTGCGCAACACGGCGGGCGCCGCGCCAGGTCCAAACAGCAGCCTTGAGACAACGGCCGGGGTGGGAGGGCACGGCCACAGGTGGTCCCATTCAACCGGCACCGCTAACTCCGCTGCATGCAGCGCCGCGACCACCCCCGCCAACATGGCGCCCCGCACTGGGTGGTGTCGGAGGGCGCGCGGCTGACTCAGGCGGCTCATCGACGCCACGCTGGCGGCGGCCGGCGGCGTCGCTCTCAGATCCGGCCGCAGAAATGCGGCAGGCTTCTGGCAACGGAAGGCGCGACGGCGGGCTTCCAGCAGCGGCAGGCGCGAGGGCGCGGCGTGGAACGGCTGCGCTGCCGGGAGGAGCGGCTGTTCCTCCCTGCACTCCCGGGAGGAGCGGCTGTCCCTCCCTGCGCTCCCGGGAGGAGCGCCTGTTTCTCCCTGCACTCTCGGGAGGAACGGCTGTTTCTCCCTGCACTCCCGGGAGGAGCGGCTGTTTCTCCCTGCGCTCCCGGGAGGAGCGGCTGTTCCTCCCTGCGCTCCCGGGAGGAGCACCTGTTTCTCCCTGCACTCCCGGGAGGAGCGCCTGTTTCTCCCTGCACTCCCGGGAGGAGCGGCTGTTCCTCCCTGCACTCCCGGGAGGAGCGGCTGTTCCTCCCTGCACTCCCGGGAGGAGCGCCTGTTTCTCCCTGCACTCCCGGGAGGAGCGGCTGTTTCTCCCTGCGCTCCCGGGAGGAGCGGCTGTTTCTCCCTGCACTCCCGGGAGGAGCGGCTGTTTCTCCCTGCGCTCCCGGGAGGAGCGCCTGTTTCTCCCTGCACTCCCGGGAGGAGCGCCTGTTCCTCCCTGCGCTCCCGGGAGGAGCGGCTGTTCCTCCCTGCACTCCCGGGAGGAGCGCCTGTTCCTCCCTGCACTCCCGGGAGGAGCGCCTGCTCCTCCCTGCACTCCCGGGAGGAGCGGCTGTCTGTGGCGCTCGTCCTCGGCGCCACAGATGCGCGTCAACCACCACTGGCTGATTAACTGAGGCGCGCTCGACAGCCGGTGCGGCAGATGCGCTTGTTCACTTCGTTTAGGGAAGCGTCACCAGCGTTGGCGCCGCGCCGCGATGTTTAAAACCCCAATCGTCGTGAAAAATCGTTAGACACATGGATGTGTGGCGGCGTGGCGCCGCCCAAGAAGACGGACGACGGTCGTTTTCGTCTGACGCACAATTACGGCCGAGAAAGTGTCATTGGGCGATTCGTGTCCCCAGCCGGCAACGCCCCAACATTGACATGCTGGCGGTTTCTCCGGTCTCGTTTCGGACGTTTATTGGGTGCTTGCATAGCTCGGAAGGGAAACGCCTGCTTCATTGAAGGTTTGGACCATGGGAGGAGTGGTGTCTGCTCACGAACCAGCTGTCGTTAGTCATGCTTGGAGACCCGCGCCTTCCACACGTTATAACGTCGCACGTCTATCACCCGCAAGCTTTAAAGGATGAAGTCATGCATGCGAACGAAAGCAACGCAAGTCAAAGAACGGCCGACGTGCGGCGCCATGTCCGTGAAACAATGACTCGCTATTTCAGCGAAGGTGCTGGCAGGACGTACGTCACGTGCGCGGTCTCGCGAAACTCGCACGTTCATCGCGAATATACGCCCCACCCGCTGTTTTGTCGGCCGCCGACACGTGACAAAAAAGCCCAACGCTCGTACCTGTAGTGAGCATCCTTGGCGGGGTGACACGTTCGGGTCCGGCACCGAACAAACAGACTGCACAGTCACGTCCCGCAGCACCACCCCACGCGACAAGGTCTAAACGCAGCTAGTGTTGACGCCGGCAGCTCATGACCGTGTAGAACCGTGACGTATGGTTGAGGCCCACCTACAGACAGACACGGCGTAAAGCAGCACACCTCCTGAAACGCCTCATTACTCCACACTGGAAAGTCGGGAAGTATACACTTTGCGCGAATGAGTCAGGGTAAGGTCCACGCCGAAAAACGGCGACGGTCAAAATGGTCCCCAGATAAAACCCAAGACATGCTTGTTCGAATGCACGATCGAGCCGGATCAAACGTCTTTCCGAGGTCCGGCGAATCGCTCGTGAGTCGTGTCGGTGAACGCACGACATTGATCGCGGGTGGCGTCCGGCGCGTCGCGACCGCCGCCGTGTCGCGTGCCGACCATTGGGGAAGGTCGCGGCGGACCTCTCGCGTGTCGCTGAGCGTGCCCGCACGGCCCTGTCGCACGCGACACTTGTGCTATCCGTAGGGTCCGCCGCACGCCGCGGTTGTGTCGATGCACTGAGGTATTTGTGTTGTACGTTGTATTTATATGCATTATATCTGTATTGATGATGATTGGGGTTTTAGGGCGCGCCGACTTCTGGGGTCATTTTGCGCCCATCATGTTTGTATTTATTTTGGATTTGTATTGGTACTTGTATTTGTTTTGCACTTGCATTCGTATTTACGGATCAGGTGCATCCACATTGACTCCTACACACTTACCTAACACACTACCACCTGTGACTCCTACACACTTACCTAAGGCAGTAAAAATGTACCTACTTACGTCAGAACCTGCGTAATTTTGCACATCTGCGTTGAAATGAATAAAACAGTCATGCCAACCGTGCAAACAGGGAGCACAGGCAAAGCACGAGGTGCAGATATTCACACCAAAGTTAACAGGGCGCAACACACAAGCACATGGATCCAAAGCACCACCAAAACGGAGACCAGCTGGCAAAAGACAAAGAGCCTGCTCATCGGTGGTGAGAACAGTTACGTCAAACTCGAGCCACGCAAGACCATGTCTTTGAGATGCCTTTTATTCATTCGAGACACCTTTTTAAATTGCGACACACCGAACCGTGTCAGCTCTGGGCGCAGCGGCCCGCAGTCAACGAACCGCGAGAAAAGAGTTTCTCCTTACTGGGAGACAGGGGCCCGCCCGACCACAGCTGGATAGCATCACGGGATAGAGGTGGGGACCAATCAGCGCCGATTGCATGTCTGTCTTGCAGTGAGAGGCAATTAGCCGGGTTTGTTTTCGTCTGGATGACGGGGTCGGCTCCCGGTTGGTATTACGGGCCCGCTCGGCTGTGCGGTCTGGACGGGTCACACGCAGGCAGGTCAGGGTCACGCGCATGCGCCCCGAATGTCACGGTTGAGATGAACTGACGCCTGGGGTACGCCTGCGGTGGAATCAGTAAGGGCATGAGGTGCGTAATGTAAGGGTATGGGATTAATATGTAATGTAAGGGTATGGGATTAACTGGTGCCTGGGTTAAATGTATGGTGGTATTAGTAAGGATATGAGATGCGTTTATAATGTAAAGACATGAGGTGAACTGATGCCTGGGGAAAGCGTGTGGTGCTATCAGTAAGGGTACGAGGTGCGTCCATAATGTAACGGTATGAGGTGAGTTGGCGCCTCAGGTAAAGGCATGAGGGCCTCAGTAAGGATATGACATCCGTCCCGAATGTTTATGAGGTGTATGAAGCATGCCTGAATGCAGGGGCACGCCATTCCTGGGCCCACCGTCACAACGCCCTGGCACAAGACCGACAGTGGTAAGTAAGTAATCGGGGACTTTTGCTAAATATGTTTGACTGAATGGGTCCATTGTACCATCCTTGAATTGCACACTCGTCAAACACGCTTCCCTTCTGGGTCATCGCAAAACAATCCGCCACTGCCTGGGCGGAACGTGGATGTACATTCACCATTCGCTTGCATCAGTAAGCCGTCTCCGGCGCTGGCCCGGTGCAAAAACCCGCCGACCGAGCGCGACGGAAAGCGGGCCAGGCGCAGGTCACGTTCATGGATCGGTAATTGGGCGAAGGCTTTAGTCCGCGAATGTGCCGGCTTCTCGTCAAGTCGCGGTGCGATACATTCATCACGTGTCTTTTAACGGAAGCTGACACTGCAACAATACTTTCTTCCACACGTGGGGTGTGAGCCCGTGAACATGCCAGCGGCCCAAACAGCGACATAGGTTGACACGTGACCATCCAGGCTCGACTTCAGATGTTGCCCGCAATGATTCGAAAAGAAATTCCACTAATCACATCACACATATTGCCGCTTCCACCTCCACGGCCTGAGTGCTCACGGGCGGCTGCCTGCTCGCGCTCCCAAGGCCGCGCCAGGTCAATGCCACCCACTGATAACGTCCGCACGCTGGCCCGCAGCGCGCGGTCCCCGGCCGATTCAACGGCAGGGCTATGTGACCTCGCGGATTAGGTCACAGGCCCCGGCGCGACGCGGGCTTCAGAGGCTCACCAGCGTAGCGCGCCTGGTCGGTGCGACGATCGTTACACGCTTACACACCGGCACACTCAACGTCACGGGCGTCACGTCACGAGAGTCTGCCGCAGGGACGTCGACAGCGTCGGGTGCGTCACGGGTGTCCGCCGGATAGGCCCCGACAGCGGCAGGTATACGCCCCTGAATCAGCGTCATTGCGGCGGCTGGCCGTTCATGACATCATGATCCCCGGTCATGGCCTCCTGACAGGCATCACTGCCAGCAGGAGAGAACCCGACGACAGAAGCGCGCGCACGCCCCTGAATCAGCGTCATTGGACCGGCTGGCCGTTCATGACGCCATGGTCTCCTGACAGGCGTCACTGCCAGGCGGGAGAGAGCCGCCGACAGGGGCGCGTGCACGCCCCTGAATCCACGTCATTGCAGCGGCTGGCCATTCATGGCATGCATCCCTGCGACGGACGCATGGCGAATGGCGAAAGGCGCGGGCGAATGGACCGCCGCGAGTTGGGCACAGTGGACGGGTATTTGTGACGTCATCGCTTTTGTCGGGGAGGTTTTGTCATGTGCGATAGGGAACGCGTGGGTAAAACCATGCGAAGCGGAGATAGCTTGGAACATTTGCAATGAAATGGACTCTCCTGCCGACGCGTGCACAAAGTCAAGGTCGGGTCACTCAGAGAGACCTCTGGTCAGGTCACCGCGGCTTGTTGCGTGGCGCGCTGACCCCCAGACTGATTTACGGCTGAGTGACCGCGACGCAAACGCAAACACCTCACGCGCCTCACTGCCGCCCAATCACAGCGCTCAGGGACGCGCCAGGATGTATGCAGGTAGAGAGAGGGGAAGGGGCGGTGGCGCGCGTTTCCATGGTGACTAGCATGCGTCTACACCACCTCACTCCGCGAGACGCGGGCCGTCGCCATGACAACAAACACGCGTGACGGTTCACCGGCACAGCGCGGAGTCCAAATGGGCGCGATGTTTGGCGTCACAGCAAACGCACGTGACGCGTCACTGACGCCCCGCGAGATACGAGTCACGACCACCGCCGGCGAGAACGGTTTGTCACCACCTGCCACGCTGTCACGAGCACCACAGCAGCGTGACACATCCAATCAGCGCGTGCCAGCCGTCGCCGTGGCAGACGCCTTCTGCTCGCATGCCGCGCTACGTCGGGCGCGTGCAGCGGCGGAAGCAGAAGACGCTGGCTTTCGGCGGCGGTATGGGCAGGGTGCTGGCGCGAATCCGGCACGCGGGGAGAACAAAAACAACGTGTGGCTATGCATTTGCGACCACAGCAGAAGTGAGGCCTGTCTCCGCCTCACGAGGGACCCCCGCCCCCTCCGCGGACGTGCATTCGGCACTAGCATAAAGTGTGATGCAACCAGTCACTCATCCGTGTAACAATGCAAGAATTGATCTATGCTACAGTGAATTGTCACAGAACGTTTATATTAATCATGCTAAAAACAACGAGAGACAAAAACGTGAATAGCATTACAAATATCAACAGACGCAAAGATGAAACTACACAATAATGCACACATTAATGAAAAATACTGTCAAGCACATTAATAACAACAAGTAGCAATGCTGATAAATCATGCTAACCAAAATGATTTGCTCACCAAACATGCAAATGTAAACAAGAAACTCAGTGGTTCACCCTTGAACGCAAGGTTACTGACAAGGGGGCGTCCAAAACATGCAAATGAAGCGGAGCGGCGCACCCCGCATTGTTTCTGGGCACTGGGGTCTGCGGCAGTGCGGCGCCGTCTCTCATCCACCGACACTCACATGTAACCCATCCTCTGCCAGAATGTTGCAAGCCCGACACGTGCCCTATCCGAGTTAGATGTTTTGTTTCCCGGGCAACGCAGATAAGGCGATTAACCCGGCTGGCGCACGGCAGGGCACGCGCCGTTTTTTTTCGGAGAGATCTTCCGAACAGCAGACCGACGCACCAGAAGCGCTTGGTGCGCGACAGCAGAACTGTCCGGCGGCGTCTGGCGAGAGCCACCACAGCACCCGAACCACGCACGCGATGGACCTGATCCGATGTCGCAGCAGCGGGCTTACTGCTGCCAAAACCGGGCAGCTCAGTAGCAGTTGAAGCTTTGGTGGCCCATGGGGCCCAGCTCATGGCTCCCGTGTGTGACGCGGGGCTGTGCTGTGATGTTTTGTGGTGTCGAGTTGACAGCGGTAGCGGATCAGGCGGGTGTGGGGGGGGGGGGGGGGGGGGGGGGAGCGGGCGTCTCAACGAAGGATCGTCGTCTTTGAACCCTTCGGATGCACCCGCAAGAACGCGAGTTTCTCTCGCCGCCATATTCGTTCGTGGATCGAATTAGTGGCCGCGAATTTCCTGAGAACTACGGGGCGATCACCGCGGCTGAGTCGTTAATGCCTGCATGGTCAACTAGCTGCTGGCCATGAGGTGCTGCCGACCGAGCATTGCTGAACATCACCACCCGCGACTGCCAGGAACACCCTCGGCGCCACCCCAAACTGCACCCATCCGGCGCCCGCCGCACAGCAGCCGCATGCCATTCCAGACCGACGGGTTCCGCTTCCGCTCCAACGGCGGGTAAAACGCAGCAAACGGCACGCGGGACACTGCTGACTGTGCGCTTCCGGCGCGGAATGTGACGCCGTCATCGGCGGCCTACGCTGTGTTGACGGGTGGCGGGCGGCACGTAGCTTTGGCGTCGATCTGAGCGGCGGTGCGGCGGCGGCACGGCCGGCCCCGAGCGCGCTGCGAGCTCCTAGAACGTCAGGGACCCTCCGGCGCCAGTGTGGCCTGACCTCCAGGGGTGGCGGGCATGGCGCGAGGCGGGGAACGCAGCTGGCAAAAGGCGGAAGGCTGAGATCCGTCCGCGGGAAGCGAGATGACCGCTTGGACTGCGACGCCAAGCTCGTCTGACACCACGATGCCTTCGCCGTCAGGAGGGATTCTAGCAAACGCGCTCAGGAGGGGCCGATGTCCGACTCCACCATGCCTCCGCCGTCAGGACGGATTCTAGCAAACTCGCTCAGGAGGAGCCGATTTAATGGTTCGCGCGATTCGCTGCACGGGCGGCAGTGCTAACAACGTAAAGACGGGCCAACAGACGACTTGCAAGTAGCCGTCCACCTCCAACAGTATCGGAAGAGAGGGAGTGTCGTCTCTCGCCGGGGTCGCAATCATCGTGCATTTGCACAAAGATGGAAGCGTATCGGCGGCAGTGAAATATCAAACGGTCTCGACCGGTGCAGCGCCTGCTTGAGCGGCGCGTGGGCCTTATCGCGGCACTCAGATGGCCGATAAACTGCCTCAGAACAGAACGGGACGTGGAGCGGCCGGAACAGGTCGCGTGCAGGGAGGAGGAGCGGAGTGCGAGAATGACTGTGATGACGCGGCCACGGAACAGCGTACTCCTGATGCGTCAGAGCCGCAGGTCCTCACACGAGGCATCGCCGGATCTGCCCCCAGAAATCCGTGTAGTGTCGGTGCATCAGCCGCCAACCAGCCCGCCGGCAGCAGCTAAGGAGCCAAGCGTTTAAAGTGTTGGGCATGCCAACAACGTTCTCTGAATGTGTCTTTCCTCAAACGAGCAGAGGGCTCTCATTCGGAAAAGGGTTTTCTATAGTCCACCCTCTCAAACGACTAAGCTGCCGCCACTTTGTCACTTGTCTCCGGTTGTAACGCTTTGGGCTAAAACGCAATCAAAGTAATGCTACCGTGTGTTCCTCTTCGGTAATGCACATGCCCTCCCCCTGACCGCGATATGATTTCGCTTTGTTGTGGATGAATAACCTCAGGTCTGGTTTCAACCTCGGGTCTGGTTTTCGACATGCACAGGCTCTAAAAGACACGACGGATCGCGAGCTGAGCCCCAAGTGTTGCAGCATCATCAGAGCGCGAAGAGAAACTCCTGGGAAAAGACCAGCACTGAATTAACCATGAGAGTTCTACGCAGCTTTCTATGCACGTATTCCAAACAGTTTCTCGGCGGGTTTAGTCTCCCTAAGCGCTAATTACGGCCGCGCCCTGTGATGACATGTGACTTTAAAAAATTCCTCCCGACGCAAGTACGTCTAAGTTGCCCCAAAGGTGCACGTGGCGTCCCAATTTCGCACGGTGCTCGCTTAGCTAACAGCTTCCTTTTCGCACTGCCATATTTCTGCATGGTTCTGGCCTCACCGTGTGCCTTATACGAGGCCATCATACGCCAATGTCGCCAGATAAGTAAAAAGCCGCTTTTCAGAGTTAGCATCTCTCCCCTTTCTACACCAAACACTTAACGACGAGCTTGTCACCGGGGAGGTTGAGCCAGCAATCGGGAGATATCATGCACCATCACGCGCACGGAGCTGTGCTGGGGCAGCTGGACGCCGGGCGGTCGCGCGACGCCCCGGGCGGCCAACATGCCCCAACCGCGTCAACAACATCCTCCAGTCACGCCAACAACATCCTCCGGCGGTGGACTGGCCACGCGAACAGCATCGCCGCCGCGGACTGGCCACGCGAACAACATCCCCGCCGTGGACTGGCCACGCGAACAACATCCCCGCCGCGGACTGGCGCCGCCGCGCCCAGGGCGAATCCGTCGGCGCCCGCGCCGGGCTGCAGGCGGCCCCGAGGAGAAAAACCCGCTCTGAACGCAGCGCCCAGCCGGCCAAGGCTGGTCGTGGGATCAGCCTCGGCCGAACTCCCGTGTAACGGCCGGGCTGGGCGACGAGGCCGGGCCGCGGCCCCCTGCCGGTGGGGAGCCCGGCTCCCTGCACAGTCAGGGGAGTTCGGCTCCCTGCACAGCCGGGGGAGTTCGGTTCCCTGCACAGTCAGGGGGGTTCGGCTCCCTGCACAGTCAGGGGAGCTCGGCTACCTCCGCAGTCAGGGGAGTTCGGTTCCCCGCACAGCCGGGGGAGTTCGGCTCCCTGCACAGTTAGGAGCTCTCGCCACGGCAGCACACGAGAAGTGGGCTTTGAGAATGCACAAGGGTGAGCTCTGAGAGTGCACAAGGCTGAGCTCTGAGAGTGCACAAGGCTGAGCTCTGAGAGTGCACAAGGCTGAGCTCTGAGAGTGCGCAAGGCTGAGCTCTGAGGGTGCACAAGGCTGAGCTCTGAGAGTGCACAAGGCTGAGCTCTGAGAGTGCACAAGGGCTGAGCTCTGAGAGTGCACAAGGCTGAGCTCTGAGAGTGCGCAAGGCTAAGCTCTGAGAGTGCACAAGGCTGAGCTCTGAGAGTGCACAAAACTGAGCTCTGCTTGGCGCATTTTGGAGCAGCGTGCGATGGTGCTGATGGAGGTGGAGTCATGAGCAGCACGACCCGCTCATTGCCGTGCTTATGAGGTGGTGCGGGATTCATGTAAAACGGCGATAATGCGCTCCTCAAAAGTATCGGAGAGGCTTTCACACGTGGAGAGGTCACGCAAACCAGGTAAGCCAATGAAACCAGTGCAACCAGATGAGTCACTGCACCTGAGCCGGGAATACCACGCACCCAGGCCTTAGCGGCGATCTTGCGCAAACACAACCGTCGCGTGAGAACCAGGACTGGATGCGTGTCGGTGCTCGCGGCAGTGGCGACGAACGGTGGAGGAGACCGGGTCGTGACCTGTGATGACGATGAGGCAGCAGCCGCGGGCGGCGGCCGCTCAGCAGGGGTAACTGGGTCGCGCCTCACCTTCGTCCGCCGGCTGACGGCGGAGGCTGGTTGGCTAGCCTCCGGATGGCCTGAAGCCTGTGCTCTCTGCTCTGCCTTCGTCGCACCCCGGCGTGGCTAGGCCATCGGCCGGCCGGTAAGCTGAAGGTGGCGGTGTTAGCGGTCTACAGACCTCTCGAGCCGCGCCGTGGCGGCCACGCACTCATAGCGATCTCACAAACCTCACAACCAGATCACGCGAGGCACGCGCAGGCGCGGGTCGTCCCGCCGGTCCGGCTCCCAGCACCGCGTCTCTGAGCACCGTCACCCGGAGTTCACTCTTGTCGGCGGCAGAACGTGAATCTCCCCGCATGGAGCCCACGCGAGGCACGGATATCACTGGCGGTCGCGACCGGGCGCTGCCGTCACCGCCACCGGCGGATCTCCGCTGATCCGGCCGTTCGGTGGGATGCCGATGTACCGCGACGGCGCTCTCGTCCCGTCGGCTCCGCTCGTGCTGCACGACCCGGCCCGGCTGTGGAACCTGCTCCGGCGGCGACGGCCGGTCTGCCGCAGCGAGGCGCGCCGCGCCGTCGCCAGTCACGTCACAGGCGCCGCGCGTCACGTGCGTTATCGCCGCGTCACGCGCGCCGGCGCGGCGTCGCGGCACGTGTTGCACACCGCACAAACACGGACCGAAGCACGGCGTCCCTGCGTCCGCCGAGTTCGCGGGCGGATAGCCGAGACAAGCTCACGGCGCCGGCGCACTCGGTCAACCTGCGTCGGGCGCAGCCGACTGCCCTGCAGCAAGCCGTGCGCTGCGGGCGGCGGCGCGCGGTCGAAAGCCGTGTCCAGGTCGAGCGGCGCCGGCCGGCCGACTGAGCGGCCGCGGCCGGCGAGAGCGCCTTCACCCGTCCGCGGCTGGGCGCCGCGGCACCCTCTCGCCGCGCGTGACCGCCGCCCGCCGGGGTCAGAGCGCCCGCGGCGCGCGTGGAGGTCAACCCACCACCAGGTTACGGCGAGGCCGGCTTCAGCAGGATGCGAAGCATTCTTCAATGGATGAGTGGAGGCAGTCGTCAAGTCTGCCGCATGATGCAATTTGGTGCTAAGTCGAAGTGCACATGGGGATTACTTTGTTTGTGATGCCGCTAGAAAACCATTTGACTTGTATCACGGCGGTCCCCGTCCCGATTGGAAATGAGGCCTCACATGTGACAAATGCCCCGTGTCGTCGAAATGACAAGCAGATTTTGTAAAACGATACGTTCCCTGATCTGTCCAAGACATGCGTGAGCATGTCATGCTTCTTAACGCATTATATTGGCTGTATTGCACCTTTTCGAAGGAAAGTGTTTTTATCTGGTACCGTATTTGCATAAGTTTCCGATCTTACCAGGGTATCCTGCCTCGTTGCATCCTAAAAACAGCATTCGTTTGGCCGCTAGCTGGATGGTGACAGCCTTCCCCGTCATTGTCCGGCGTAATCCCCATTCGGAATCTATTGTACACAGAATACTGCGCTATGTTGTGTTCTTGCCTCCCGGATGCAGTCACACAATTTGCAGCAATAAATGTCATAGTGGCGTTAGCATTCGAGCATTGTATTCAAAACGTATAAAATCTTGGTTCGAGCTGGGAGGGCCAGGCAACACTGTCGCACCAGGTCCGGCTTCTTTCGAACGATGTTTCGACGGCAGCTACGCCCTCGGCTTGTCCGCGAACCTGGGTGTTAGCTGCGACTAGGTGACACTAAGACCATAGGCTAAAGCGTACTGTCCTTCGCTTGCTGTCGCGGCGGGCGCCGCGGCGATAAATCCACCCTGATTCCGCAACAGCAGAACTCTGTCTATCGAGAAGCTGCTGCCGTCGGCCGAGATCAAGGACAGACTCTCATGTTTGACCATTGCATCGACGCCGCTTTCCCCATGGTCAGCCGGGCGACGCAATACAGGCCTTGGACACGCACGGTGCCGCTGAAAACGGCCCGACCTGGTGGTCTTGACCTTGGCTGGCGCTTCACGTGCGCGCCCTTCAGACTGCCCGCCCGCGGTCAGGACAATGGATGAGCGCCAGGACAAGCGTGAACGGTCTGTGCCATGGCATCAGCGCGCACGCACGTGCCGCTAAGCCAGCGGGCTAAACAACCTACTCATGATAATGCTTTAATTCTCAAAAATGATAAGGAGTAATCACTTGAAATGTTTTAACCAGAAGGTGTTACAGCAAAGCCGCAGTCATCCCAGAAGCCATTCTTGGTTTCAAAACCATGCGCGGGGAATTACACCGCCAACCACCATGTCGAAGATTGGCCGGATGTTAACATCCAACGCGCCACCACATCATCAGCCTCTTCAGCCTCTGTCTGCAAGCCCCCTCCTGTCTGGGGCACCTCACTCGAGCTTGACCGGAAGTCATGAAAGGACGGCGCGCCCGTCGGCGTGCATACCCTCTGTCCAGCGGACTGAAGTCTGCCGGCGGCCGTCCTCCCCGTCCATAAATCAGCGGCTCCTGCAGCGACGGTGGCCAGTTTCTCCGCCGGCCCCGTCTGAGCAGCCGGCTGCGGCACTAAGCCGGGACCATGACGAGCGGCTGCATTAAAGATGGCGGCCGCGTCCGGTACGCCCCCCGTCTGCCCGTCGTCCCCCCCCCCCCCGGACTCTGTCGGACCAGTCAGCGGGTGATCCGCCGCGGCAGGGGGAGGGAAGAAGAGGCGCGATGCAAGTCTAAACATAGCAGCGGATTGGCAGGGTGTGGTGCGCGGATGCGGAGTCGCTGATGAAAACCCGGCAGGCAGGTCGAGGCGGTAAGCAGATCATCAATAGGGCAGAGTAATTCAGGCAAGGCATCATTAGGATGGAGGCTCCTGGTGCCAGGCTGCGTATCGGTGGAACAGAGCATGCTAGATGATAAAACAGAGGGCGTGGGGGTGGGGGTGGGGGGTGGGGGTGGGGGGGGGGGCAAAGTATTTTAGGCAAGGCATCAGATGGACGGTGACTACTGAAAGGGACGGAGACCAATAGCAGGGTATTTCAGGTAAGGCATAAGTATGACAGAGGCTTCTGGTGCCAGACTAACTATCGGTGGAGCGGAGAAAGCCAGATAATGAAACAGAAGGGCAAAGCCTCCTCGAGTAATGATCAAAAATAAAAATCCGCCAGATCGACGACCAATCAGCCATGGCCCGCCGTGTGGCGGGTACCGAGAAATAATCTCCGGACCATCTGTAAGCTGGAATTGACTGGAAATTACGTCTACGTCATGGCCACCCAGTGGATGTTGAGCGTTATTAGGTCTGGGACATTAGCTGGGAGGTCAGATACTCGCATCGTATTAATAATGATACCGTGCTCGGTTCATTTGGAAGAGACTGACCCATTTTCCCCACCATTAGGAGTACCTGAAGTGACTTGGCACGCTGCCTCCGCAACGGAAGCGTGAAGAGGCTCAAGAAGTTAGCAAATGTCTCGAAAGTTGAAAGCGCAACCACCACGCCATGGCTAACGACATTTTAGCGCGCCGCAACAACACGGGCAGCAACTCGAACTAATCGCGGCGATGGGTCCGCCCGGCGTCGTAACGGTTGCGACACTCGAGACTCCTGAAAGATATGAGCAACGGAGCGGCGTTGACCAACCCCGACGTCTGCCGGGGAACCAGCCATGCGTTCGCAGATGCACAGCGGCGTAAGCAATGAGGCGTGCGCAACGGCAAGTCCATCAGGTGGTATTTAACAGCCCTGATTCCTCGAACGGTTAGCTGCGTCCCATACGTAATGGTCCAGCGATAGAGGCTAGAGAAGCGTGCTCGTCCGCCATAAGACCCATAGTCAGGGCACTCGTATTGCATTCAAGTGCACCTGAGTCACTGGATTTCCAAGAGCTGTTGGAGGATTCTTGGCCACAGCTCCCTCCACACACGTGTCTTTGAAATGCTTTGGCTGAACCGTGAAATTTAAAACTTTTTAGTTTCGTCTGGACAGCGTTATTTCACAACGCATGGTCTACATGTTCACCCCGATGGGGATTGATATTCCCTAATATGTTGCTAGGATACTGAGATACACAAATTAATTGAACTCAGCCTTTCGAGTTGCATCTCATGGAGTCTGAAAAGGTGTGGGTTTGTTGAAAAAATAGACACTCAGTGACTGAAGTGATCCGAAGCATCACTTCACCGACCGTTCAGCCTCATCGCAACAGGCCGCATTGGCCGTGACCGGGCATCTAAAAAACGAACATAGTTACGCGATGTCGTAATCTCTGTCCTAACAATGAGATAAGACACAAGGTTGGAAAAAACGCAATGACTGCAAATGCCCCATGTTTGGCTATTTTTCTAAGTATCCTGTCTTGGCCTTGACGAGTCGGCGAGTTCTCCAACGTTCCCAGCCTTTCAACACTTAACCCAATTCCAAACCACACCCACCCTCCATCAGGACTCAGGAGTCCCCGCCAGTCACGCGCCACGCGTCCGTCGCGGCGTCCCATCTCCTGAAGCCGCCCTGACCTGCCGTACCAGGCCGTCCCGATCGCGCCGCCCCAGCGGCGGGCCTCCTCTGAGCGGCGCCGTCTGCTGGCACCGTTCCGCAGCACCGGTGACGCCGACCGATGACCGGCACCGAACGCTTTGTCGGGTCGGCGGCCAGATGGCAGCAGGGGAGGGCCGAGCAGCTGCAGTCGGTAGCGGCGCTGGTAACAGCAGCCGTGCGGAGTCATATCTCCATATCTCTCCGCTTCTCTCTCTCTCTCTCTCTCTCTCTCCCTCCCTCTCTCTCTCT
>NW_023596805.1:353317-405246 GCF_011947565.3 Pollicipes pollicipes | reverse complement strand
GGTCGATCACTTTCTAATGACGGTTGGCACATGCCACTTAGACTTAGCTTGGGAAGCTGCTGACGTCAGCGCGCAGGTACTCTTCGAAGAATCCAGGCGAAAACGTCAATGGTGTGGTGAGGTTGAAATATAAATTGCAAATACCCACCTATCAGTACTGCATCTCCGTCTCTTAAATGGCGCAACTGACTGCGTAAGCATCACGCCGAGCTGAACATGTGAGCAGAAATGCCAGCAGTCCGCACGTGCGCGGCTTGTTTTAAATCTGGCCTGGCATTTGCAGTTCAATCGGAGAAGACCCAGCTGCCCGTCCGAAAACAGAATGAAGAGGAAACTCTGCAGGTCAAGGCCAGGGCGGACTCAGCCTTTGACGTCACGATCGACAGCTGCGACATCACGGAGACGGCGGGCGGATGGCGTGAACCGACTGAGGCGCTCTCCTTACATGGAGACTCCCCTGTCCGCTCCTCCCCTCCCCCGCCGTCCCCCTGGCCACCCAGCTGACGCATGCATAAATTCGAATGCTGCGGACAGCACGGCGCGGTCACACATCCGGCCGGGCGCTGCGGGGCCCGGGGGCGAGGTTCGCCGCTGACGCCGGCCTCCGGACGGCGCGGACAGGGAGGAGGCCCCTGCGCGCGCGACTCCGGGATTAGGGCTCTTCTCGCACGCAGAGTCCGCGCCCGAACACACACGAGCGCGAGACTCGCTGTAATCCGAGAACCGGTCAAGGCGTCGTGCAGTGAGCTCAGGGAATGAGGGATACCTGGCCGGCACCTGCATACCTCAAATCATTGCTTGCCGGCACCTGCATACCTGAAGTCATTGCCTCGGCTTCCACCTTAACGCCCCGCAGGCCTGAAGCATGGTCACGAGGGCGGCGGTGACTGGGTACTGAAAGGCGAAAGATTCCATTCTTGCTGAGTTTGGACAGAATAACCATTGTCTGCTTGATGACGTCGTTAATTTAAGCGGTACCTCCTGGTTTTCTGGAGGTGGGTGCTCGCAGTTTGGACAAGTTATATTCTTATACCACATATATTATTATGTCATATTATTGTTGTATACAGTGCCATATTCTCCGGGTTTGCGCAATATATCTTATTTTTGTTTGATAACATCGTTTAACCAGTACCTCCTGGAATCTTAGTGGTTGATCCTCGCCAAAGAATAATCACGAAAAAACAGTTATTCATAATTACGAAAAACAGGAGCTCGAGTCATTTCTTGGTTATATCCCTGTTTCATCCTCCAAAGCTCAACATGCTCCATGCAAGGACGATCATCCTGAGATGCTGACAGAGCCCAGCTCAACTCAGTTTGGGCTGAACATCAAGCTTTCTGTCGCCCTTAAGAGCATCAACACTTACAGGCTTAAGATGGCTGTTTGATCTGCCATGGCGATGTTGCCTTACCCTGTGGCTTTATGAAGCTTGCGGACTTCATATCTCACTCAAGCACCACAGCCCTCATAAGCCCTCAGCTTATGCTTAGGGTTCGGATGAGGGGCGCAGCCACGGGGAATTCAGACGCAAGGAGAAAACTTAAGAGTTGAAAACTGAAAAATACGGGAGGCAGCATTCCAACTATCCTTCTGTAGTTGAAGGGATATCCAAGACAGTTTATTGCGTCAGTTTGCGTAGCTTAACACCTGATGTGTTTTCAGAGTTTGTAAGGAGTGAGGTGCGCTGACATACCTGTCTAGATGGCACGTTAACATCATACTATTACAACATCTGTATACTATTACATCAAATTTTCAAAAATATTGCATATGGATAGTGTTTACGCAACGCACGACATATTCATTTACGCGCAGTAGTTACAAAGCACGCGCCAAAGCACGTTAAATTTCGCCGCTTTTCTGTGGAGAAAGGGACAGAGTGAATGGTGAGAAGCCAACAGGAATGTTCGCCATCTTGCCAGGCATGCTTATCGATAACCACGCGGCAGCGTACTGTTCCGACGATCCTAGCCGCCGACAGTATCACCGGTCGCTCGGCACGATTAATGCGGCGGAATCCCCACCCTATTAGCATGGACCTCACACGCTCACACAGGTGACATCACATCCTGCTTCACATCCCGCCGCGCGCCGAACGCAGTGGTGCTCCCTGTGAATTCCCCCCCCCCCCCCCCCCCCCCACCGGCGAGTGAGATCTGCCAGCACGTGAACTGAGACCACGAGCGACACCGGCGGGCGGCAGGTGTTCTCGGCCGCGGCTTCCGCATGAGGTCGGTACCAGCTACGAGCCCGCAGCCGCGTCGGCCAAGCCCAGGTGACGTGTCCACGTCACCGAAGCGTGCCTGCCGCCCCTCCCCCTTCTTGTGGTGGCTCTGACAAGACGTAGACACCAGCTGCGGGTCCGCTGCCGCACCGGCCAAGCCCAGGTGACGTGTTCACATCACCGAAGCATGCCCGCCGCCCCTCTCATGTGACGAAACATACCGCTGAGGTTTGCTCGACGCTTTTTTCCGACCTTCTGCTTAGATTTCGATCCTCGGGGTTTTTCGATTCGATTTTTAACCGCAGACAGCGCTTTCAAACGCGGAGGAGATGTTTGGATTTAATTGGCCGAATCATACGACGCAGCAACACAAACGTTAATGCAAACCGCATGGCAACATTGTAAACCGCTCAATTACGAGCGTGTCATGGGCCGGCCCTCGTGCAAGCGACTGCAGGCAGATGCATGCCACCAGGGAGCGTTGTCGTCTAAACAGCTTGCAGCGAACCTTGCTCAGAGGCCCATAACGTACGGCACCGAAGTTGTAAAAGTTCATGGCAGCCGACCCTTTGTAGCTCGCAGGCGGATGGAAGAATCATGCCCAATACGTATTGCACGAGTTGGCATTTTGGCATGCCATAAAGCGTTAAGCCGACATTGAAACCTTTCCAGGTGTTTGCCGGTGCTGGCAAAGATGGTGATGTTGCAGCGGCTCACAAAATGTATTGCCGCTGTGCATCTCCCATGAGTTCAGAGGTGCTCAAACCGGCCACCGACAGATGCCACGAGATAAGTTCTTAAGCTGATTGAGGCAGTTCGTTCTCCGTAACGAAGGTCGCTGTGGTTTGGCAGAAACACTTGGGCGCTAATGGTTTCTTGGACACTTGGATGCGGCTATAATCGCCCAAACTCATCGGCTTCCAAAGCCCATGGGCCCCAGGTACTTAACGTCACGCTACTGCAACAAAATATGAAGATATCAGTATATCGACGCTGCCTACCGTGATCTTCCAGCTTACGATTAAGGCAAGTGCGTTCGCCTGGTCAATAGCCGTCGGCTGCGGTACCAGCAGCATACATCAGAAGCACTGCACCGCAGTCTCTCATGGAACTGTATTGGGAAAATTGAAAACAGATGCTGGTGCGTCTCAGTTGTCGAGAAAAACACTAGATGTGGGACTCTTTTTGCAGGACATAATTATCATGACCACTCAGACCACTTTGTGACCACTTTGTGTACCATCCCGCCAATGCAGAATATGAAATAAAAGAAGAAGCAGATGATGCTGTCTTTGACGAGATGTGTTTGTTATGGCCACTTGCCGCCATTTATGACGCCAGCCGATGTCAGAGGGGTCAGTATGGCTGTAAATGAGCAAATCAAAGAACATTAGTCTTCTCCCTAGGCCACACTAAGTGCGGTGGGGTGAGGAAGGAGTTACGGGTACACTACTATCACCCAACATAATCACAGATCTCATAACGATAACATCATGGTGCTCGAGTGTGGATCGTTCAAGGTAAGCACGCTCTTTTCACTGGTGCCACTCTGGTCATTGTTTTTTTCTCGCTCAGTTGTAGGTACATTTTGCGCGTAACTTTCAGCCCTTAATCCAGCCGGACGCAAGGCGATGCTATTCAGCTCACGGACCGCCGGACGAGCCAGCTTCAGATCCGGCAGTGCTTTACTGGATACAAACAATCGGACATCTCCTGCTGCAGCTCCAGAGGCTGGTGCGCGTCCTGACGCTAAGCCGGCACGGGACGTCTCGAGACTGGGTGAGCGACATGGTCCCTCCTTTTCAGGCAGACGCCGCGGAGACAGGAACACGGAAATGTCAGACTGTAAGCCCGGAAATACGCCGTTGGAAAACCCCAGGCATTATGGAATTGTGGCACGTTTGTGGGACGGCAGACGTTCGTGCTCTCACGTCTGGGAGATCGCGGCTCTGGCATAAAAACAGCAAAGAGCCAGATAACACCTATCACGAGTAGAAACCGCATCAAATATGCTAAGACCATAACACAAAGTGCATAGGGCGGCCAGTTTCCTCGAGATGACATGTGAGTGCAGGTTGCAAACGCTGTTATATATGCAACAGCGATTGTGCGATTACGACCAATGTTTTCGGCCTACAAAAGCGGTTAAATAGCCGATAAACACATGTTACGAAGGACATCCCTGCGATCTGACATAAATATTACCCTAGGGAGTGATAAGTTGTTGCTTTTGTCAAGTTACATGTTTCAGCAGGAAACACATGGACGTCAAAAAGAAGGTAAAAAAAAGAAAAGAAGGTAAAAGGGGTTCTGCACATTTATACGCCGTTTGGAGCTAAAATAGCCATCTTAAAGAGCTTTTGCTGCTGTTCACAATCCTGCCGTTCTTAAAGCCTAAGGCCCTCTAGGTTCTAAGGTACACGCCCGCGAAAATGGGGAAGGTATATCGGGGAGAGTATTTCAAAATTACCTTGGAATTCATGACGTCATAATAACGTTATTTAAATTATGCCATTCCATAAGCCACGAGGCCATCAAAACCGAGAAAAATATAATTGTCGAGGCGTTCATATCTGGCGTTCGTGGGCGCAATTTGCAGAAAAAACGGCCGCCAATTGGCTCTCAATCAATGCTTTACAAGGTACCATGGCGTAATGAAACCATGACGCATTGAGCAGCATATCTACTAAACAGAGAATTGGGCTGCTTAGAGCAGTTTTTCACATAAAAATTATACGAATAGTTGTAAGTGAGCTTATTCCATGATATTCGATGCTTGCTTCAATATCCTCAAATGTGAAACATTGCCTTCAAAGCAGCCCGTTATTTACCTTGCCCGGTACCAAAGTGCTTTTAGAGAAAACACCACTGTTGATGCATTTTGCATTCTCTGTGCGTGCAACTTCAGGCGCAAAAACCATGCCAAGGACGACGAATATCTGAACACAAGATGAGATGGTACATACTTTGCCCAACATTTTACTAAAAAGAATGCTGATTTCTCCAAAATCTTCGGAGGTTCTCATTTGCCACCGGGCCTAGTTAACAACAGCCGTCTCAGCGCTTATTATCTGAGCCCGTTTACACTTATTGCGAACATGCTATACCGCTATGACGTCAGCGGAGACTTTCGCTTCTGCAGTGCTAAAGCGCCGGAGTTAAGTCTCTTAATTGAATCAAGAGCTCTGTTCAGTCCAACCACAACGCATAGCATTTTGATCGAAACGGATGCAAAATGAGGGCATGAAGCTAGTACAAGTACCAGACAAACCATGCATTCTCATTTCACGCAGACGTAAATGTCATTATCAATCATCACCCAGCTTAGAGTTGGTTGATTTTGGAATGCATGACCACTGAACCATAAGTTTCTGTCAATTCTGCGTAAGATTGGAACATCGGGCACATTCGTCCCAAGGTTACAAGACGGTAAACATGGATAACTTTAGGGTGACGCCGAACAGGTCCTCCGAGATTATACGCACGAGAAAAACATGCTGCATGCATGTTTGTACTTGCGAATACGTGCGTACATTAAAATATGAATTTATTCAAGAGCGTACATTGAAAACCTCTCATCCTACCCTTCTCTGAAGCGGTCCCCTGCAGATAATCGTTTTGTCTACTCGCCTTTGTCATGACGGGTGGAATTGTGGAAAAAATGAGATACCTTGTGGAACATACGCATTCGGCTACAGTGATATAAAACTTACTTGAATATGCATATGAGTATGACATGTGATATGATGATATGACATGTAGATACTGCATTCGGAACAGGTGCACGTCTACAGAACTTGGCAAGTTCGCAATAGAAAACAATCAGCTTTTTGTACGAAGGCCAGACTGACAGCTTTCTGAAACGCCAGACTGACGTAGCACTGGGAGAGTCGCACAAGGCTGGGACGAAGCAGGCTTTAACTATCAGCGAGCAGAATCTCGGTGGCCGGGTAAGAGCGGACCGAGCCTGCTGATCTGCCAGCTCCAGAACCAGTCGGCCGCACCCGCGGCGCCCGCCGACCGGAGGCCGGGTCATAGAGAACTGGAGGGCCCCTGGCAGCCGTCCATACCCGGAGATCGAGGCGCACAACCCATATTCCCCTCCTTGAAGCACCTGTGGGATGTAGCATCATCATTGCCTGCTTTGAAAACGCAGCGGAAGAGCGGCGTGGTGCTCTTCAGGAATGGCAGCAGCATCCAATAGCAGCGTGCTAGACTTCAGGAACGCCAGCGACACGCAACAGCGGCGTGGTAGGCTTCAGAAACGCCAGCGGCACGTAGCTGCGTAATACTCGAGCTTCGTGAAACACAATGACTGGAGTCAGACTCATGAAATTTGTTGTTGACAGAACAATGGCCTTATAACGTCCGTCGAGAAATTGCCTCACTGGTCCGTCGAATGCAGGTGGCAGCCTTGAAGGCGGACATCGAACCACCACACTGACTAATGCAGCTCGCACTGGCACTATGCCAAATTTGGTTACGTTACACCGCCCATCCGTCCCCTGGGTTTACAATGTGTTTAGACAAGGTTGGTAGACTCAACATTATTTCAGGATTAGGAATGCAAACTTAAAACTTCGAATCAAGGAAAAGCACGCACATCTGCATAATCATCGCAGCAGGATGACTTTCTGCACGCCCAGCCTCTAAGCGACTCGGCATGGCCGAGCTGCGGTGACGTGGTCATACTGGATTTCTGGGTCCCAACCACACTCCCATTTACGCGCCCATGTATTTTGATTCTATGCTACCACGCAGCATGTGGCTAGCGTATGCCAGACACAACAAAAAGGCAGCACTGATCAAACTGATGACGTCATCGTGGCTTAACCCAAGATAACTTCGGACTTCATGTTTTTTCGCATCACATTTCGTATGCATTTGAGTGTGCGACAAGTTTGAAGTCTCTCTCCCCTTCGGCTCTCTGGGTTTCACTGTTATTGCAGGAGCAAGAAGCGTGGGCAAAAACACCCCAATGACCCTCTGGCGGAGTTAATGCAAAAGTCCTGTTGAGCAATAACATCAGAGGAAGAACCGGATGTGTTCTGTGACACATCAATGCCTTCACCAGTAAACATTTTCACATGCGCGTGCATCATTCCGGCTCCTGCGCGGAAGACGCGACGTTTCTGGCCGTTTCTGACGTTTGCAGCGGCATAACATGCGCATGCATCATTCCGGCTTCTGCGCGGAAGACGCGACGTTTCTAGCCGTTTCTGACGTTTGCAGCGGCATAAATCAAACGATTTGACGCTATCGCGACAAGATTCCAGGAATTTTTCATGCCGTTCAAACTGTTCACCCCATGCACTTGATGACATTACCGATGGCTTCCTAGAGACGATTGCAACAACGCACGATTTTATAACTTGACATGCGACGCTTCCTACTTTCCAATTTGCATGCTCTTGAAGGCAACGCTTCAAAGGAATGTTTCACGTTTGAAGATATCAAAGCAAGCATCATATATGAGGACATAAGCTCACTTATATCTATCGGTGTACTTTTCGTTGGAAAATGTTTCTAAAGTAAACGCGATTTGTCTATTTAGTAAATATCCTCCTCGATACGTCATTTTTGCCTTGCGTCATGAAGCGTCTTTATGACTGCACCCACTTGTAGTTCTTCATTCTCCCGAGAGGTGACCCGCAACGCTGCTGGATGTGTGCTGAACGAAATGTCGTGAGGTGTTCATGTTTTGGCCCCTTCTCGTGGCGTTTTTGCAGATAAATCGGTGAGCTTAAAGTGCTTACTTGTATTCAGATACATGGCTATAGCGCTTTTCTTTAGCTTTTTGATTGAAAGTCTTCATTTCCGCGATAACTAGGAAGAATATACAGCTTCTCTTATTTTTAGCACAAATAGTAATTTGTGTTGGAATCTTACATTGCTTGCACAACATTGGTTGTGAGCCAACTGACGGCTGTTATATGAAGGCATCCTCTATACGAGCAGATTTTGCACTGCGCTCATAATAAGGTAAAGAAAGCAAGTTTTGCACAGTTAAGTTGAAAACTGTAAAAAAATTAATTCCTGCAATATCGTTTACAGCAAATCCAGCTTTGGTCAAGCCCCACTGAAAATTTTACATGACAGGAAAAAATACTCCTTGGTGGGAGAAGTTGATTAGCGTTAAAGCATATTTAAGATCAATGAGGGAAGCATGCTGTGATTTTCATGCTGTTCACCTAAACACTTTTTTCTTTGGTAGGGTCATTCCATTGAAGATATGGCCATGGCGCAACGCGGAAGCAATTGTCCTGAAATCCTGATATGCGTCGGCAATGATTTTAACAAAATATTGATTCGGGGTGCCGTTTTGAACGAATTTTTAGCACAATTTTTCGGCAAAATCACCATACTGCAGCGGTATCTGAACCTCCCAGCAGCCGTTGAGTAAACGGGACTTACACTGTGCAATCTGCTGGAACCGGTATGTTTTTTCCATCGGTTTTAGGCTACAATCACATCGGGATGAAGCCGCCGCGTACGTAGGAAAGGGGCGCACCCAGGACGAAAATCAGGCGTAGCACATCAATAGGCAGTCGCTGATGCCAACATCAACCTGTTTAATATTCAAACATCTGAGCTGCCAGTAGTCAACCGTCTCCATCTTGCCAATGAGGTTAAGAAGCTGGATGTTCGCCACATGGCCACGTTACTGACCGCCCCTGCCATACAACACCAGTGACGTCATGAAGACCTGCCAACGTCCACGAGACGCTAGGCGGCGGGACTGGCCGACTCGAAAGCTGCAGAGACAGACTTAGGAAAATAATCCCGTAAGGTAACAAAATGAAGGCGTTTTTCTTCAGGCGTGCTTTACGCACAGCGGCCTTGGGCGCTCCCCAGCGTAGCACCCTTTTGAACCCACTTTCAAGCCCCCAAAGTTCTGAGCGCTGGCTGCGCCTCTGCGCCGTGCTCATGGCGGCTGCGGGCGGGAGATTAGCGGCAGGTAACTTGTCGTTGGATCAGGGTGTGCTGAGTCCCTGCTTTACGACCCCGTCACGACGCGGCGGGCGGCCCCGTGACCCGCCGGGGCCGCGGCGGCGGCCGCCGCAGTCGTCGGCTGGGCTGGGACGGCCACCGACGGACGCCCAAGCGCACGAGGAGGGAGTCGAGTGTGGTGCCCAGCTACGGATGCGTCTGTACTGCATGTGTCTGAGGGGGAAGGTACCATTTTGTGTGTGGGGAGGGGGGGGGGGGGGCGATAGCTCATATATTTTTCCGTCAACAACGATCGGTATCCTAAACAATTAGTGGCGTTCTATCTATGGACTGGGACGCGAAGGAGTCGTTGGTTCTTCATCGCAGCAACACTTCCCTGCTGCTTAACTCCTTCATTACACGTTGCGTGCATCAGAAGAACTCATCACAACACATGCTGCAGTCAGAGAAATCCACTATCAGGAATGCACGGTGAGTTGTCCAGGCGGCTGCGGCGTTTCATGTCAGCTGATATCCCCGCGATTTTGCGATTGTACCAGCGGCACCTTACAGAGCTCAGGGGCTTCTGTTTGCGAAATTCCTGGAGCTCGTGGCGTGACTCAGTTTGCAGTTTGCGGGCGCGAGCTGTCGATTCTGCTGAGCGTTTGACTCGCGGAGTCTCGACTCTGCCGAGCGTCTGACTCAGGGTCCGCCCTCCGGCGTGCGTGTCATTGGTGCTTAACGACGCCCTCAGCTGCTGAGTCTGCATGGCGTCGCCTGCCTCTAGCCTTGGCGGGAGGGCGAGCACCGGGGAGTATCGAACCCCGTGCCTCTGGTATCCCAGACGCGCAGCTTATCCGCTACACTACCGGCACCCCCTGCCTGGTAGTGCCAAACCTGCCCTCCAGCGGTAGTGCAGACGCGCAGCTTAATCCCTACACTACCGGTACCCCCCGCCTGATAGTGCCAAACCCGCCCTGCAGCAGTAGTGCAGACGCGCGCCGCTGCTCGCCGCCGCTCGTCCCCAGCGCGCCGCCGCTCGTCGCCGGCTCGCCACGTCCGGGACGGTCTAGTGAGGGCGCCGCCAGGTAATCCCGTAATCCCCCAACCTGTCCCGCACCCTGCCGTTCACGGACGGCGGCGACGGCGGCGCGCCCGAGAGCGCCACGGGCCGGCCCGCACGAGCTACGGCCCGTGCGGTGCACGTGGCCACGTGGCGGGAGCGTCGTGGCCACGTGCCGTCGTCGTGGCAGGAGCGGCGGAGGCCGAGGACCTGGTGCAGCTTCGCAGGATTGCGGACAGGCTTGACGGAAGCGCGCTTCGTGGGCCTCGTGAAGAGGCGCGCGCCAGGATGACGTCATGACTACGCAGCAGGCGGGCGCAGTCTTGTGTGACAAGTCTGCGACAGCTGACGATGAGGAGCATTTGCATGCAGGAAGCTGGGTGCGACGAATAGGCGTCGCTACATGTTGACCGGTGGACACCATATTACGCACTGAGCATCCTAATGCCACCCACAATATGCTAATATAAGCTCGACGTTCCCGTCTTTTTCAGGCTCAAAGTCGGCATCTGAGTGAAGGTATGTAAAAATGGCAACGGACTACGGAACGTGACTATGCGCTGTCCCAGGCTACGTTCAAGGCATCAGAATTCACGGTCAGTAATGTTATGTTCAGACAGGGGGCGTTGCACCAACTTTGTTGTAACAGCTTCAGCTGTTCATAAAACGTGACTGTACACATGAAATAACATACAGAAAGGAACCGAAAGGGTTATTTTAGAACGCAACCGAAAGCGTTTTGAAATGCTAGCGTTTACATTTAAAACGTACCATATGCTTACGTTGAGAATGCAATCAAAAAGAGGCAGCGTAGAGCCGCCGGATTTTAAGCTGAATCATACCTCCAGAAACTCATGTGTGCTTCAACGCAACTGATCTCGAATTCAAAGAAAGGACGAGCTGAGCTCGGACGTGGTCGAGCTCAAGCACGGATGATCTCATTCAAATTGCGGGTCAGTTTAAACATCCGGTGGTACGAAATGCCAACCCAAACAGCAAGTTAGGAATTGTGCAGAGGCCACGTGTGAAAATGACGCTAGAATTACTCTAAGGTCATAACACCCTCTGTGACGATATTTCCTTCCCAATTTTTCTATTTCATGCCCAATGACTCCACACCAAATAGCTTTAAGAGGATAAATAAATGACTGGAAAAGTAAACACCAGCACGAATATGTTTCCTCACAAATATTCCGTGACATGCATACCTGTGAACGAACCGAAATCCAACGCACGCTGCGACGAGATATTCTATTGTTGCCTGATCAACAACTCACAGCCTCTTTTAAAGCCCTGCAGAAAAGCATGTGCAGCGCATGGAGCAAACAACTCTCAGGACCTGCAGTAGTGCTGAAGCGAGGCGCCCCAGCGAAAAACATTTCCGCGTGCCTGGGGCCGTGCGAAGCCACCACTTTGTGTGGTCAGGCGGAACAACAGTACAGAATGTGCTGTTGCCTTGAAATGTCACTGGTAGCGATGTTCCCTATTGCTGCAGCGGGCTTGTGGTCGCACAAACCCGCACTTGTTTGCAAAAAGCGGATGAAGCATGGCGTTGATTGGCCGCGAGCGTTTTTTTTAATGATGAGAAGACAGGAGTGCCTTAACTTGTACATTTTTGTGGGTTGTCATTTTACCAACGAACACGAAAACCTTTCAATATTACGTTGTACTCGCGTTGGTCACTAACCAAGGGTGTAGTTTCGTATCCAGCTGGCAGGGCGGGTTCAGCGCTCTACCACCTTGTGCTTCAGCCGCATCCCCATCCCCCACTATGGAGAAATAGGGCACAGTATGGAGAGAAACCTGTTTGGTGGTACGTTTTTGGGGCACGTTGGGTCATTTTTAATTGCTCGTCCCCCCCCCCCCCCCACTAATGTAAGGGAACTACGCCCCTGGTCGCTACTTGTATTGGTTTTGTATCGGTCCCTTCATATACGACAAACTTATGACGTCAGTTACTCGTTCTTTTACGAAAGAAATCGTCACGAAGTCTTATCCACCCCATTACATGGCTATTTCTCATGCCGATTACAGCACGCTGAAATGAATGAATATCTAGGATCTGAAGCCATGCAAAGTTTCAAGCTTGCGCTCGCTTTCCCAGAGGTGGAGGCTGTCGGCTTAACCTCTAGGTCACGACGTTTCATTTTGTTTTTCCTGCATATGCAGCATAAATTCCCTAGTGTTGGCTGCCTTCTTAGCTGCCTTCGATGTTTACCATCCGCACATGAATTAACACATACTAATGATAAAAAGGAAATGGGTCATGCTAAGCGATATTTAGTTGGGATGGAGCGGACTGTTACAAATAAGTAATCTTGCCGTCTGATGTGGCATTCAGGGCACAAAGCTTTATTTCCATTTGCTTGAATTTAGGCGAGGCCCGAGCAACGGAGCCACCGAATAAGCTGAACGACCTATGGAACGGGCCGCAGAGTACATTCAAGGCTGCCTTTAGCGTCCGTGCGCCTTCCGTGTGTGCCTTTCCCGAACAAACAGTCGCTTTACGCCAGCTTCTCGCGAGGCACCCGAGAGTCTCTGAGTTGTAACTGCATGTCGGACAGCCTGCCGAGCCGAGGGCCTTGAGTACGGCACGACTGTTATGACTGATCATGATGGGTGGGTACTTCCAACATGGCTCATCGATTAGACCTCCGCATATGCCGCGGAATGCCTGCGGTACGACGGCGGCGTGTCTGAGGGATGTGATTGGATGCAGCGATTCGTTTGGAGACTGACTCTCAATCGGTGACCCCTGTGACCATGCACGTGCATTGTGCTTGAGAGTTTTGGGACAACTGAAGATGATCGTAGAGAAGTTTTGCCCAGAGTGGTGTGATAATTTTCATCGTAAAGGCAGGTTTCAGCATCGTCACCAATTTCTTGACGAACCAAATACTCCTGCGTGATTGTTTCTGTAATGCTTTTGCACATTATGCTAATCAACTGCTTTTGAGTGTTTAATTTAGCTACAACACTAGGAACTAACAGACTGCCAGGATGACAAAACCATTATCTAGCCATCACCTCCTAAAGAGTCCATGTCATGGTAAGACTTTGCACAACTATTACAGAGAAATTACAAAATTCCTTACTTAAAGCGGATAAGAAAGGACGCTATAATGCAGCCTTCTACGTACTTCACTCACGTCGTTTTTTCTTAAACCCGTGAGCATCAATTCCACTCCACTCCTCCCTTTAAGAGATAAGTCTATCACACTTCTCTTCCTTCAAGCGCACAAGGACTCGCTAGAAGGCGCCAACCGCAGAAGCACGACCGTGCGGGGCCTTTCGCTGAATACGTCATCGCTGAAGCTCAGCTAGACGAGCAAAGCAGCCACCATCAGCGTCCTCTGCGGCAAAAATCGTCAGAAATGAAGAAATTCTGCCATTGAACGACGTCATCATTTCGTTACGCTTCAAAGTGGTGGCAACAGTCGCGTTGATACGACGTCGGATGACTTGCCGAAGTTGAATGTCATGGAACGCGCGCGAAGAGGCTAACAATACCCGAAGTGACACTCCTTTCTGAATAGAGGGCGTTGAAAAAAAAACAACGCGACGAATGTGTGCAACGAAGCGTATCGGAGAAGTGGCATCTGCTGACGAAAACGACGGCCGAGTGTGAAATCATCGAAACATTGTCACGTAAACTTCTTTAATTTTCGCTTGCTTTTGCTGTATGCAATTGATGCCTGCGCCAAGTTCCGTCCACATCATTGTCACCGCACAGGCCTGGTTTCAATCCTGCTTTGCGTTGAAAGCTTTCAAAGCACCTTTTCTCCAAAGAAGAAACAGGGGCGCTAATGGAAATGTGCGCATTCAGATGTCTTGAGGATTTGCGACTGAGAATGTACACCGATGAATTCACACCAACCCACACCCACCAACGTTCACATGAACACACCGACAACATAGACATCTGTCCACACATTTCGAGGACATGGCGAAAGAAACATCTGCAGGTGACTCCTCCTTTCGCCATCTCAATGAAATGCACCTTGCATGAATATCGAACAGCAAACGAAATGTCGTGCTAAAATGCAGGAGGTGCAGGATCCAGAAACTGCAAAGAGCTTGATGGAAGAGGCGGGAACGATTTTTGAGCGATGTCAAACCTATTTATTGCTATGAAACGTTACTGCAACGATATTGGATAGTTCCCAAGTTGAGAGAAGACAGCCCCCTGCCGCGCCACTCCAACAGTTCCTGCGCCCCTGATGAGGTGTGGCCCTTCCTCTCTCGTCGATCCTGTAGGCACTCTGTCATGCCTCACTTTGCAAACGGCCTGTCTGCCAGCCGGCGTCTGTACATCCGGGTTGTCTGCCGGCTGCACATCGCTCGATGTCAGCCGTGACACGTGACACACACGGCCAGCCCCCGACTGACAATCCCCCCACTGCCCACCCACCACACCCACGCCCAGTGTCGCCAATGCCAGCAGCATGGGCCCGTGGAGCCGCAAGCCACGTGTGGGTGACTTGCCCTCCGGGAAGAGACGCTGTGACTGCGGCAGGTTGGACAACACAAGCGGCGGGGGGGGGGAGGGGGGGGGGGGACACCCGCTCTCAGACGCGAATAACCGCGGTCGCCTTCCACACCACTAGCACGAATTTTGGATGGGGTGTTGAAAGCTGGGTGGTGAGCTACGCGCTGACAAGGCTGGTAACGTCGCAAGCCCGCTCCCCTCCCTGGACGGATGTTAAGCTTCCAGTGTCAGGTGTTACTTCAGCCTGTAACTTTCTCTCAACTCTCCTGTCCGAAGCAGCCTGTTCGATCTGGGGAGGCCGTTGACTTGGCGTGGCTTGCCGCTACCGGCCTCACGTCGCGGGAGGCTCCATCAAGGCAGAAGCAGGGGAAGAAATGTACTCCCTGGTCCTTCCCGAGAATATCAGAGCCCGGCTGGAGCTGCATATCGCTGGACCGAAGCTGCGCTGGGAAACGTGAGCAGGGCTGCCAACTCGCTGGACTGAAGGTGCGTTGGGAAGCGTGAGCAGGGCTGCCAACTCGCTGGACTGAAGGTGCGTTGGGAAGCGTGAGCAGGGCTGCCAACTCGCTGGACTAAAGGTGCGTTGGGAAACATGAACAGGGCTGCCGACTCGCTGGACTGAAGGTGCGTAGGGAAGCGTGAGCAGGGCTGCCGACTCGCTGGACTGAAGGTGCGTTGGGAAGCATGAACAGGGCTGTGAACTCGCTGGACTGAAGATGCGTTGGGAACCATGAACAGGGCTGCCAAATCTCTGCTTGCGCTGAGTCCAGCAAGCAGATGACCTCGAGAAACTCGGGGAATGCAAGTGTTCATGGAGCTCAGTAATTCCATAATGCTTGTGTGCTGGAAACCATCCGTTTGCGACTGGTTTATGCAAAGTTCTTTACGATTTCTCAGTTTCATGCAGAGATTCGCTCTGTCGGCATGAGGCTTACAATTCCTAACCCTTCACCGAATTTCAGAAAACCGGCTCCAGTATATCGTCGACACATCTGAACACTGCCCAGCATAGGCGAAAAGACTGCTGGAGTCACCAGTGTCCGACAGTGTCAGTCAGACAGTGCCAGACAGTGTCAGTTCGACAGACTGCAGACTGCTCACACGTCCGTTCGCTCGCCACGTGCGCTACGCGGCGCGTGTCAGCACGTGCCCTGCAGTTTTGCGGGCGCATGACAACGATCACGGCCGGGCTCATTCAACCCCCGAGTGCGCCTCCGGGTATGTGACTTGACCACAGGTGGTGTGCCATTCCCATAGGTCACGCGGTGCAACTGCGGCGTACGTGATCCGACCGGCCTGGACGACCCAGCTCCTGCCCACGTGACCCAGCTGCAGCCCAAAAGACCCAGCCCGCGACCAGGATGTGGCGCACAAGACGCGGCCTCGGATCACGTGACCCTACCTCGCTGACCTGCCTGTGCGAAAAGATTGAAATTTTTTTGGCAACATTGCTGTTGTATACAATGAAAACAACAAATAACTGACAACAAAAACAGAAACACTTAACAAAAACATAAAAACAAACTGTGCAAAAACAAAAAAAAGAACACATAACCTGGCGACAAACCACGTGACCTGGCTTCTAGTGTGCTCAGACATACAAACAAGTGACCACGGTGGAGTTCGAGGTTTGATCGCCAGTCCCGTATTGCCAGTCGATTCCTTGCAGACCGCTGCAAAATACTTTTCCCGATCTCAACGTTGGATAAGCTGTAAAACGCTCAGGAGCATCCGGGGTGTCGGGTTAACAGTGACTGGCGAAGAGTCGGGCTGAAAATTAGAACTTGAAAACATGAGAGCAAAGAAAAACTTGAGCGAGAAAACATGAAAACTGGCGAGGGCCGCGGTTCAAGCGGACACAACACCGAGGAAGCGATCTGTGTGTCCATATGCGCAAAGACGGCCCTGTACTTTGTAGCATTCTTATGCTTTGTTGGGAAATTACGCGACAAAATGAGAATGATAGGGCTAGTATGATCCCTAATGGCGCGCAAGACGCGCATTCTTCATTGGTATTGGAAGCGATTGGAACAAGAAGAGGCGGCAGCATGGTGGATTTTACCCGCCCAAATGTCATGCTAGCGCAGTCGCGGAAGAAGTCACGGTTTTGCCGTCTGTTCAGACCCCTGGCTCTTCCCTGTCTGTCTCTGTGCCTGAGCCGGCGCCGTGGGCAGTGCTACGTCCGGGGCTGTTGTGCCGTTGCATGGTGCCGTTGGTGCCCGCTTGTACCCTTGTACAAATACTCTAGCATCCGGCTAGGAAATCTTCTCGCGGCGAACGCCACGAGTTAACCGGCTGAAATGGCGCCAACCGCGCAAGGCAATGCCCATGACGTCAGTGGTTTAAGCGGGCGCGTCTCGTGACGTCATCCGACACGCAGCTGCAGAGGAAGCTGTCGCGGACACTGTGGCTGACATCTCGCGGAGGACTGAGGACTGGCAGGACTGAACTCTGTGCAAGCGCGTCAAAGAGAAGAAAAGGCCGCTGAGAAGCATTCGTCGCGTTTGCGCCAAAACCTCTCACGTATCCCATCATCTGTAGAATGGTAGCTCGCGGCATTTTTGATGGGCTGGGTTAGTGAGGAAGTGTGTGTGGGGAGAGGGGAGGGTACACGATAAAGCCATACATGGCCAGGCTTCCCACATTTCCCCGACGGTGTCGTTAAATAATGATTAAAATCTTGTGCTCAACATTAACGCGTGCGTATTTCATCGCGGCTTGTGTCCAACGTACTAAACATTTGAAGTTGCGTGTCTAGTGCCATCGTAGGTATTCTTGAACTGCTCATAGCGTCCGCATAAAACACGCCGCAAACCATCCTCATAGCATCAAGCGCGTTGCATACCCGGTATGGGGACATCGCATTTGCGCAACTAACGCCATGGCGCTGTGAAGGGGCGTGATATCAGGGTTTAAACGGTCTCCGCCAAGACATGAGACCATTTTGGCACAACTGAGATTAGCTGAAATATCTGCAGGAGATCGCGCGTTTCCGTCCGACCAAATATGACAGCAATCCAGCCCGATTAATTAGCGGTGAGCTCTCGCCCAGGTAGTTGCATGTCACAAAAACAAACGCCTTGATCGGAGGATTATGTGCAACCGGGGAGTTTTTTTTCGCAAAAATGTGTAAGATTGCAAAAAGGCAATATCCGTTTGCGTTGTAAATTAAGAGCTGCTGGTACCCGCAAGTGCTGGTTTCGTTTCACGCGGCACTCGTAGGCGCATTTACCATCTTCTTTTTGCTGGGGTGAAGGATAGAGCTTGACCCCCCCCCTCCGTCTCACATTTCGAAAGTCAACGAACCAATATGGCTGATTCACGCGGAAAAGAGGCGTCGGAGTTCCATAATTCATATTTTCTCGTATTTCTTATATATATATCATTATCTTATCATTATCATTATCATTAATTTCTCATAACTCGATTCATAATTCATGTCGATTTTTTGACCAGCATGCGACTGATAACACAAGTCAGGTTCAGAGTAACGATTTTCCTTTTTTGAAATATTTGTTCCTTTAAATTGGTCCCAAGTCTTCGACTCGGTGGAAATGAAAAGGTACCAGAGGGTGCACATCCTGCGTCGCACATACCGACTCCATTCAAAGCGTATTTTACACGTCACTACATATTTATAAACTTACATGCTATTAGTGCTTCCAGGTATGCTCCAGAACCATGAAGTCGGCTAAAAGTCACCAATAAATATTTATAAACAATTTTCAGGGCGGTTTCCAACGACAGTATGGTGTTGGATAAAGCTGTGACGTCATTTTAACCTAAACTACGACTACCTGAAGTTCCATTTTTGACGCAGGGGGGTTTTAACACATTGACAGGCAATACAAATCTCTGAGAATTTCCATGATGTGGCATTTTTCACATTGGTGCTGATTCCTTGCGACCCCCGTACAGTTTGTTCTAGCAAAGCGGGCTACAAACTTAAAAGGTAAAAGTGGCGCTGATGAACCTGACGCACTTTCACTTGTCCGGTTTTGAGGCCATGGGATACCATACGACACCTGGTGGGGGGGGGGGGGGGGGGAGGGGCCAGTGTTTGCAACTGTGTTGGAATTCAGTAAGTTGCATAATTTACCACAGAGAAGCATCGTGCCGAGGATATCACCAGGTTGGCTCACCCAAGTCGTTTCCACTCGTGGCTAGGTTGTGAAACGCTTGATTCGTTCTTCGTGGATCCAGACATAAGATCCAGGCATGGGATCCAGAAATGTTTTTTTTGAGAAATTCCATAGTGGCTGCTAAGGTGGATTGCAGATTTGGTAAGTTGTTTTATGATTGGCGAGGATCCAAGACGGACATACACCTTTTATCGAAATAGCCTTGAGGCGATGGATCCACAGCTGGCATTGCACAAACCTGCCCAACACCAAAGAACGTTGCCCCCCAATTTGTGGACGTTCATCTAATCTCAAAACCGAGTTTAAATCATATAACCCAAAACTGCAATGAGACAAAACATGCCAAAATAATTGGTATGGACTCCTTAACATGTGGCGGTGAAAGTACATCGGCCAGTGCCAATCCCAGCTTTAAGCGCTGATGAGAAAGTAACTTTTACGAGCACAAATTAACCGAAAGACGACGTCAATCCGCACGCTAGGTTCCTACCAGAGCAAATGCATCTAAATCCCAGAGAAATAAAGCCTACATATGGCCGGTTGCATGCTGTTGTGCTGATCTGAATCCCCTAACATTGCACTGATCCCTTTACACTTCATGCACAACGCGAAATGAAGCCTCGTCCGATGGGTGGGCTCATCAATCCCAGACTGATTCCTTCGCGCCCACGGGGATCAAACGGCTGGTAAAATTGGAGACTCCGGGAGTCGACCTCGCATGGCCTTGAAGAGTCGCTAACCCCGGCATGGTTCATGAATACCCAGAAGATTTTTCAACGCTATCACGCAGTCGGCTGGAGCCCGCCAGCAAAGCGGTGTTTCAGTGACGCCACGGTGCCCTCTGCGCTTCACTTACAGCCAAAACCCTCATCAACAGGCGCCACTGCCAGCCGCAGGGCCGTCGTCGCCGCCGTCATCATTCAACTCGGTCGGCTTACCTGGATGCCGCTGGCGCCCGTGCGTCCGTGCGTCCTCCGTTCCGTTCCTCTCCTCACACTGTTCCTGTCCTCGCGAGCGTGTCACGCGAGGTGACTGCCCCGGTGGGCTGACCCTGGTGACCTGCACCCCGGGTCGACTCCACTCCGGCCGAGACCAGCTCGCCGGGATCACTGACGGCTGCGCCGGCATTCGCGGGGAGCGGTGCGCCGGCTGTTAATCCCGCACGCTGCACCGGCCCGAGGACTGCCCACGGCACCGGCCACAGGACTGCCCGCAGCACCGGCCACAGGACTGCCCACGGCACCGGCCACAGGACTGCCCGCAGCACCGGCCACAGGACTGCCATAGCACCGGCCACAGGACTGCCCGCAGCACCGGCCACAGGACTGCCCATAGCACCGGCTACAGCACACCCAGTAAGTTGTACACACCCATAGCACCGGCCACAGCACCGGTCACAGAACTGGTCACAGCACCCGCTACAGGACTGCCCACAGTATTGGCCACAGGACCGGCCACGACACTGGCCACAGCACCGGCCACAGGACTGCCCGCAGCGCCGGCCACAGAACTGCCCGCAGCACCGGCCACAGGACTGCCCTCAGCACCGGTCACAGCACTGCCCATAGCACCGGCTACAGCACATCCAGTAAGCTGTACACGCCCATAGCACCGGTCACAGAACTGGTCACAGCACCCGCTACAGGACTGCCCACAGTATTGGCCACAGGACCGGCCACGACACTGGCCACAGCACCGGCCACAGCATCGGTCACAGTACTTGGCACCGCACCGGTCACGGTACCTGGCCGCGGTACTGACCGCGGTACAGGCGTGGGACACGGTACTAGCCAAAATCATAAAGTTGCCACGGTATCGACGGCTGGCCACGGTGCGGGCCACAATAACGGCGATGGTGTTGGCCCCAGCATTGGCCACAGCGGCGGCCTCGGTAACAGCCCCGGCAATAGAGGCGATATCGGCGACGGAACGGCCCACAGCGACGGCCATGACAGCGGTGTTACATCCGCCAGCATAAACCGCAAAGGCCACCACAGCGCCCTCTTAATATTGCGGTTTCATATATCTGTGGTTTGGGATGTCCAGGATCAAATAAGGCCGGGCATTTGATAAGCTGTTCTGTTATTTCTGCTACATGGCTTCAGAGCGGTCCTGGGTGAAGCATGGGATATAGCATGACATATGCTATGTTTGAAGGGCACGTGGGTGTTGGTATAAAACCGATGCTGTCCAGTTTAATGCACATTTCGATTCAGAGTTTGTTCCATCGTACAGCAGCTTGCGTACGTCTAAAATTATTGCTTTCGTAGCGATCAGCGATGCGTTGGTAATGCAAATTATATTCCCTCTCCTCAGTAACTCCGTGACATTCTTGTGCCTTAATCATCCTGACTGTTGCTTCAAAAAAAGAACCACAACCAAGCACGGTAAGCTAAGTTAAAATATTAATCTCCTGTGCTATTCAAAACACTAAATCAGCAGGACCGTCCTGTAGACAACTTTTGCCACCGCAACGGCGCTGCGGCGGGGCAATAAACGCCGACAGCGCTGCCCTTCGCGCGGTGAAACAAGCCTGAACCGCCGGAATTTCCTTAAACCAGGAATGCCAACCACAAGAAGGCGCACATCTTGCTTACGAATCAGTAATACGCTCCTTGCAGCGCCTGGCAACAGGACATACGCATGTGAACAATCCGAGTGCAGGAGGTGTTGACAACAGAGCGATCTGCATCACCGGGCAATGTTTCGCTATCGTCGTAGTTTTATCGCTGTGGGGTTGATGGAGGACAAGTGCTTGTTGTGGCATCGCCATCTCCGAAGTGAGCGTTCATTCCATGTAAGGAATGAACGTGTTTGATCAAGGGACAGTACACTCCCTCGGATGCCGCGAGGGTTGAACGGCCGCCGTCGTCCAGCGCAGCTGTGAAAGTTTTCCATACTTGTATGGGGTTTTGAACTAAAATAGTCATCCTAAAGATCATTGGGTGCGGTTCACAGCCCTGCTCTTCTCGAGATATCGTGAGCACGATTTCCAGATGTAACGGCCGTCAATTGGCTCTCAATTCATGCTGGGCAAGGTACCGTGACGTAATCAAATAATGACGCAATGGGGAAATATTCACTAAACAGAGACACTGTGCTGCCTGTCAGAGAAACTATGTTGTGTGCAGGCCAAGGATAAGCAAGAGACGAGGCTGCAAGCTAACAACGAGCGCCTGGACTGAGCCGAGCCACTCAGGAGCAGAAGCAGCGGCAGGCCCGGACGGACACCGACGCTCGGCGCGAGCAACAGCGAGGCGCCGTCTCCCGCGGAAAGGCGCCTCCGCTAGCGAGCCGCGCCTAGAGCGGTGCTGGCCGGCACTCCGGTGGCCAACGAGGGCGTCAGCGTCATGGATCCAGCACGCGCGCTCTGTGGCGCTCTGTGACGGCAGGGCAAACGCACGAGCCTGTGCTGTGCGGAGGGGAGGGGCACAGCTGGATGTTCGATCAGTCTCTCCTCTCCTCTTCCCTACCCTACCCAACTCTACTCAGCTCTACTCAACTCTACTCAAGTCTACTCTTCTCTATTTTACTCTGACGGCGGTCAACTCTACTCCACTCAGTTCTACCCTAATCTCCTTTACTCTACTTTACTGCATTCTATTCTATTTTGTTCTGCTCTACCCTATCATACTTAACTCTTCTTCACTATACTTAACTTTAATCTATTCTACTCTACGCCTTAATCAGGACAGTGCAGAGGCGCGCACCCTTAGTCACTCTGCCAGCCACCTGCGGCTGGCAGACTCACCGAGGCCCCGGCGGCGGCGGTTGCGCCGCGTGTGGTTATTCAATGACGCTCATAGCTTAGCGGCCCCGGGCGCCGCTGCGGGCGGACCCTGACGACGTCCGGACACCCCCACAAATCTCCGTCAGCGGCCCGCAGTCTGGCGACCCGACTCCGAAGCAGCCATGCGGCGCGGCGGCGCCGGTCGACGGCGACGCCGCCGCCTTACAGCACCGGCTGCTGGGCAACCTCTGGGACGTTGCAGCGTAGGCGCACTTCAAAATCGCTCCGACAGGAGCCCAGCGAAGCGGACGGGCCATACCGCATCCCATTAATTGTCGTGGTAGCGGCGGTGGGATTAAAAACGAGGGGTCCTCCCGGCGGTGGGGTGCTCTGTCAGGTCCATGCGTCGTCGTGCAACTGGCCCGCGCAACTTGCATCATCTACGTTCAGCGGAGACCAAACGTCGTGATGCAACATTCCCCTGGCAACAGGCTCATGGGGCGACGAAACCCGACGCGGGGTACGATGTCATTCCTGACGTCTGTCCCGAGATTTACGGCACGTTCTCTGACGGATTCCATTCCCCTGCGCTCGCCTGCCCGTTCTCAGCAGAGAGGCTTTGCACGTGACTTTGTGAAATTCGCCGGGTGGGAATTCGATGAGTCGTGAGTTAGGTCGTGGCCGTGGTCACAGCCTCGCGGACACGACTTTGTGTCGGTCGTTACCCTGAGGCATGTTAGAGCTTATGAATTAGGTTAGCTGGTAGATTTGGCTACTGTTATCAGCGCCAGATGCTAGTAACCAGCCGGCGACGCGGTTACACTGCATGACGAATTTTTGACGCATTGGAGTATGGATGGAAGGCCCTGATAAACTAAGCCAAGATTGAACCCCGAAGCACAGACGTTGCCGGAGTGAGCATACAGTCTTCCCTGATGAGGCTTCAGTGTTAGTCCCTATGATGTGCTTGTGATGCAGTTGATGTTGACGCCGAAAAAAGGCTGGATTGATGACAAACCTACACTTTTTCTCAATATTCTTATGTCCATTATAATGATCCCAACCGAATCATACACAATATGCAAATCGATCATCCATGAACCGGTGCACGTTCGTGGAAACCGTCTCACTACATCACAGGTTTCGACTTTCGCGTCAGGTACACCCAATCATGAAGAAAAGAGGATAAGCACTGGCGCAGATTACACAGCTCTACTGAAACCCGGAATCAAGCCAACAGCCGTTCGAAAAGCCCGTGCAAAAAGCGCCTGAGCGACGCCATGGCTTCCATATTTGGCGGGAAGCAGTTCCAACCGCTGGGGTTCCACACGGATGTTATCTGCGGGCGATTCCCCGAACGACCCGCTCGGAATCGGGCGTGGCTCGCGCCGTGCTCACCAGCGCAGTACCGTAACTCCAGCCTCCCGTGCTTCATTTGCCTGCATGCATCGGCTGCTAGCCAGAGCGTATGTACCGGAGAACACCGCCGCTGATATATTCATGGCGCCTGATTTGGCCGCCTGCTTCACCTGGGTGTACCTGACTGCTAATCGCTGCCAGTGTGCACCAATGACGTCACTTCCCGTACATTCGCGTGTCAGCTTTGACCACCTGCTTCAGTCGATTGCGTACAAACAGGCTCTGTCAAATCAACTAGAGCGGTATCCTGAGCCGGTCTTTCGTTCAAGATATCTCCGGGTGCTCTCTAGTATAGCAATGGGGTTGCCACGAGGACCTGCAAACCTCAAATGCATGTAATGACGATAGCAACTGGTGGAATGCCAGTAAATCATGACCACAAATCATCTCACCCATCCAAAGCCAGCCAACTGTTTTCAGAATTGAAGATATTTGCTGCGATTAGGGACCTTCGTGAGTCAGGTAAGGACGGGAGAATCCATCTCAAACGGCTACATCCGCGAACTGGGCAGAGTATTTTTTGAAAATTATGTTCTTGGATATGATCACGGATATTGAGTGTAGAAAACGGAATGTATGAGCATGAGTAGTAGCAGAAGAACAACGGACGGTGCATAATTTGACATATGTGGAGGAACATACCTTGAATACCATTAAAACGTAACTAATTCAATGCTAGCCAATTTTGGGATACCACCTGATCATTTCAAACAGACGGGGACGGAGGTGGACGGTAGAATGTTTCACACGCCTTGGTAAACTGGTGAATAAAGCTTTCACGAAGCAGGTGTGGGTGGGCGCGGCTATGGCTTTGCATGGCGGTGTACATGGCGGGCACAAGACTGGAAAACCCATCCGTGAAGGGATTCAGCTACGGCTCACCGATTCCAATTGTGATTCTAGCGGCAGAATGTGCCGTTTTAAGAAGTATCCTATGGTTGAGCTTTGGAAAGACTGGCTACGATTTATCTAACATGTTACGTCTCCACGATTGCATAAAGTTGGTGCTTCCAACATAAATTTAAGGAACTGTCAGACAAAATAGACTCAAATTGCTTCCAAAGCTCACAGATGCTGCCAAAATTTGCTGATATGAATCGGATCTCAGTGCGGTTCTCCAAGTTCTACGGAGTTTCGAATAAAATTGTACTCGGCATTTACTTATGCGCCACGTAACAATACAATGTCATGTCATGTCAATGTCAATGTCACGTCATGTCATGTCATGTCAATGTCAACCAAATAACAATGTCATCGACACAAGCCTGAGCCGCTGAACAGACAGACCGAGTGTCATTGGGAAGTGCCCATGTCTTTTCAGCAAAATGAAAAAGGCAGGTCATTTGTGAGAAGAAGACGCCGTGTTTGTCTTACCCTGATAACCCTAGCCATACCTGAACACCTGTGACCGTCCTCAGGCGTATACAAATCCCAATATTTCAGCTCTGGAAGCGAACACCCGATCCCAAACTATCAAACCAAAAACGATAGCTCTGGACAAGTGCGTCCAGCAATCGCTCGATTGACATTTCTTTCACATGGCTGATAAATTCACAGGCCATGAAAATACGCACAATTGTTGAAATCTTAGAAACACTTCCAGGTTCTCCACAACCACAAGCAGGCGGTCTAGCAGATAACTTAAATAAAAAAACAACAATGAAGAAATCAAGTAAACCAGGAGCCAATGCACGTAGGGGCGAACATCGACTGTCAAGATTTCACTGATGACGTCACGACGTGGTGATTTGACTTGGCACACGCAAATTTTCTCTAGAATATGCAAAATTAATGACCTGTTTGACTGGAAATTTGGTCGGTCTACCTGAGACGGTCCAGAAACCATTCTCGAAACTAGGAGCAATAGTCATGACCATTACCTTAACGAGGCTTAAAATGCTGCCTTGAAGAAGTCCGTGAGTGACCGGGAGTGGTGATGCACAGCCTGGGGTGCAAATGCACAGCTTGGGGTACAGCAAGTGCGGTGCCAAGCCGGAGCCGGAACCAACGATCCTCCATCCTCTACCAACCCATGCTCACCACGAGCTAGGCATGTTGCACGAGTCAAAAGCCTGTGAGGCGTCAAGCCATTAATGCCATCGCAAGGGCATGATCAATACAAGTGGCCAGCACATTGACAGTGCAGATCATGGGGGCTTCTAAGAGTTACCTATACAAAGGTCATGTCGCACAGGGCGCATGTCGTGGTGGCTCACAAGTGCGGAACGGAGCTGCATTCTGGCCGCCCATTGATATGGTTTGGAAGCTATATATCTTCCCCGACATAAACAATTACGAGGTTGCAGGGTTACGTGCCTTAACCCAGCTCATATCCTGGCAACTTGCGTTCACTAATTGGCTCCGGGAACACGTACGCACATGTTTCACCAAAAATGTAGTTACCTAACACGGACGGTCGTAACATTTGCGAAAGCAGTTAAATGTCCATAATTTAACCTCCATTGAGAAAGTAGGTCATGCATGATATGCTAATGTGCCAACGCAGTGCGCGTGTTGTCGTGGCACGCATAATAATTACCAGACGATAAAAGCGGTGCTGGGAATTATTACAGGCAGTGGTTAACTCGCTCAGACCTGTCTGGTGTGTAGCACATTCGAATGTGATAAATGGGGCCTCACAGTGCCGGTAACACAGCTATAACGTATCAAGCGTTATGGAAAAAATAGCTCTGATCTGACTTCAGTGAACTACAAATACTGCATAATATAGCATCACATACCTTGGCCAGATCCCCACAACACATGCATAATCTCATACGCTGGGAGCATCCATCCACGCCGGTGGTTTTCGATCACTGCCATCTGGCGATCTATCAGCAGCGCGTTGTGCAGATCGTCTCCAGCAGAACTTACGCTCCGTATCCCAGTCGTCAGACCAGACCCGCCGCTGCAGCGTTGGCGGACTAAGCCCCTGCTGGGAATGGTGTCATGGTCTTCGGTTCTCGATCAACCGCGTGCGCCTCAGCAGCACGAAGATGACAACCGACAGCCCGGTCGCATCCGTTTTGCTGGGGCAATGACCGCTGATACCATGACAGCGTCGAGCGATGCCAAGGCTGCAATGTACCCCCACAAACGAAAAATGGCGGTCGTCTGGAACCGTCCGTTCTTTCGAACTGAATGTTTGCTGAAATGCCAGCAAACATTCGGTTTCAAAGAAACTAAGATTCGTGGGCAAAAGGCAGATCAGCTTTGACAGCTGAAAAAACAAAACAGGCAATATTGAGGCAATGACGAAGACGCCTTAAACTGAAATGTATCTTGTGTCGAGATATATCCTGTATTGAAATATATACTGCTTTGATTCCAACATACAAATGTAAGTATATTTCAAAGTGGGTTGCTAGAAACATGTGACGAAACCACTAAATGGGGGAAATACTCGCGAGTCATGTCCATACAGAATCTGACTTCGTCTGCAGTTTTTTAACACCTATAAAATTTCATTTTGTAGTTATCCCGTTTATTTGCGTGAATATTTAAGTATGCCAACAATAGTTTTATTCCTTGGGACCAGCCACCGAGTATCTCAATCAGGCAGATCAAATCTAATAGATGACAGTTTATTTTGTCACTTTAACAAACCTTTTACGCATGGATAAGACAGTAGTATTCGCCTTACTCCTCGGAGAAAAACCAAAGACTTCTGCTATTGTTTCGATAAAGGCATGCTCTCAAAATATGAACTCAACTCTATCTCCACTCTTCCGTTTTTTTCCGAGAAATAAGGCTAATACTTCTGTCTTATCGAAGTGAATAATGTATCGCTAATACACTGAACAACCTACGTGAAACAATGACGCCCATAACGTAATTAAACTCACCACGATTATATATACATATATATATATATATATATATATATATATATATGTATATATATATATGTATATATATATATATATATATATATATATATATATTTATAAATACACACACATATATATATATATATATATATATATATATACACTAACGGCAAGTTATATCGTCAATATGCCATAATGAAACGTCTAATTATATGTGCTGAATATGTATGAATTATACAAATAATTCTAACATATACCAAGCTAACGCAGTTTTGAAATCAGCAACAGGCTGACGTGAAAACCCCTTGCTGGTGCCTGAATACTAGATGTTCATAATCTCGATAAATGAGCTGTTTCCACTCCCCACCTTTCAACTGCGCAAGGTCAAAAGCCTTTATCCTCAGTCTGAAACAAGATCTGGAGGCGGGGTTAAAGGTCGCGTCCTGGGCAGACCAATAATCCCGTGGCCACCCCTGTACGGCACGCTGCGCCGTCTAGCCCGGTGTCTACCTCCAGCCGGATGTCTGTAATCCCGACCCTGAACGGCGCGTGCGGCCGGTTGACGAGCACCTGCGTGACTGTCCAGACGGCGAAAACATCTCAGAACCCGCGGCAGTGCGGGATAAAAGTCAACCGCAGTCTAGACGTCCGGCAGCTGTGACGACCGTCTGCCACAGAACGGCGGTGGAGACGGCGGGTTGAAAAAACGTGATCAGAAACAGGCCTGTGGATAGCGGTCGGAGCCCGGGAATTCCGACCATCGGCTGCGTTCAGGATTCTTTGCCGAAGAGCGGGTGTCAGTACGTGCAGTGGTTACGGTCAAACGGTCTAAAACGGGATCCGTTGAGGCGATCATTTGTGACTAGAGGCTGTTCATGAAGGAGTGGAGCGATGCGAGAGCGCGAAGGGTGGATCCACCGACAACTCATAATTAGTTAAATACGTGAACGGTTATGGCTTCTCTTTCTGGCTGAGGTATCTGTATTTTTGCCTGCCGTTTGGTCCCCGCACAGCATGCACCGAAATGTGACTGTAATTTGGGCACTATGAGAGATAATAATACACTATGTCAGTTCCCGGCTCACACAGGAACTTTTTTCGGCCCGACGAACCAATCGGAAAGTGCAAAAGTGGGAATATTTCTGTTTGTTGTTTTTCTCGCGGAGGAAATACGACGCCATTTTTACCACATTTTTGTCGTTCCAAAACGTGAAATACATGATTTGATACATATTTGAAAATATCAAGCCCAGTAGCAATAATTTGGCACCACATACTCAAAAGGTGCACCACTCCCCACAACTCACACGGTTCCTTCATTTCAAAAAGCCCACTCCTTATGCCGCAACACCCCATCAAATTGGAGGCTTAAACCGACCCCAGTACTATGGACTATATTCAACATTGGGCCGAAGGGAAGGCCATCACTAATAATAATCGCGAGCTTATGACTCTTCAAGCAACAACGTTACCGGGCAATGAACACAAAAGAGAAGCGTAACAAATTACTACTCCCTCCATTTGCGTTTTGGATGCTCTTATCAATCTGTTTAAACAGGGAAATCGATCGCTCTCTAAATAGCTGTTTTTCCACTTCCATGCCAATTATACTTCTTACGAGCCCGTCCTGCTAAAGTTAAAGAGAGCGCCCTACATTTTTGGGGGGAACTTTGAACCGGGACATCCAGTTTGATGACCTTCCTGAAAAATTCACAACCATGTCCATGTTCAGGTTCAAAACCCCCTAGTTCCTGAGCTTCATGCAAGTGTGCACGCTGCCATGCGCGGCCTTCCTGAAGATCACCCAGGCACGAATAGCGTCATAAAACGCCACACCGTGTGCGTCACATCCTATGGGCTGTTTTTTCGCTGATAGGCAGAAAGCATTGCCGCGAATGTGTTCATAATCACACTGATACCATAAGATTGCCCCGTGGTCTTGCGCATTTGAAGATTGTTTCTTTGACCACTTTTTTTCCTTTGACCCCTTTTCCTCAACTTTCGGGTAGTCTTGAGGTCACAAGTGTTGTTGGTGTCATAGGCAAATGAAAATGAAATGCGTCCTGCATACCTTATTTCTAAAAGGTGAGTTTTAGACCCGTGCTAGACATTTGAAAGCAACGGAATAGTTGCAAGTTAACCTTGATTTGCCGGATTTCGTGCTTCCCCCAATGCCGCCAAATGTAAAATAGCCCCTTTAACCTTACGAACAGCGCCTACTCTAACACATATAAACACCATCATTTGTGAAAGTAGTTCGATGCATATGTTGCAGTTGCAGTTGCGTTGCGTTGCAGTTGTATTTCTCTTGAGCTGGATGGGCGCTGCCGCACCACTCCTCACATTTTTCGAGTCGCAGCTACGTCCGTGTTTATTCGATGGCCGCTGAGGCATAAATGTTGGTTAACATATAGCTTGAGGGGCCCTGGCCAATAACAGATCAATGAAACTTTTTCGTGAGAAAAAAAAAGCTTTTGAGCTAAAGAAATGTGATTTGAAACGAAATTTGAGCTTAACAAGAATTTCGGGCACAACGCTTCCTGAATACTCGAATCATCGACACTTTAACGCTGCGTCCCGGACCGTCAGCTCTGCGAACTCAAATTCCGGCTTAGTGACAGTAAGCTATTCAACACTCGCTTCCCACTGGGCAGGCAGTCGGAACAAAATTGTGCTGACAGGGAGAGAAAGATCATGATGGGGAAGCTCTTGGCGGAGAATAAGATGCATATGATTCAGGAGAGCGAGATATAATTGAGGAGTACATACATTTGAGTACATACATACATATAATTGAGGAGTGTGTCGCAACTTTTTGGCTGTCTAGCGCTAGCGCGATTTTTGAGAAATTCAATCACGGTGGGTACACAATGTCATGGACCAAAAACCATTGGATAAAATTATTGTCATCCACATTTTACATAACACGAGATCATCTACCCTGTGGGTTCTATCTTGCTAGAGTCGTGAAAAAAATCAGTTAGCTCCAGGAATGCAGTTAAATGCAAACTTTCAATCAGCAAGTGACGTCTCAGAAAATTCAAGCTCCAACCATCGCCAAACAAATAATCTTGCAGAAGCCCACAGTTTTTCTGAAAATTTTGAAACACTTATGATGTGGGTCTGATAGACACTTCATTAACTCGACGTTCCTCCATCAATCGCCCCCTCCCTCCCTCCCACACACACACGCGCACACACATACATACACATCGACCTCCCGACTTCAAGATGGCCCGAGGGCGCGCACTACTGGCCTGTGATTAGACCACCGACATAGTACACCACCACCTACCCGGCACCGATGTCTTCTACATTAAATTCTATGCACATTGCTCAGTAAAGTTGAGTGGTTTAATAATAAAAAAACACCTCACTGGCGGACTGTTCCAGAGCAGTCATTCAAGCTGAACAGTAAATTCCAGGCGCAGGGATCATCGATGAATATCCCGATATGAGGTGTAACATCGAAAAATGACCATTGTCTCCGCGCAAATCGAATGTAACGGTTCGTAAATGTAACGGATAAATCGGGCGCTGTCAAGAGCGGGTCCTTGAAACCGTGGTCAGGTTCACTTGCAATTTTTTATTCTAATTCCGTTATGTGGCAGTTCTAAAAATCTGGCAGTCCCACAGCGCATAACGGCGCTGAATGTCAGCTTAGATGACATGTCCTCCCAATCTAGCTACGCGGAATTTATAAGCACATCTGACTGATATCACACACCATCTTTCTATCATTGTCAGGTTTAAAAAGAGTCAGGTCCAGGCACAGTTAAAGCCTGCTACAAGGGCGCAAATTGGTGTTGCTGCTCTCTGGACATGGGAACTGGTTTACGACTTCACAGGCTTTGCATTGGTGCTGGCACTCTTAGCACAGTGGTGCGGGTGTCAAATATAACGCCCCTGATCACTCACAAACTGGTTCGCAAAAGCCACGCATGGCTTGTGTGAACTGGTTATAACTAGTTCTACACAGCCATGCACTTTGAATCACTCAAGAGGACGTTAAGCCGAGGTCAATCATCAGCCGTGTCTGTCGAGTCCTGCCACTGTCATACCGAGCCAGTCTGACGCAGCTGACACTCTCTTCGGTCTTAAGTAGACATTGGACTCAGTAGACATTGTCATCCCGAGCCAGTCTGACGCAGCTGACACTATCTTCGGTCTTAAGTAGACAATGGACTCAGTAGACATTGTCATCCCGAGACAGTCTGACGCAGCTGACACTATCTTCGGTCTTAAGTAGACATTGGACTCAGCATAGCCGACACGTACACAATGGTGCACAGCGGGAGTACTAACCACCTCATCACCGTTGGTACCAAATACTCGCAGACGAATCGGCAGAAGGTGGGCGAAAGCCAGTAAGAGACAGGAAAAACATGGGCTGTTTTCATGTGGGTTATTGCGCTGGAAATTTCTGAAAAGTTTTAACTCACTTCCTTAAAGTTAAGCATATTTCAAACATTGACGAGGGCATAATGATTTCAAGCAATTCGATTAAAGGAAGTGTCCCACATTTATATGGGGTTTGGATCTGGTATAACAATTTTTTGAGATAATTTCCCGCAGTTCACAGTTTTTAAAACAAATTTAGGACTTCAAATCTTCTCGTTTCTGAGCTAGGCGCACGAGAATTTATGAAACCAATTTCACGTCGCTTAATTTGAAGCCACTCTTACATGAATGACATTAAATAAGCGTCACACAGAGTCCATCTCTTCAATGGCCACATTGTGCTCAAGGTTAAAAAATATGACCAATGACCTGTTCGTATCTGGATGCTGTCAGCGAGGATCCTAGCGTCAACAGACAACAGTTGGCTTTCAACCAGATTAGCGTGTTTAATGCAAGCTTCGAATACGAATCACGTTTTGTAATTCGTTATGCACGATTTGGTCTTGCTGCTTGTCATGAAAATAATGCTGAAAGTGAAATCATTTAAGAATAGCACCATAACCAAAACAATGACTGCAGGTAAAAATATAAAACCACAAACAAGTATACCAAAGCGCCTCGAGAAAGTGGAAAACAGGTCATTTGTGAATGCTTCCTGATCACTTTACCAGTGCCTTAAGAGTCTTGTACAACTGTCTGCAGCCATGACGGTTTTGAATAATGCAATTTGACGATAGTTTTACATACCTCCAGATGCAAGGACAGCCAGCCGTACTCGGTATAGGCTCGTGGCCGTGGCGTTTTTAGGTCACCCCTCTCCACTACCATCCTTCATTTCGGTGAAAGGATTATGCTTTTGTATGAAAACCAGTCAAGTTATGCAGCAGAGTCTGTAATGCTAACGATACGTTCTTGCAGTCATATGCATCCATTTGAATTGAATGCCGATGACAAGCATGAATGGTGTAGGTAAGAATATATTTATGTTCCCGGTTATTTGACAGTATAAGTTCACAAACGATGAAAATAACTGGCTATTCATATGCAAGAATGCTTGAGCGAAGACGTTAAACAATCACTGGAATCCATGAAAATTCTTGGAGAAAATTGACTGAAAAATTGTCATCGATATTTCAATGGTTGCCTGTTATGATCGTTTGCGTAGTACCTACGGGCACAGAAGAGTTCAATGTTTTCAACAAAGCAGCTTCTAAGCATGATGGGAAACTTTTATGGATATGCAGCTAATCGCTTATTGAAAGATATGCGTGATCATTATCGATGCCATTATATCAGACCACTACGCAATGTTCCAGACATTCATATGTTCTCGATAATCTGGAGTAAGAAATACGCCCCATGATGAAATCACGCTCAATCAACTCAGTCACACTCAATCAACGTCTATGCACATGCAAAATTGTAGGAAGGCTCGTTCATCAGCAGCTCACGTCTTTCCTGAAGCACAAAAACGTTTTTCGCAGACCAGCACGGATTCATAAAACATCACTCGACATATACCGCTCTTCTGACTGTAACAGACGAACTCATGCATGGCATGGGCAGATCCAAAGCAACGCTTCTTGCATCCATGTTTTGATGTGGCGCGCCACTCTACCCTTCTTACCCTCCTACCCTACCCTTACCCTTACCTTTACCCTTCTTACGAAGCTCCAGTTACTCCAAATTTCCACACGATTGCTCAGATCCTATCGGACGGGTCACGCACAGCGGGTGAGAGTGGGAGAAACGCCTTCCAGTCCATTAAACATCGCTATTAACGCTTTTCAGGGCTCCTGCCTCGGCCGTTTGCTGTATAGCATAACCAGTGATGACATCACTTGTCCTTTTCCACCTGAAATCAACGGCTTTCGCGTGACAGCGGCCCGTTACGCTGACGTCATGCAGATCGCCGTCACTACACCGCGAAACAGGCTGTCACGTCTCCGGCAATCCCTGGAGACGGTCCTGGACACAGAGTGCACGTGGTTTCTCCAACATGGCATGACGCTTAACAATGGTAAGACGGTATTTTTACTCTGTGGAGAAGGACGCCAACTCAGCCAGATCCGTGAGACACCCACCGTTATGTTTATGGATAAGTCTCTCCGATGCTCGGATAATGTAAAAAATAGGCATGATCATGGATCGTGCACCGTCCTGGGAACTGCATGTGAGCCATGTCGGTAAGCGCTGTTTTGGCATTCCTGCCGCTCTCCTAAATGCCAAACACGTGTTACCTGCCAGTGGTCTGCCATGCACCATTGACGTGCTCGTGTTCTCGTGCTCTCCCATGTCCGTTAATGCGCCCAAGTTCATGGGAGCGCGGACAGCACGATTGTTGTGAATTTGCAGAGAACGCTTAACTTCGCAGCTAGGGTGATCTCCGGACGACGTAAGTTTGACCATGTGTCGGATGTTCTACGACGGCTGGGCTGGCTTAGCGTCCAAAAGTTCACCGATTTCTTCGATGCATGCCTTTCACACGAGGTGTTGACGAACGGTGAGCCAGAAACTTTACGTTCTCAGCTCCCGTATAACTGGAAGACACCGAGCGCAGTGCGCGTCAATCTGATCAATCATCTCTTTCTCGCCCGAAGAGCAACCATGGAAAGTGAGCATACGTCTACCGAGCTGAGCATATCAACGAGCGTGCCATCAGCAAAGACATTGCGGACTTGCCCCTTTTTCTATTTTTTAGACCCGTGTCCATGGCATTATTCAAAGTACCTGACATTTTTAACCTCTTGTGTATGTCTTTTCGCATCGTTTTATGCTTGTCGCCTTGTGACTGTCGATGCATCTGTCAATACGCGCTCGGATGGAGGTTAATCTGACCCCCCCCCCCTGAAGGTTCCCCCGGAATTATTTCCGAACGGCACGGCATGGCCGCGACACGCTTTGCATAGCTGTAAACAATTGAATAGCGGATCGTCTGACACCAAAAATTTAGATGTACCTTGTAAGGTCACTGAACTATAGCAGGCCAAAGTCAGGTCACGGTTTCAGCGAAGGCACGTTTTAGGGAATCGTTCAATCCGATCAAACAACGAGGTGTTCGACAAAGTCATACATCTCTGAGATACTTTCTTAGGCAACACATCAATTAAATAAACAAATGGCATTGACCTAGGATCAGTTATGAAGGTCAGACCAAGGTCAAAGCCAACCTGTTTTGTTACTTTCGGGCTTGCTGTATGGGCTGATTTCTGGTGCTCATTTCGAATATATTGATGGCAGGAACCGCATTTTACACCTTCCATGAACTTCTTATTGGTCAGAACAGGTCACTGACCTAAAATGACCCAGGTAAACATTTAGGAACACAAACATTTTTAGGAACATACTGCGTAGCATAATCTTTATCGCCTATCCAAACGCACAACTCAAAGCATTTTTATATCATTTCGGTCGTCATGACCTTCGAAAGGTCAAACAAGGTCACTGACCTTGACTGAGCATGTGACATCATTCTTAAAAAAGTTTCCCAGGTTCCAGTGGCCCTTTGGAGACCAATCTAGACTTTGACCTTGTTTGACCTTATGTGACCCAAAGGTCATGACCTAGGAACCTCAAATCTAGACCTAAGAGACTTTACACACAGATCAACACACTCTGTGCATTTGGTGTCTCTAGCTCTCTTGGTTTTCGAGATCTCAGGGGGTCAAATTGACCCCCCACCCGAGCGAAGGGTACCCAACCGGCCACCCGTGCGCGCGTTAACGGGGGTCTAAGAATTGCCTAATAATGCGGAATTACATGATAAACTGCAATATAAGCAATACAGTCGGACATTGGCAGTGGCATTTAGAATGGCACTGGCACAGGATTCTTTACCACGAACGTGCACATTATGGATGAATGTGTGGTTAAATGTTCAGGGATTATGTGGCTATCTATCGACTCAAACTTCTACTTGGTTTTCATGCCTGAAAGACTGCGTTTTGAGATCAGCATTGTCCACATACCTATCAAAGGTCAGGATCCAGCAACTCGACGCAAGACGCGAAAGCTTTGCGGAATCCACGACTTGTCAAAAAGGTCAACACCCAGGAACTTAAGGTCAGAGGTCGGATTATCATATCGAACCGGATGGTGTCAACGCCTTGGTGTGCCGTTGTACCGGACCTTTACACGGCGTCTCCCATTCGGGCTCGAGAACAAACCTCGACACTTTTAACTTGCTGAAACGACTGATACCGTATCGCAACGTGCTAAATATCCATAACGCCGACATGATATGTTTGAAGCCTAAACGTGAAAGCTATGGTAAATGTGATTGTGATGCATTCCTTAGTGTGATTTCAACTGCTTTATGATCCTCGGATTAGGCGAGCTGGATGTTTGGTGCATCTGACAGCGTGCTATGCATGGTGTGTATGTGTGCTGTAGTTGACATTTATGGGTTCAGGATGGCGTAAAGGGCTCGCTTTTTTCGGCAAATCGAGAATCGCCTCACGTACGCGTGTTCTTTTTATAGTCACATGCGACGCTTCATGTAAAGATGAATTAGTGTCACGTGCATCTTCGTGTTCCACTTATTGAAACCTCTTTGGATTGGCTGTGCGTCATTTTCATTATCAATCCGTTATTTTGCTTGTTTCCTCGTTTGATGTCAAACAACCAGCGAGTTTGTCAGATGTTCTATTACCCATAACTTTAACACTCTTTTAAGTAATGCTAATAGCCGGCCGCTCTTTATTGTTACTGTAAAGTTGAAGGTCCCTGTCAGGTCACCATCCATGATTTCTGCGAACACTTGTTCCATATATCCGGGACAAGAGGTATTTCTCAGCGTGCGACGTACACACACATGGCCACAGTGCGGCAAACACAACATGTCACGAGATTGCGATTTGGAGGGGGTGGAGAGGACTATATTTGAAGACGAGAGCACATTATGCTTCACCTTCACGTGTCCCAACGGCGAACAAACAAGCTCACACAGAGCTGTGAGCGAGCTAACGAGCAACTAGGTCCCGCAGGGTTCTATACTGGCAGCTGACTGAGAGACGCCATATTGGGCGTCCGGGTACAGTGACGCCATCTGTGGCCAGCGGGGCACGTTGGTAGTGCGCCGCGCAGCCGCGGGAGCGGGCGAGTCCATGGGCCAGACCGCTTTAAGGCATGTTAATGTCACCGATACTCTTTTCCGCTGATGCAAAAGTGCCAGGTTTTATGAAGAACATCTTCGTGTACTGGTAACATCCTTCAGCGTTTTTAAGGATAGCCATATGGATTCCAGGTTGGCAATGTGAGCTTTATGTGCATCCGCATTCATCTTCATCTTGTGAGCAATGCATTGCACGCAGGCCAGAGAATGACATGGACGGAGCTAAACAAGGTGACACATTCTAAGTCATGATGAATTGAGCTGAATCTAGCACTGCTGACAAATTTGAATCATTCACGGTCTAGGGCTGCTATAGAACCTTTTTGATCTTGTACATACGCTATGCAGTGCACTACATCAGTGCGATTTTGGAGACGGAGATAAGTGATGACAGACGTGAGTGACAATACCATGCAAGTGATACAACGAGGCGTTTGTGAGCCTTGTATCCGGAAATCATGCAAGAAGACATTATCAATTTATCCATATGTTCATCTGTCGTGAGTTTAAGTGACACTGCGATCCACTACAGCACAGCACTCACAAGCAAAGTGGAGTAAAACTTTGCTCCAGAACGGCGCGTGTTTGGGGCCTGGGGACATCCAGCAGTCGTTTTAGTCGAAACACACGAGCAGCACGTAAAAATGGCGGCGACGAAGGTACGAAGGTATTTTGGGCAGATGCTGGTGATGGTGCACTGGTCCATACTGCCGTTAGTTTTCATCGCCCAGTCCCCTCGGTTTAGACCACAGCGTTTGACGATAGAGACCGGGTCATGAAAAGGCAACTCTGACAGCTTCCGGGTCGTTTGATGATGGAGACCGGGTCATGAAAAGGCAACTCTGGCAGCTTCCGGGTCGTTTGATGATAGAGACCGGGTCATGAAAAGGCAACTCTGACAGCCTCCGGGTCGTTTGATGATAGAGACCGGGTCATGAAAAGGCAACTCTGACAGCCTCCGGGTCGTTTGATGATAGAGACCGGGTCATGAAAAGGCAACTCTGACAGCTTCCGGGTCGTTTGATGATAGAGACCGGGTCATGAAAAGGCAACTCTGACAGCTTCCGGGTCGTTTGATGACAGAGACCGGGTCATGAAAAGGCAACTCTGACAGCTTCCGGGTCGTTTGATGATAGAGACCGGGCCATGAAAAGGCAACTCTGGCAGCTTCCGGGTCGATTGATGATAAAAACCGGGTCATGAAAAGGCAACTCTGGCAGCTTCTGGGTCGATTGATGATAAAAACCGGGTCATGAAAAGGCAACTCTGGCAGCTTCCGGGTCGATTGCTGATAAAGACCGGGTCATGAAAAGGCAACTCTGACAGCTTCCGGGTCGATTGCTGGCGCCATTGTGTGTCGGGCTGTGCTGAGTCCTCTTGGTGGTTGAAGAACACGATTAAACCTACATCGTGTAGTTTGTCCGCCATGTTTTTCTGCACTCTTTACCGAAATTTGACCTTAATCCATGAATTTGTCACAAAACCATTGGATCCATGGCTGCGGTTCGTGTGTGCAAGCTCACACACATCGACCAACGACTCTGATAGTGTAATTGTCCGCTTTTTCTCAATCAAATATCATTGGTCTCGTCCTTGTAACCAGTGTCAACGAGACCGGAAGCTGGTCGTCTGCCGTCCTGCCTTTTCGTAATCAGTAATGTTAATGTTATTGATCGGAGGTGGAAAGTAAATTTGAGCAATATTGCAATGTTGCAGGGCGACAATATCTAGCCAAACAGCCTGCGCGCAGTTCCAAGGAAGCATTTAAACGCAACTTTCGCACGACTTGGCCATTTGTCGCTAGAAACTAAATGGCCATGCTTCTAATGGTAAGAGAGGTATAAGCTTGTCTAAGCCGTGGCTAGGCCGGCCGGGCTGCTGGAGCCACAAAGCTTCTGTTTACCTGACCCTGAGTGGACCTCACGCTGTGGTTTAAAGCCTTAAAAACGTTCCATAATCGGTATCTCCGCGAGTGTAAGTCATCCACAGGCATTCTAGCGCTGATGAAGCTGCTGTCCTTCACCAGCAGGGTCGCTGAGTTAGGCTAGATCTGCCAGCTTAAGATGACGCGGCCAAACCTCGGAGGGGAGGGCATCCATGGCGTGAGAGCCACGAGCCACGAGCTTAGAGCCATGGGCCATGAGCCACGAGTTAAAACCATGAGCTATAAGCCACGAGTTAAAACTATGAGCTATGAGCCACGTATTAGAGCCATGAGCCATGAGCCACGAGCGACGAGCCACGAGCTAGAACCATGAGCCATGAGCTATGAGTTAGCGATGAGAGTTGCCGCCAACAGGGGCCTGTTCGTAGCCTTCGTGAAGAACGCTATGACAAGAAATCAGGGGATCGTCAGCTTACCTTTCTCTTTCCAAAGCTCGTTTCGCTGTTTTTGTTTTGTTTGTTGTTTCAACACGCTAACGCCTCACCTGTGTTCGCTCACACCAAACGTGACAGTCATCGAGTTGGCGCCGAGATCCTGTGCATGACATCGCTGCTAAGAGTGTATGTCAATAGACACAGCCGAGGTCAAACACTACTATTGCGGCGAAGACCGTGTACTTCGGCGAAGTCCGTGAGCGTGGAAGGTCTAGGTCGTCGTAAGGGGAGACGGAGTGCCTTCCACGAGCCTTTGTTTCCTTCAATGGCCCGCGCAGTTTTGCGCATCAGAAACGGTCAGGGAATTGCGAGGTCTCGAAGAAGGCGCGCTGGCCCGCGCTTTTCTGCTCCCGTTGTGTTGCAGCTACATCGTGTGACAGAATTATCTCAATTGCTAAAGCGGTGGAGGCGCCGGCTCGGTCAGCATCCGTTATGGAAGAATCTGACCGCTACGCACGAAAATTGTGCTGTCGATATAATCCCGAGACGAATGCCAGTTTGTTGTGTGTTAAGCCCCAAATGCTCATCTGATGCATTATGAAAATAGTGTCATACGGATAGGTTGTGCATGCGAGACTGCAAAGCCACTCTGTCTCTTGCCTCCATGGTCTAGAGGAAGATACAAGGCAAGGCTAAGTGGGCGCGTGACCCCGTGACCTAGATACAAGGCTCAAGTCAACCCGGCGTCGGGCGTGCGTGTCACAGCGTCGTACAACAAGACTTTCGAGTCATGCTTCGAGATACATCACACACCCCTCACAGTCGCGTCTGGTCGCAGACAAAACTATCTGACTGACCGGTCTGTGTTTTGGCAAACTCAGCGCTTGGGGAGCTGGGAGGGCAGAGCATCTCTCATGTAGCTTTATGGATGATTGGGATGATATATTAATACCTCCGATGGTGTAATTGTTTTGGCTATCGTCTTCGTATGGTGTGTTAATATGCACACAACTTTTATCAAATCGATTCTTATATCGTGTCAAATGTTGTTGAGTACTGAGGGAAACCGGACGGCGTTTGGCTTTCAGCCAGATAATTCGGAGCAAAGTGCTTGGAAAATTTTCAAGGAGATAACTCGAATTATGATAGGCCGTATGTGGTTGAAAGCATTCACCATCCAGGCCTTCTCAGGACTCAATAACAACTGACGAGGTCAGATAGCAAACTGACCCAAACGTTGGATAAAGACCAACACGCAAGACGAGGCCGGCGGTCCGAAAGATTGTTCCGTCCTCGAGCCCTCATACGTTGGCCCCTAGTTGCCGGCCTGTTCTCTCCGGTGACCGTTTACCATCCGACCGACTTTCTTCTGGGCAACAAGTGTCTTTCTATGGCTCCTTGCTTGCCCGAAAAGATGCTCTCGTCAACGTGACAGATGACCTTACTGGTCAGCAGACAGACCTTACAGGCAAGACCTTGCAGGCAAGCTGGAGGGAAGTTCAGGGGCACCTGCTAGTCGTAAGGGGCTCTTTATTCAGGGTGAGCCCCTACCGGTCCATAAAGGGTCACTGTCGGCCCCTGAAGGGTTCTCCTGACCGTGTATAGGCTCCTGCCTGGCAGCAAAATATGAAGAGGTGAAGATAAAGATACACCCTGCTGGCTCGTAAAAAAGTCCACAGCGGTGGCAAGGATCCCGGCTTGCCTATAACGATACTCCTGCTGACCTGATGGCATTTACAGATTGCCATCAGCGGTGGGGCATTTACATTTATTATTATTTACATTTACATTATTTATTATTAGGTGGCATTTACAGGTTGGTCCGGGGAATTTTTACAAGCGAGACTGGGACAACTCGGACAAGGGCAGCGGTAAGATCATCTAGACTCCAGCGGGTTTATTTGCAATTCGATTGGAGTCTGTGGTGGTCAGCAGGGCCGCCACAGACACTTTTCCACTCTTCGCCATTCTTACTGGCCGAAGAATGCCCTTCCGAAGGACATCAACGGCTTTTTAGGTCATTAGGGCCATATTAAGACTCGTAACGGGCCCTTTACAGCTAGCGTAAACGGTCCATTACAGTTAGCAAAAAGGAACTCAAAAGAGTAAAGAATTGCGTATCAGCAACTCTGTCTCTGTCTCTGTCTCTGTCCTGTTTTTCTCTGTCTGTCCGTCTGTCTCTCTCTCCCTCTCTCTCTCTCTCTCTCTTCTCTCTCTCTCTCTCTCTCTCTCTCTCTCTCTCTCTCTCTCTCTCTCTCTCTCTCTCTCTCTCTCTCTCTCTCTCTCTCTCTCTCTCTCTCTCTCTCTCTCTCTCTCTCTCGCTTTCTCTCTCTCCTTCCATTTTCTACTCCTTTGGTACGCCCTGTATAAGCCAAAACATATTTCCTTCTCAAATTTCTTGTTCGTTACAACACCGCGAGAAGCCCTCTTCATCTGATTCCGCTCACCTCATCCCCTGTGCCTAATGAACACGCTCATTATTACCTATCCCAAATGGACACTAACGCGATCACCTGCGCATGTGAACGCCCGACACCGCAGCGTTCGCGGGCTAGCGGCGCGCAGGGTAGCGGCGCGAGCGAACAGTGCTCACCTGGCCACCTCCATCTCTGACGGGAGCCCGTGCCGAAGCGGAGGAGCCGTCGCCGCGCAAGCTGACGCCTCAGCGCAGCGCAGTGGCGCAGCGCAGAACGCCACGCGCAGCCGAGACGAGCGTCAGCGCCTCGTGGAGGACACGCGGCAGCATCGTCCGCTTCGCGTCAATTTTTCCGATGCGATCACAGACAGCGCAACCGCTTCCCGAAATCACTTAGCCGCTGAAAGCCGGCGATTGCTTCCTCCAACAACACCGCTACTGCCCAGCACACCGCAGCGGGCCCCCTAACACTGTGCGGTAGCGCCTGTGCTGTGTGTAGCAGCTCCGTTCGCGGGATGCCCAGCGCTGTGCCGGCCTTGACAGTGACTGCGGGAGCACCACTGAGGCGGACGAGCGCGCTGTGGCGGTGAACACCGATGGTGGCGACCAAAACACCGGGCGCGAGGAGCACGTTTCTGAGCGGCTGGGTCGTACGTGACGCGTTCCTCCTCCTCCTCCCCCCCCCCCCCTGCGACGCTGCCGGGCCGAGGGGGATCCTCGCAGGCCACCGCCGGCGGGGGGGGGGGGGGGTAGACCAAGGCCGCACGACGAGGTAAAACAGTCGGCAGCCGGAAAGGGCGACAAAGCGCGGCATAGGGACGCCGAGGTGACAAAATTGTGGTTTGACATTAATTAAACGGCTTTTTATTAACCAAATGTCGTGTTGTTACCGAACCGAAGCTTAAGCGAGTGGCAAAAACCGCACATGATATTTGTCAAACGACCAACAAGACCAACAACATGATCTTGTTCGGCATCACAACCATGTCCCAAAAATTGATTTGAAATGTCCGCAATGACCAAGCGTTAAGACTCTCGAGCATACAAACTAATGATTAAAACCTACTGGAGCGTTCCCCAAAAAGAACATCACAACCTTCGCTGGGAATAACATGCCTGTAAGTGGCTGAGCTGGTCTGCAGTTCAGACCAGTTGTTGCGTCTCAGCTGATTCCGAATTTTCGAGGGGCTAACAGACAGCCGGCTAAATAGCTAACAGTCAGCCGGCTAACAGGCTAAAAGTCAGCCGGCTGATGCTAACGGCCAGTCGGCTAACAGCCTAGCAGTCAGTCGGAGACGCCTAGAGCGCCAGTGCGCGACTACTTCATAACAGATGCTATTGTTTTGCTGGCCATACACACACATAAACGCAACGAATAACTTGTGTGCTTACTGGATTGAGCAATGTACTGGCAGGGGTCCTTGCTAAAGCCGCTTTCCGAAGGTGCTGCCCGTACAGCGCCACTGATTTACGGAAGCCCGCAAAAAAGAGCTGCGGTAGCTAGTGACGCTGTATCGCGATTTAACTTCTACACAACAAGCATCTATCATTCGCCCATTTCACACCTCGGTTGCGCCCTGACTTCCAGTGAAAGACACAGATTAGCGCGCGCCATTGGTGTTGGCTGGCGAAGGCTGCTGCTGTGTGGTGACTTGTGCCCAGGCGCAGAACCGCACGTTAGTCAGCAAAACATTGCAGGCATTCGGCGTGGGTTCCGAGTCCGAGGCGTGGAACCAAACCGTCCCGTCATGTTGTGTGTGTGTTTTCTGTTACCGGGCGCTACAAGAAGAGGTTTTCTCCGGACCGCCGGGTCGTCGGCAGTGGTTCCCAAACTCTTGTTGGGATGTACGGAGTGCTGGGCTGGGAGGCTCGGACTTATTTGTCTGGCAGAGTGACCTGAACGGAAGGACATTGCGGAAATACGACAGCGATGATTCGCAGGCACGTAGATGAAATTTGCGTGGTAAGGGATGCCATATCAAATTTATTTGGGATCCCGCGAATTTGGGCCAAATTTCTGCAACACCACCCAGTATTTAGTGTGTACCTTTTGGCTCAGGCGGGAGGGAGTGGGGGGCCCGGCCCCTTGTCCCCCCCTTGGTCATGTCCCTGTTAGTTTGCGCCAGTGGCAACAGGGCCTTACCTGTTGTTGCTCCATACGCAGCAATGCTTTCCAGTGACCGATCTGCAAAACATTCCGAAAAGTAGAAGTTATTCGCAAGACATTGCGCATTAATAATTAATTTGTGAGCCTACAACTGACGAGTTAGCGATCAAAATAAACATAGTGCCGGTTTGTGAACACTTGCGCATCCATAGATATGGAACACATCTAATTTTAGTATCCTTCGTTTGATGCGTTGCATCCGAGGTACAACGTCGTGCAAGCCTATATTACAGCAATGTAACAACTACTTACAGAACTTAACCGTAATGATACGGACAACACGCAGCAGTCAATTAATATACTAAGTCTGCCGCCGAAACTATAGGCAGCAGCGCATCCCCTCGTGACATTGCAAGGCTGAGGACGGCACCTTCTATGCCTGGTAAAAGAACAAACATTTGGAACCTCACAGGTTGCAAGTAGTGGGTTATGGTACACGCAGACAAATCTGCTTAGGGGAAACCGCCACCCCAAACATACTCGAGCCGCACATAGCTGAAAACCATCTCTGCCTGGTTATGTTACACCGCTCGAGGTGTCTCCGACCTCCGGCGGAACTCACCGACTTCCGGTCGGCTGTGCCTCCACTGGCGCAGCTTCCACGACTTGACTCTGGAGCGGTGGACCACCGAGTTATGGCCCGCTGTAGAGGACGGACGTCGGCTCCACCAGAGGCCGGGTGGCTCCTCAGCAGGCGGCTGGAGGAGCGTGTTGCCCCTCGACGAAAGAACGGTGCTCTCCACGAACATGGCGGCTCGTTTCTGCCAGGTGGAGGGCCATGTGAAGCGTGGTAGAACAGGAAGAACATGAAGAGGTCTACTGGACGGGTCCAACAATGGTGCTCGTAACAATCAATCGTTTCGACGCAGTGGCTAGGGCGGAAGGCACCCCTTCCCCCTCACCCCGGTTCACCAGCAACGTGCAATGATGGAAATCCGACCAATAAAAAAAAAAACGCCCTCGGGTATGAGAGTATGGGTGTTCATGACAACGAACTTCTAATATCCGAGCAACAATCGGTGTTTACATGGTTCAGAGCGCAGAAAGCTGTCGTTATCGATGCACGCACATGCTACAGGTATTTGTGTCATAGATTACGGTTGGTATTATAATTGATTTAATAAAATGCTGGCACTGAAGCCCTTGTGCTACATAAGTACACCAAATATTTGTGGCCATCCTAGAACCATATAAAAACAAAAACAGATCGCATTTGCGCAAGTCAACGTTTTTCAGTAATAACTGCTGTGAGCGGTTTCCTTGCTTCCATCGACAGCTTACATCCGCACTTGGGAAACATTTTGCACTTTACGCCCCAATTTTGCGTGCGTGTGGCATGGACTAGCATACAGGTTTTGAGGAGTTGGTATGAAATGTTGTTTCACCTTCTCAAAAATATTTTTCCTCCGTTGTTTCATTTAATTTTGCCCTGTTTCAGCTTGGCGTGTGTCGGAATTATCCTCGATGTCATGGGCAAGAAATTTAATATATCTGACGCCTTCATGATTAAAGAAGGAACGACAACCATAGGCCTCGTGACATATGCTAAATTGAAGAAAATTAAAACAGATCAGACGTTTCCTCGTTTTGTTTTCTCCAGTGCCTTGCCTTCCAACACCGAAGAAGCCGCGGTAGTGAAACGTTGTTCAGTTTTTTTGCTGTTGTTTGGGACTATTTTAATGTGTACTACGAGACTTGTCGTTATCACCCTTTCTAGAATCAGTTAAGTTTCAGCTTTATGCGCAACGGACTTTCGCCTTTCATTGATATACATGAAAGTGACACCCTTACGATAAAAAACTAGGTTTAGTTGCTTGTTAGGATGCATTTTGAACAAACAGAAATCAACTTCGTCAAACGTGGATGGATTCGTTACTCCACCGGTTGTAAATGAAGCTTTGTGTTTGAGGACAAAACGACTGGTCAGAGTCTAATCTTGATCTTTGGGCAGCATGGAAAATAAACGCTCTCTGCAAAACAATCGGGAGCCATTATGTCCGCCACGTTCGAGGAGTAGGGCCATTTTTACAACCTGTTTATTCGTCCTGTAAGCGATTTTGTAATGTACACATACAAGATTGGAGAGGGAAACGCCTAACGTGTGTGTACCGTAAAGTTTAATGTGAATGATGCGTGAGAGCAAAGGTGAACGTATATTGTATGCTGGCGAACTAAAAATTCCCGCTCGGCTAAGTATTAACAAGCAAGTCCAAGACACCAAAACACCCAATAATCCTGAAGGCGGAGGCATTCCTTCTGCACACGGAAGCTACGACATCTGGTGTGATGAAAAACCTTTGGTTGTTAAGGTCTCGCAAACAACCAAACAGCACCCTGAAAGCAAAATGTGTCCCTTATTTTAATAAAGCACCTTGCATATAGCGGTCGTCGGTGCTGTCGCTGAAACAGCTTTGGTGAAATAATGTGGAACTTTACGACACCATACAGGAGCATTTTCACCCGCATGGATCTCACACACTCGCATATAGGTACCACCCCTACAATAATTAAAACCATGTATAAGGCACAATTGATTTGATTGCTAACAGTGGCCTCAAAAATGGCAAAAATGGTAGACACAACACATGCCAGACGCAAGATTGCAGTTTTTCTAATTGCCGAGATGGTCTTCGACGATGACCTACGAAACAGCAACGCGTATCCAACAATCAAAACAGCAAAAGTTCAAATTCTCCGGAACAGAAACCGCGAGGGATAATTTGCCATTACGTATCATTTATCGTACATGTTTGGCTCATCTTGAAAGGAATGGACAGAAGCACATCTGCAATACTGCAGCCATCTTTGGCAATGCCGTGCTGCGGAACTGCAAGCTATCAGGCAACGGACGTCTGCGGTGGTCGGCGCCTTTCGATTCGTCCCATTCCCACCTTTCTCTGAGAGCACAATAGCCACAGTCTGCTCTCACTTCTGGGGTTCGCCACGTGCCGAGAGACCTTCTCCTCGCCAGCAGCAGCACCTTCACCTTCACCGCCGTCACCTTCACCTTCACCACCGCCGCTACCTTCACCTTCACCTCCGCCGCCCCCTTCACCTCCCCACCGCCTGACGCCGCTGGCTTCGCTCGCCATGCATATCGGCGCTGAGAGCACGAGTCACGTGGTCGGGCCCGCCTCTCATCCCGTGACGCGCCGCGCCCAGGTGACCGTCACGTGACTCGTCGGCCAGCGCACCGGTAGCGCCCGTTTTCCTTGTAGCGCTGCGTCTCATGTTCGCGCGGATGTGACCGTCTGGAATGTTCATTAGAGCAAACAATTGCTGTCGCAACGCTACTGCGATGTTGCCGATTGCGATTGGGGAACGTGTGCAGAACGAATCAAGCCCGGAGTAAACATGAGCAGCTTTGTCTACGGAAATTGTCACAGCCGATGAGGTCACTGGGTTCGGATGTTTTGGAAATCCTGACGCAAGTTGCGTGCGAAAGGTCGTAGGACATGGTCATCGTTTTTAGCGCCGTGGCTACCAGCTTTGACAACTTTCCGCAGGTCACAAGATGCAGCGTGGAATGGGGCTGATATGTTAAAGGAGTGTCCCACCTTTGGGGATCATTTTAAAAACATATTCAAGTGAAACCTGAGGACTAGTCATGTCTAATAATAGCACTAGGCGGTGGCACTGCAACACCATCAAAACATAAACAGGGATATAAATTTTAATTGTTTTGAGCCCAAATTACGATGTCAGCTCGAAATATAAATTATTATCAAAATTTTGGGCTTTTCAGAAATGTTTTGGAAAAACTGGTACCACTGATCAAATTGTACGCGTATGAGGTAAAAACAAATGCAAAAGTCCAAAACCTGTGAGATGCCGCCTTTCAAGAGAATGTGCCACATCTCAAGGCAATGGAACAAGCATTAGATATGACGAAATAGACTCACTCATAACTATTGGTAAGAACAGGGGTGCGATTTGATGATGATCAGTACATGGTGATCGGCGTATGGCCAGTGGAATGGCAGGATTCGAATGGCGTTGTTGTGGTGTCATGAATGCATGGGTGACCTTGAAATAGTACGCACGAAGGGTCTGTACATCTTCACGGGCATGTAGCTCAGGAACTAGATAGGTCTAGCCCTTGAGAAGAAGGGTAAGGTGTGTGAGCTGCACCGAATAATCCTCAAGATGGCTTTTTCAGTTCAATCCCCAATACAGATGTGGGGACTGCCTTTAAATGTGCTCGTCACTGGTAGTGTGCAGCGATTACCATGTGCTCCCGTGTCACATCACCGTGCGTCTCACGCCAAAACGGTCCAAGTGCCCGTAGGTCTGTTTTCTGAACACTATTCGAGGTCAGATCAGGACCCTTATCTTGACAGTGCACCAGATAATACCCTCCTAATACATGTGCTATAAAAGACGAGGACTGGAGGACCTAAGCTCATTGAACTTTGCTGGTCTTTTAGTGTAAAAATTGCCTTAAAGGCAAGCAGCGACACCGCCAGGTCTAAGAGTAGGTGGTGACAACCAGCTGCGCGTTCAGTTTGACTGTGCGTTACCTGTAATTCAGACCTTTGCTCTGACGAACAGTCAAAACTACATGCTGTTTCACTTCAAATGACACTCTTAAAAGTGCCAGGCGTGAAAGAAAAGGCTAGGTTAGGTTATGTTAGGTTAGGCCAGGTTAGGTTAGGTTAGGTTAGGGTTAGGTTAGTTAGGATAGGTCAGTTTGGGGTTGGGGTTGGGTTAGGTTGGCTGGGGTGGGGCTGGTTTAGGTTAGGTTAGGTGAGGCTACGTTAAGTTATGTAAATAATTGTTTTTGCTGTTTTTTATTTTTTGTTCAGCGTGATAGGAATATGAAACAACTGATATTTTCTTTCTTCGAACAGCTATATGATCCCATATTCCCGTAATCTCGATTTTCCCTCTTCCAGTACGCCCCCACTACTTCTTGCCCAGCATTTCCACAGTCGCCTGCACCTCAATCTGAGCCCAATCCGTAACCCAAAACGCTTCTCGCTCCTTTCCACGCAGCCTATAAACCCTGTTTAATCCTGTATACACCAAGTGCTGTGGGGCATCGAAAGGCGCCCACCAGACCGCACATGTGGCACCAGGCTTGGAGGTGCCTAAGGTATGGTGGAGAGTTAGCCTCGAGCAGGCCGGCCTGTTTGGCGATACTCACCAGTGCTATTGCCACCGGTCGGAATTTTGCCATGTACTAACTGCCCTGCTGTCGAGGTCCTTCGCCGCTTTTTTCGCTGTCGGGGATAGCAAATTCAGTCGAAGATCAGGCTTAACCGTCAGGCCTTGCAAGACCCGGGGGTGGAAGAAGACTGCTATTGTGATTGAACTATCCCATTATGTAGGACTGGTGTATCTGGTTTCTTCACATCAACACTTATTCTGGCATTAGTTGAGCGACATTGTAAAAATGAATGCTTCGGTTGTGTGCATGACACTTCAAGTTGCGGTGAAGAAAGAGGCTTTCGGTGATACGCCGATTCCTGATGCGCTACTGGGCATGAACGTCATTGCCATTCGTGGCATCGCGTCACGCTGTTAGCGACAATTTTGTTCGCAGAAGTTCGGTCGGCGAAAGGAAAAACACTTGTTTACCCCGGGCACCCTTCCCGGTGCCCGGGGTAAAATCCCGTGAACGAAGTACATGCCTTGCGCGCTAGGTATGTCCAGCGCTCCATCGCCACGGCAAGGCGCCGTTCCTCCCCCGAAAAGCAGACTCACGTGCACTTGCGATCCTGCAAACCTCTAGTTAGAAAACTGCAGTACCTAGATAATTTGCTGACGGGCGCTAGAAGCGGGTATTCTACACGGTATTCCCCGTGGATACTTCAGCGCCAATTTTCACTTACTTAGCCCTGGCACATTGGCACGTACGGCAGTCGTGTCGAAACAGCCGGTAACCGGACGCGGTCAGGTCCTCGGCTTTTTCATAAATTGCGGTGAAGTACCGCAGCTCCCCGGGTCCGAAACCCCATCCCCCTCCTCCCTCCTCCCTCCCGGACCCCCCCCCCCCGTCCCGTGGGGTGGCACGGCTGCCGGTGACCGTAATGACCTTTACGTCCTTCTGCCCCTTACCCCCCCCCCCCCTCCATGGACCGTCATGACAAGGCGAGATGTTCGGTCATGCGCTTAATGTGTAGCTGGGATCACACAGACTGGTCGCCGACTACACGTGCAGGCTTCACGTGAGAACCCACACTTTTCGAGACGCCGCACCGCCGTCAAGGCGAATACACTAGAGACGCCTGCTGACACTGCTCGTGCTGCACATTTCAAACCCTGCGGCTGCTTGTTCGTGATGCGACTCTGGCCCGGCTGGCAGCTGAAGAGCAGAACAAACCATCGGCTTGTGTGGACGGAGCGGCAGTCAGGCGCCGCCCATCGTTGGGAGGTGCAAGGGGGGGGGGGGGAAGGTGGTCATGACTATAATGACCTGTCATAGTTCGCGTGGAGCGGGGCAATGTCTCATGTGTCACTGCGCAGTAAGTTGGTTGCATTTCCCTCCTCTTTTAGCATTCGCTTCTTGTGTAGAGGTTTCGTAGAGGATGCGCAAATATAGGGAAAAGTGAACAGCAACAAACGATACTAGACAGCAAGAGGAAATGATGGACATAGCGGTAGGGAGAGTGAGTGTGGAGGATAACAAACAGCAATAAGTATTTTATCAGCTTGAAACAACATTTGTTTAAATGACTCTGGTAAGCATTTCAAAGATCGCAATTAAACGCATCGGTGCATCGCACTTCATGCTCCAACCAAGAATTGCTTCTGCAAGGTACAGGCATGAAGCGTAGGCTGAAAGGGTAGATGGGTAATGAGTAGATGATGTAGTTGACATGTTAAGTGGTGTGGTTAGGCAAATGCAGTTTCGAAACACGGTACAGATCGTGCGAAAGAAATGTGCCACAGTGGTTCCACCATTTAGCACGTTTGTCTTTAGCAAGGTTTTCGCGATGACAGCACATAAATGAAAACACAAATAGTTGTGTTGGCAAGATGACTAATTGAAACGTATCAGAATGGAGAGGCAAACTCATAAAACGCATATGGAAGCATGACATTCGCGATCCTTTAACCCCACCGAGGTGTTGTTCCGTACCTCGCCTTTCAGCTTCTTGTGTACGTAACTTGCCGGGACCGGCGCTAAAAGCACGGATGGCGGCGTCCCGCACTGCTGTGGCCACCTCCGACGCGTGGTCGGGCCCGTGCGCTCGAATTCTGCAAGTCACGCGGCGCCCGTCGTAGCGCGGTCACGGGCACGCGCTGGGACGTGACGGGAACGCTGGAGCGGCGCCGGACCGCCGGCCGGGCACGGGACCCGGCTGAACCGTCACTGAGTGAACGTGACCAAACCGTCAACGACTGAACCTGGCGGAACCGTCACCAAATGAACCGGGCTGAACCGTCACAACTGAACCGGGCGGAACCGTCACCGACTGAACCGGGGTGAACCGTCAACGACTAAACCGGACTGAACCGTCACCAACTGAACCGGGGTGAACCGTCACCGACTGAACCGGGGGAACCGTACAACGACTAAACCGGACTGAACTGTCACCAACTGAACCGGGCTGAACCGTCACCGACTGAACCGGACTGAACCGTCACCGACTGAACCGGACTGAACCGTCACCGACTGAACCGGGCTGAACTGTCACCGACTGAACCGGGCGCAGTGGAAACTGGGCATGTGTCGC
>NW_023596805.1:305817-343317 GCF_011947565.3 Pollicipes pollicipes | reverse complement strand
ACTCCGGGTTGGTCTCCAAAAGTCTTCTAGAACCTAGATAACTGTTCTAAGCAAAACGTCACAACATCATTTTAGGTCAGTGACCTTGCTTGAACTTTCAAAGGTCATGGTGGCTGCTTAGGTCGTGGTGCTCGGGGTGACTGAAAATCATGGTCATGGGGGCAAAGGTCATGGTGACTGAAAACCATACGAGACTGTTTTGAGTTTTGCATTTGAATAAGCCACAAATATTAAGCTAAGCGGTATATTCCTAAAAAGCAATGTTGGTCAGGGTGATTTCATGTCAGTTACCTATTTTGACCTTCAAGAAGTTCGTTGAAGGTGTACAATGCGGCTCCTGTTATCAACAAATTTGAAATGAGCATCAGAAACTAACCCATTCAGCGATCTCTAGAGTGATAAAACAGGTTGGTTTTGATCTTGGTCTTGCCCCCATACCTGATCCTACGTCAAAAAATTGTTTGTTCAAATGTGGTGCTGCCTAAGAAAGCGTCTCAAAAATATATGACTTTATAGCACTCCGTTGTTGGATCAGTTAAACGATTCCCTAAAAATTACCTTCTTTAGAACCATGACCTGGCCTTGACCTGACATAGGCCATAAACCTTACCAGGTACATCGAAGTGTTTAATGCCAGACGATTCGATATGCAACTGTCTACAGCCATGCAAAATTTGGCGCGACTACGCCACGCCGTTCGGAAACCATTTTGAAAAAGCCTCTGGGGGGGGGGGGGGGTCAATTTGACACCTCCACCCGAGCGTGTGTTAAAATACACTTCCTTTTTTCGGCGATGTCGTCAGTATTTCCGTTAGACGCACTGTAACCCTGGTAACTGTTTGACCTGAACGTGGTCATGCTTTTTTATCGAAAACAAAGACATATTTTTTGACGTCAGAGATGAGACTGACCTTCACCAACTGCAGGCCAATATGCAAAGACAATCGTCATTACGATTTGCAACTTTGTACTTCGACTACATATCCAGATAAGACAGTAATATTGGCCTTGTTCCTCGGAAAAAAAACAAGAATAGAGACACAGTTGGGTTCATATTTCGGCAACATGCTTTTCTCCAGGCAATAGCTGAAGGAATTCACTCCTGCTGTTGTTTCTAGGGAGGCATGTTGCCCGAAACATCAACCTAATTTTGTCTCTATTCTCCTCGTTTTTCCGAGGAATAACGCTAATACTACTGTCTCATCTATGTGACTTATGCCCCCCGCTAATGCACTGAACAACTTACGGAGATGTTCGGATGTACAATATGTTATCTAATGCTTCACCAGTTATTATATCTCGTAGAGCATGCCTCGTACTTTGCCATATTCAAATGTTACCCGCCCGACCATCTGACACACACACACACACACACACACACACACACACACACACACACACGCACACACACACACACACACACACACACACACACACACACACACACACACACACACACACACACACACACACACACACACACACACACACACACACACACACACACACACACACACACACACACACACACACACACACACTGTCTTAACAAATTGCGTATGCAGACGAGCATTGCTTGTGAGTTATCATTGTCCGGGGACGACGGCTTCATGACTTCCTTGCATTTCGCCCATCAAACCATAACCACATGCACTTGCCATGTCTCCAACATTGTGGAAGGTCAGCAGGTTCACAGGGACATTTTACAGTGTATGATATTTTTTTGTTATGGATTTGCTATTACTTGCACGAAAAGCATTTTTGAGTAAAGTAGTCTGATGGCTACAGCATGTTGCATGACTGTGGAAGCAGAAGATGTGCTTGCACTTTGTCATCTACGTTTTGTGGAGTCCCAAAACAGACTAAACAAGTGATGTCACTTATTGGTTGTGTGCTGTGATGAAAGTGAGTTATACCTTGTATCATGTGTTGTTGATCACTCCTATGCCAGCTGCGGAGGTAATACAAGAAGACATGCTTGCCCCATCTCTTCATGATGAAAGTTATTATGAAAGCAGCAGTGATCACATTACAAAATTATCATTGTTCATTATACCATGCCACAATATAGCACTGAGGTAGTCCACAGTGACACTATTGACCCGTGCCGTTACACTAGATGCTACATTAGTTGACTACTCTATGTCAAGCATATGAGGTAACGGCTTATCAAACTCAAGTGTTTGTACTTTTAGGACACAGTTTTTTCTTGTTCATGTTTTAAATTTGTCCTACAATATTTGCTGAATATTTGGTAAGATTTATATATAAAAATACTGCAATATTTTCCTAATTCTATAATGATTTGCTAGGCGCTAAACCTGTGCAAGGACACCGGAGGGAGATTCGTTGGCGACAAGTGCCGCACAACCCGAAATTGTTCACAGTTACGTTAGCGACAGGCATTCAGCACCGAAATCTTGCTAGCAGGCAGGTCAGGTCACCTTCCGCGGATTGTATCATACGTGCCGCATCATCACTCTTGCGAATGTAGGAGCGGCCATACTGTTTTGCCTAAGCAGAAAACAGTCTGTAATATGACGGCAATCGTACGGCGTTTCTATGACGACATCAATGCTAAGGTGACTTTAAAGTAGTCTCCCAATAAACTTGCTCGCACTTTTGCCGGCGCTTAACTCAGGAACCAGAAAATCTTGGTTCTCAAGGAGGACATGGCCATGAACTGCATCAAAATGTCCTCAAGATGGCTTTTTTAGTTCAAACCCCCATGCAAACGTGGAACATTCCCTTTAATTAAGAACCCTGTTACACTGGCACCTGATAGGTGAACAACATTGCTAACGAACACACACAGTGGTTGTTTTGGCTTGTACTTGAAATAATTTTTGGTGAGACCGTAACCTGGCCAAAATGCTATCGCAACTCTGTCGTCTCAGTCAGCAATGCACCATGATAACGCAAAAATAGTCATGTCCCTCGATTGAGGATTAACACTTGTGCTTGATAGTTATCCAAAAATGGCGTTGTGGGATTATGATGGAGCAGGCCGTGCTCGGGTTAAAAAATGTATTATTCCCATTCGTAATTTTATACACACCTGGTTGGCTGGCACGGATTGCACATGCCGGTGAGGTATCGACCGGAAAGATCAATGACCACATCAAATATAGATGTTGCACTTGTACGGGATGGGTGAAGAACAATGGTAACGAATATACACGGTGAATTTCTTGGCGTGCACCTGTAAGGCTTTCTGCCCGGTGAGAGCAATCTGAGCAAACCGTCAGTGGCCGGCTGTGGCGATTGTCGGGAATGCATCAATGGCATCATACAAAAAAGCATCATACAAAAAAAGCGTCATATCCTTCGATCTCAGATGTAATTTGGCGTTTATAGGATTTTTTACACTTTTTTTACACATTTTTTTACACTCAAGGATATTTTTCGAGCACGGCCACACCCACTGTGCACGCATATTTTCAAAATTATGAAGTGAAAGACAATTTTGCAAAACTCTATCATGCAAGCTTATACAAAGCGCGTGCATTGACGGGCTGTGCTGACGTGTTCCTACCGCCTAAATAAATTGCTAGTATAATGGCATGCAATGGATTAATTACATGCTGTAATATCTCACTAGGTTCCAAATGTTGGCAAAATCATATTGAAGTGGCAAATTACCTTTGAAAACCCCTGCAGCATGGGTGCTCGTGTTTCTTCTAGTTTACCGTTGCCCCACAAAACTTCTCATAGGTGCATGCCGAGCCATCCATTGTGCGCATTTGCTAGCAACATCGTTCCTCAATTATTATTAATCATTATTAATGTCACTACACTGTATTTTTATATATTATATGATGCATTCTTTTTCAGTTATTCTTCAGATTTTAGGTACGACAACAACAGCGTCCTTTGATGACGGCATTTATTTTTTCTGGTCGGTGCCCCAAGAGCGTGCGAACTCCTTGCTGGCGAACTGGCTGTTCCAAGAAATACGAAATGTCATAAAAAGCACTTCCTGTAATCCACTGCTTATAAACGTCGGCAATGTTTTCCGGCGGTGAGGTGCCAGGGCAACAGCGCTCATCGGTGACGTCATTGATTTTGGGTCTGTTTGCATTTCATTGATTTTACATCTTTGCATTTGTGCATTTCGGAGGCAGGTTCAGCCATGTTTATTCTGCATCCTCTCCCACTTACCTCCATTTCCCTCACGCATTTTGCAAAACTGCATCCCCGCAGCCCTACATGTACCGATAACATGGTTCTACAAGCACCTGAAACAATATCACTTTTGGTTTTGTGACGCCATCGCACAATCAGCTGGAAGCGTTGGCGACCTTCATTAACTTGGCATAGTCACTGCCGGTGCAGAACTCACACTTCCATACAAGCTCCCAATCGTTTCGAGCAAAACCCATAAAATATTGGTATCAACAGATGCAAACAACATTTTTGAACGCCTCTCGCACCTTTATTTAGCTTCTTTATATGCAATATGATGCAACTATTACCGTTTTATCTCGCGCCTGTCCACCGATCAGCGCGCTAAGCCTGGGGTGCAGTGGACAATGCGAGAGGCCTACACCAGCGATACTCGGCATCTGAGCTCAAAGCCGCCCGTACTCTCAGCAGCAGAAGCTCCCGGATGAATCTTAAACATGTGTCGCTCCAACGACCTCCGTCTACCTCTAAGGTTACGGCTAAAGTATCCACAAAAAACAGCCCTCCTGGATCGGTGAGGCTTTTTAGCATTATTACCTTAGAAAACTGACGTTCAGATACGTTTTCTAGCCAGTCAGCTTCTCACGACATCAACGCAACCAACAGCAGCCCACAGTCTCGCACTGAACCCAACGCATTACCTTGTAGCGAGCAATAAAATCCACCTGTCTCAAATGACACGTCACTTTAAAACGCTGCGCGGCAAACTACGTCCGTCGAGAGATGCTGTGGCCGAGAACGATTCTTATGACTAGCAATAAGTCTAGTTATTTGGTATTTTATTCTGTTTAGTATTTGAAGTGAATCTTCGCTGAAAAAAAAATCTGGGAAAAAGCACTGATCTGAGGGGCATGGGGGAAAGCACTGCGTCGCCATTCATCTGTGCGTCAGCACTCATATAGCAAAGTTCCTAGTATATTTCTGGCAACTGCTAAAAACCATCCTGATTAAAGCTATGTTTGGCAGCACCTTATGGCCCTACTTGATCATACAGCGAAAGGTCAGCCTTTCGGCTTGTGCTCGCGCTGCAAGCGTTAGCGACGACAGACCAATACTGAGCTTTAAATTTCGTGGAGCAAAGATAATCTGTTATGATATGGTCTTGTCCGCTGAAATTTGTTTCCATTTTCAGAACGTTGTCACCAATTGGTTTGCAAAGGTATAAGTCTTTGTCACCGATCATATCCAGTAAATCCGAGGCTTTTCTCACCCCTGCCGCGACCGGGCAAAATTATTTGTATGTGCGCGCGGCGTAATCCACTATGCATCTTCGTTAGCACTGGCTTTCAGCCAATGGATGGTAATACAGCAGCGTTCTTTCATGACGTCATTGCGCTCGATGAGGCTAACGTGTGCACTTTGTACTGCGTACCTGCCCTTTCTAGAATTACGCAAGGCAATACAAAATATTTTTAGTTAGCAGGCACCGCAGGTGTGGCCTTACTCAAACAATGTCGATGTGGGAGCACTTTGAAAGGACAAAATGTGTTACCGATCGAAATACATGAGGTCCTTTGCGTTACAACGCTGCATTTTCAACGGTGGCTACAAGCTGGCCGGTAGTGTGCTGGCCAGATTACCGTCACCAAGTCAAATTTGTTAGGTGTGCAGACATCAAACTCCGCTGGGTATATTCGTTAGCACTTTTCTTCAGGTATCAGGGGCCAGTGCAACAGCGTTCTTTGATGACGTCATTGATTGTTCCAGGTCGATGACCTAACGGCGTGGGCACTTCGTACTGGCGAGCCCGGTGGCTTCTATAATTACGGAAAAAATACAAAATACATTGATGTGTGCACGACAGGTGTGCCCGTGCTCAAACAAGGTCGTTGTGAGAGGACTATCAAACGTAATTATACATCCCCAATCGGATCACATGTCATTTTTGGGCGTCGCGTATTGCTCTCTGTGGCGATAGCACGCCGTAGCGTGTTGGCCAGATTACCGTCACCGGGCAAAACTGCTTACAAGTTCACACCAGCACAACCACTGTGTATGTTTGTTAGCCCTCTTTTTCAGCTATCATGTGCCAGCGCAACAGCGTTGTTAAATGGCATCTCTGATTTTTTTCTGCCGGTGCACCATCGGCGTGTGCACTCCGTGATGTCAAACCGGCTGCTACTGGAAATATGGAAGGAAAAAAACATACATTTATGCGTCTATGGCGGATGTGACTGTCCTCAAACAATGTCGTTGTGGGAGCGCTATCAAACGATATTTATCAAACGATAAATAAGTCACTGATCGAAAGACATGACGTTTTGTGCGTTATGGCGGTGTAATGCTAACTGATCACAGCTGGCCACCAGCGCCTTGGGCAGATTACCCTCACTGGGCAAAAATGCTCACAGGTGCATACAACGCAATCAACTGTGTACCTCCGTCAGCGCCATTTTTCAGCCACCAGGAGCTAGTGCAACGGCGTTCCTTTTGACGACACTGATTTTCTTCCGTCCGTGTCCAAACTGTGTGTGCACCCGGTGTCGGCGAACCACCTGTTTACAGAATTACGCAAGTCAATAAAAAATACTTTGACGTTTGCACGGCGGGTGCGACAGTGCACGAACAACGCCATTGCGGGAGCACTATCACACGCAAAAATGAATCCCAGATCGGACGACATGACAATTTTTGCGTTATCGCGGTGTTTTTCCGGCCGTCTACGTAACTAGTCAATAACGTGTGACCAGCCTCGGTCGCCAAGGAAAAATTACTGATAGGCGCACGCCAAGACAACCACAGCGTATTCGTAGCCACTGTTATTCAGCTTTCAAGTGCCAGTGCAAGAGTAGTTTTTGATGAAGTCATTATTTTTTCCGGTCGGTGCCCCAGCGGAGTGTGCATTCTATGCTTAAGGACGGGTTGTGTTTAGAATTACGAAGTGCAATGAAAAATACTGTGCATGCCGGGTGTCGCCGTGCTCAGAAATGTCGTTTTTGAAGGATATCAAGTTTTACTGTAAAACCGCCACTCGGAAGATAGGACCTGCTTTCGCTACAACAGCACATTCTTGACCTAGAGAGCCTACGTGGCTAGAGACAGCCGGTAGCAGATTGGCCAGATTATGGTCGCACGGTAAAATTACTGTCAGGCGCTCGTCAAGACAACCACTGTGCATTTTTGTTGCCAATGCTCTGCGGCTAGCCAAGTGCTATCGCAACAGCGTTCTTTGATGACGATATTAATTTTTCCCCTCGATGTCCCATTGCGTGTGTACTCCATGTTGGCGAGCCAGCTGTTCTGACGTTACGGGTTGCAGTAAAATATACTTTGATGCGTGCGCGGCGAGTGTGACCGTGATCACACAATGCCGTTCTGGGAGGACTAATAACCGTTAAACATTCCCGATTAGATGCTTGTTCTTTTGTTTCGTTGTGACGGTGAGGTGACGGTAATGTGGCCACAGCTGGTCGGTACCGTTCTTGCCAGACTACGATCGCCCGGCAAAATGCTGATAGGTGCACGACAAGCAATCCAGTGTACGTGTTTGTGAGCAGTTCTTAAGCTGTCACGTACCAAGGGAACAAATTTATTTGATGACGTCATTATTTGTACTTGATCGATGCCCCAACGGCCTGTGCACCTGTGCTGTGAATCGGCTGTTTCTGGAAATACGGAACGCAACAAAAAAACATTTGATGCGTGCGCGGCGGGTGTGACAGCGCTTAAACAATGCCGTGGAAGCACTATCAAACGACGAAATGATTTGCAGATTGGAAGACATGTTTTTTCCGCAATCACGGTGCAAGCTGGCCAACAAGCTGGCCTAAAGTGTGTTAGCCAGATTGCTCTCACCAGAAAATATTGCTTACAAGCTCGCGCAACGCAATCCCCTGAGTATATTCCCTAACACTGTTCATCACCTATCAGGTGCCAGTGTAACAGTGTTCTTATCATTACGTCAATGATTTTTTCCGGTAATGCTTCAATGGCTTTTTCAATCCGTGCTGGCGAGCCTGTTGGTTCTAGATCTACGGAAGGTAATGACAAACACTTTGATGCGTGCTTGGCGCATGTGGCCGTTTTCAAATGATACCTTTGCTGGAGGAATTTCGAACTTCAGTACAAATATCCAGTCGCACAATATGACATGTTTTGCGTTATGACTGTACATTTCCGAATGTGGCGACAGCGTGCGAGTGGCAGCCTGGCCAGATTACGGGAGTCCCACAAAATTAGATACAGTCGCACGCCAAGACAACCACTGTGCATATTCGTTAGCGTTGTTGATAAGCTCTCAGGTGCAAGTGCACTTTAATTCCTTCATCATTTTTCCCGGTCGATGCCGCCACGTCTTGCGTACTCCGTGCTCGCATACCGGCCTTTTCTAGAATAATGGAACGCAATAAAAATCATTTTATGCGTACACGTCGGGTGTGGTCGTGATCAAACCATGGTCTTGGGCGAGCACTATCATACGCAAAGCAATGTGCAAATTTCAACTGTTGGTTTACGTATCTGAATGCAGCACGACAAAACGAATCAGATGACGTAAAAAACGGCAAATGGCCAGAAATGAACATTTGGGGTTTTACCTTTGGACTGCATCATTGCCTTCGGTAGTCCTAGAAACAGCCCATTTGCCATGACGGAGCGCACACGCCGCTGGGACACCAATCGCGAAAAAATCGATGCCTTCGTCAAAGAGTATTGCTGCACTAGTGCCTGTTAGCTGGAGAACAGTGCTAACGGATTAGCACAAAGGTGTATCTTAAAGCATTTTATTCATATGCATTTGGCGTGCACCTATGTATACGTTTGGCATAGATATTTGGCCTGCACCTATAATCATTTTATAGCGTATATGCTGCAAAATATGCATATGTGCACCTAAAAACATATAAAAACAGTAAGCCCAGTGACGGTAATCTGGCCAAAACGCTACTGGACAGATGTGACCATAGCCGGCGATGAGACGTCATAACACAAAAAACGGCATGTCCTCCGATTATTGATTCATTTTGGCATTTGGTAGTCCTCCGACGACATTGATGCAGGACCATCACACACGCCGTGCACGCATACAAGTATTTTTCACTGCCTTTCGTATTTCCAAAATCAGCTGCTTTGCCAACAAGGAGTGCACACGCCGTTTCCGCACTGATCGGAAAAAATCAATGGCGTCACTGAATAACGCTGTTGCAGTGGCATTTGATAGCTCAAGGCCAGTGCTAACAAATATACACCGTGCATTGCGTTGCGTGTATCTATAAGCAGTGCTGCCTGGTCATGGTAATGTGGCCAATGCACAGTCATGGCTCAAAAAACGTCATGTCCTCCGATTACTGGGTTCGTTTGCGTCTTATAGTGCTACTATAAGGACATTGCTTGAGCCCGGTCACATCCCACACGCACATGCAACAGAATTTCTATTGCATTTCGTAATTCTTGAAACAACCTTTTCCCCAGCACGGCGCGCACACGCCGTTGGGGCATCAACCGGGAAAAACCAATGTCATCATCAAGGAACGCTGTTACACAGGCACCTGCGAGCCGAAGAACATTGCCAACGAATACACAGAGTTAGTAAAAAGCCGTCAGCTTGAAAGCAATTTTGCCAGGCGACCGGATTCTGGCGAACACGCTAACCAGCCCTGGTCACAGTCGGCAATGCCTTGTTATTGCGAAAAAGTGGAGAAGCGTCTGATCGGGGATTTGTGTTGGCATTAGATAGTGTTCATTCAGCTTCATTGTTTAAGAACGGTCACACCCGCCACGCAGACATCAAAGTATTTTTTATTGCCACGCATGCAAGTATGTTATATTGCTTTCCGTAACTGCAGAATAGCCGGATGGTCAGCACCTAGTGCATACGCCGTTGGGATATCGACCGGCAAATATGAATGACACCATAAAATAAATCTGGTAAATTTCCGCCTGATAGCTGTAGAACAGTGCTAACACAAATACACAGTGGTTATTTTTCCGTTTACCTATAGTAATATTACCGGGCCAACGTGGTCTCGCCTGCACACTACCGGCCGGCTCCGACCCAGTCGGCGGTGAACCGTCGTAACCTCAAAACGTCATGTCGTGTGATAAGCTATTTGCACTGGCGTTTGAGAGGGCTCCCACAGTGAGATCGTTTGAGTATGGTCGCACCGGCTGCGAACGCACCAAAGTATTTTATATTGCATTCGGTAACTCCAGAAACACCCTGCTCGTCAGATCTAAGGGTATACGCCTTTCGGGCTTCCACCGGCAAATATCAATGACGTCATGGAAAACAGCGCTTGCACTGGCACATGATAGCTGTGGAAGGGCGCTAAGGAAAATGCACGGTGGTTATTTCACTTTATCTCACCTATGAGACATTTTCCCGGCCGCGGTAACCTGGCCAGCGCGCCACCGACCGTCTCCGGCCACAGTCGGCACAGCATCGTCTTAACGCACAAATGTCATTTCGTCCGGTCAGTAATTTATATTGGCGTCTGATAGTGCCTCCACTTTAACCTTCTTTGAGCAAGGTGGTGTCGTCTGCGCTATCATGAAATTAGTTTATATTACTTTCGATAATTCATGTACTAACCGTCTCACTAGAGCTTAGTAGATTCGCCTTTAGAGTATGGTCCGGCAAAATATCAATGGCTTCATCATAGACAGCGGTTCCACTGGCACCCGCTACCTGTGGAACAGTGATAGCAAAATACACAGTGGTTATTTTTCTGTGCGCCTGCACGTTACATTGCCGACCACTGTAGTCTAACTAGCACGTTACCGGCCGGCTCTGGCGACAGTCGGCAATGCACCGTCATAACGAAAAAACCTCATGTCGTCTCAGTAGCTATTTATATTGGTGTCATATAGTGCTCCTACACTGAGGTGGTTCGAGCATGGTCACATCCGCTACGCACGCATATAAGTATGTCATATTACCTTCCGTTACTCCATAAATATCCACTCGTCAACACTAAGTATAAACGGCAAATGTTAATGTGACGTCAGCGCGCGTCATACCACAGGCCGCCGCCGCCGCCGTCTCCCCGGGGTCAACCCGCTGCCTCTGCTGTCGGAAGTCTCTCGTCACTCAAATAGGCACGAACTCGCGCTACAACGCCGGTCAGATCTAGCGCTTCTGCGCGAGAACCGGCGCGGATCACCTGGCGTGCACCCTCCGGGAGCCGACGACAAACGTGCACGCCAGCGCGAGGGCCGGCTCACCGCCGAAGAACATCACCAGCCGCTTCAAGTGTACCACACAAATGCATGCAGACTCACCTGGCTGGATTCGCCGGTTGGAGAATGCGTCATACGCCGCGTACTGCTCCAGCGCAAACGATGCAAACAGGGCTTTCTTCACGTCGTCCTGCAAGTCACGAGCCTCTGCCGGCAACTGAGCCCATGCGGCAAAAGCCCCGCCGGTCAGACGCAGGGGAAGCACTGTGCTAATGACGATGCTGTGATGCTCGCACAGGAGTTTGGTCTGCGTCCACCACTCCACAACGTCGGCCGCGCCGTCGTATTCGAAAGGCGCGCACGTCAAACAAGTCACCACCACGTCCGCGGACACCGGGTCAGCCTCTTCACCGGGCATAGCTGGGCCGAAACATCTTGTAATCGCAAGAAGGTGATGCAAAAGTCCTTATCTATATTATCACAATCTGAGACAGCAACGCAGTAACATCAGTCACAGAGCGCCGCAACATCCCCCCCCCCCCCCTCCCCTCCGCGGCATTCCGCACTCAATTCCTCTCACCGACGCAGCGGCGAGCATAGCGGCGAGTCTTTAGAAGCCTTGAGCGAGCCGAAAACTTCCCGCTACAGCGCAAGTGCGTTTTATCGCTGGGCACTCACGTTGTACGCGTCCACGAAACAATGATTGATGCAAGGCATTCTATCTTGCCTTCCGTGACTCCAGAAATAACTGGCTCGTCATCAGTTATACACACGCCGTTGGTTCACCAAATGGCATATACAAATGACGTGAGTAAAAAATAGACTAATCTTGTACCTGATAGCTGTAGAACATTGCTAAGAAAAATGCACGGTCGTTAACTTTGCGTCCGCTTATAAGTAATTGTGCCGGGGCACCGTGAGTCAATCAGCACGCACCGGCCGGCTCTGGCCACAGTCGGCAATGAACCAGCACAGCGCGAAAGCGTCATGTCGCTTAATCAGCAATTTATATTTGCGTACGATAGTGCTCCCACAGCGATATTGTTGGAGAGTGGTCTTCTCTGACGCGTAAGCACAGAAGTATTTTTTGTTACTGTCCGTAATTCCAGAAATACTCCGCTTGTCAGCGATGGGTATATGCGCCGTTGGGGAATTGACCGACAAATATCAATGACGCCATCATAAACAGCTGTTCCAACGTCACCTGATAGCTGTAAAACGGTACTAACGAAAATGTACGGTTGTTAACATCCCGTGCGCGTGCAAGGTATTTTTCCGGGCCACCGCGGTCCCGCAACACGCTAACCCCCATCCCGCGATCTGGACCTAAGTAGCAATGCCCTATGCACACAGGTTACTGTGTATGATGATTCACTCATGAGCAAAGCATGTTCCTTGCACCGAACCACGGGAGCGGCGGACGGAGCCATTCGCTGACGCCACGCCGGCGACGCCGGCAGTCGACCTGCCCAGGCCCGCCCTCCCGTCCAATGCGCCGCAAGCCTAGTGCTAAATTATCTCAGCCACTGGGAGGCTGCTCAGTTGCTGAGAGTTGCAGCTGCTCTTCTCTGTAGCACTGCTTGAGACCTGCTCCTGGCCGCCTGGAAGCAGTATGTTCGCCGGCACGCTGGCACGGCAATCAGAGGCTTCCGTCAAAGACAACTGGTTCTGCACCAGAATCGTCATGCTTGGGAAAGGAGGTAGTGTGCTATATGGTTTTGTATTGTTCAACTCGTACTTCACGTACAACTCTGCCAAAATTGACACCGATCTTACCTTGCCTCGGTTATCGGTAATTACATAGAATGAACATGGCAAAGACAACCCTAGTTTATCTGCTGCATTTCTCTGAGCACTTTCAGGGACAAATATTAGCAAACAATGTTTTGAAACCGTGAAACAAGAAAAAAATGGTAGTCTTCTCTTTGAAACTGGGGATGGCGTTGTTTGTCCAGAGTTTACTGCTTGATTCTTCATTTCAGACATTTTTGACAAGCACACGTATTGTTCATTTAGGACTGCTTTTGTTGCCGTTAGCCGCAGGCCATGCATTGCAGGGGCACATAGCGAGGCCTAAAGCGACCAAAACTCACGGTTTAATGGGTGAGTGGATCGGAAAGCAGCCGGTCTAAAAATAGCCTATCGAGACAATACCGCATTCCCGTATAGACAAGTGGCAGCTACTATGCTCCAATCTTTATAATGACAGCGATAAGCTTGTTAGAACTGTCACGCCAAAATAAATACAACACCCAACGTTTTTCAAGTGTTTCCCTTGATTATCTCCATAAATGGCACCATTACTAGTTTTATTTCTTTGTTATTGCGACCGCAGGGAGACATAACTAAAGTCAGCTTCCACGCTAGTGCTCCACTTAAGTAGCATTACTCCGAAAGAGCGCATGTGTAATGTATTTCTGTACTGCTACGCGACGTAGCTGCTCTCATTATTGTCAACCCCGATAAACGACTAAACGTAGAATCAGTTCTTTCAGTACCAAAATCTGTGTGCATGGCTAACCACCCCACTTAGGACGTGGAGCAGCGTTCAGGTTCGGGTTGCCATCCTGCGCAACGCCCCGCGCACGAAACGAAACAGAACGAAATATGTGGCAGGGACATGGGTTTGGCGGGATAGACTGCGACGACGGCAAGAAATATCGCGCTAACAACGGCAGCAATGGCAACGCATAGCATCGGTTGAATGGTTTAGTGGTCATCGCCTCGGGCATAGTAAGAGAAAAGGGCATGTTTTGTGCAACACTGCTGTTGCTGAGGTAAATTCGGACAAACACTGGTGACTTAACCTTGACTAGGCTTCTAATGAATGATATGAGGCAGTCTGCTTGGAATTACGGCCGTCTATCAATCACGAAAGGGCACGTCGGTGAAACTTAACTGAGGCCCAACTGGGATTATTACAAAAGTCCCATCTGGGCCAGCTATGTGGGTCCCATCTGGGCTGGTTATTTGGGTCCCAGCTGGACATAACCATGTGGGGCCCAGCTAAACATGCCCACGTCGGTCCCAACTGGGTAGTCCAGGTGGCTGCTAATGTGGGAAAAAGCTAGCCATACTTACGTAGGTTTCAACTGGGCAGCCCAGGTGGGTCTCAAGTGGGTTCCGGTTTGGCTCCATATGAGACCCAGGTGGTCTGCCCATGTGTGATCCGGGCGTTTGCACATGACATGCCCACAAGGGATCGAAGTGGGCAGCTCTGATGGGTCCCATATGACTGCCCATTTCGGACCCACATGGGTCCCAGTTGGACACGCAGGCTGGGACTAATTCTGAACACGACGATGAAAGCTGTTTTTTCATACCTGAAAAACTTTTGGATAAGACCTATTGAAAAAGTCCCTTTGGAAAATTTTGGTTTGAGTAACTCTTCCGCTAAGTTAGGCCAACGCCTGTTTGGGGCGTTCATCTGCAAAACAGTGAGAATGTGGGAAGACCATAAAGGACCAAGCTGAAGCCCAGATCACGGTCCACTTGAAGCCCATGCCCATGATGCTTAGCTGGCGCCCATGCAGCCCGTGTGGGACCCATTTTGGTACGTTAGCTGAGATCCATATAAATGCACATCAAAAATTGATGATGGGACTGGGACATGCTCAGTCCCCACCCCCTTGAAAGCTCTCCTTGCTCAGCTCGAATTAAGCCTAGATACGAGCCCACCTGCAGCCCACGTTGACATGAGCCCAGCTTGCCCACATATGGCCCATATGGATCCCATGAAAGCAAGCATTCCCTCGTGAATGATTTCTTCTTCATGTCATAAATTCCGACGTGACAGGACAAGGCACGAATAATCCTGGCGCATTAACAATATGGCATGAGGTGGGCATACCTTTTGCTGTCCACCTGAAGCCCTATAATAGCCCACCTGTGGGCCCATGCCCATGTCAGCCCAGCTACCCCACGTTTAGCACATGTGGGTCTCATTTGGGAATACCGCTCCCCTGGGGAGCTTTGGCGGGATTGAAAAACGGATCGTGATATCAACACCAAATTTGCAGGCAGTTTTCATTCAAATTTTCTACAAGTGTTCGTAAAAGAGACATTTCGTGTCAACTTAGGTTAGACGTGAATTTGACTTCACCTTCAGGCTCGAGCACTAAATAGTGAATGTTGTCCAACATCTTTAAAACCTTATACATTGGTTTATAAAGGAGGGATATATATATATATATATATATATATATATATATATATATAAACAACTGCTGCAAGCGTGTCAATATCGCAGATGATTATTGCGTCTTGCCTGTCGAAAGTCAAAAGGTTGAATTATGAACACTGTTGTTTACACACCTTGAACACCTTTACGAACTTCTATGAAATGAATGCATGGGATAGAACGTCAGTCTCTGCGGGTGCAGTGGGCTCAGCGTACGATGCTGTTCCCCAACATGCCTTTGAGCTCCGGCACATGTCCTAGAATGATCTTTTGTACTCCATGGAGCGTGCATGTGCCCGTTCCGCTCATGCATGTCGAGACGATTTCTGCCCACGCTGCGGCCGAGCAAGGCATGCCGCCGAAGTGTACTGTCCCGCCGTGGATGTACCGTTCCATGCGTGCGGTATAACCGGTCACTCCGCGCCGATTTGCACAGGTCAGCCGCCCGCTCGCGGCGCCCATGGCGGCGGTTGCCGCTGGCAGAGCGCCAGGCCACGTGACCGCGCGGCCGGCGACCGGCGACGGGCCGTCCGGCCGGAGTGAGTTGAGAGTTTGCATGGGTGAGTTTGCTGGTCGTGTTGTATAACCGCCATAGCCACGACTATGCAACAAAAACACTGGCCACTGTTGGGTAAAACATGCGTTAACTTTTATCTGCCCCCCCCCCCCCCAAGCTCCCTGTGCTTTTTAAAGCTGCCGCATGTTGCAGCCAATCGTTCTTTACCTCAATCCAGGCGTTCTCATTTGAAAGACTTGCCAAAGGCTTGTAGACTGGCGTAACATATGCGGGAATTACTATAGCAAGAATTTTAGGTACATACAGTTTACTTATTAGTACAAAATTAACATGATGTTGTGAGCGATTTGCTTAGGTAGTTGCTGCCCAATATACGATAACTGCTCTGTATGTATTTGGTTCAGTATTCCCTCATGGTGTGTTTACATTCAGGCGGCTCAGAGCTTCCAGTTATGAGACTGCTTCGTTTCTACGAGGTCGATTCTCTCCGGAAGCCAGGTGCGGTCATCTGACGGTGTTTTGATTCTCTCCGGAAGCCAGGTGCGGTCATCTGACGGTGTTTTGATTCTCTCCGGAAGCCAGGTGCGGTCATCTGACGGTGTTTTGATTCTCTCCGGAAGCCAGGTGCGGTCATCTGACGGTGCTTTGATTCTCTCCGGAGACCAGGTGCGGTCATCTGACGGTGTTTTGATTCTCTCCGGAGACCAGGTGCGGTCATCTGACGGTGTTTTGATTCTCTCCGGAGACCAGGTGCGGTCATCTGACGGTGCTTTGATTCTCTCCGGAAGCCAGGTGCGGTCATCTGACGGTGCTTTGATTCTCTCCGGAAGCCAGGTGCGGTCATCTGACGGTGCTTTGATTCTCTCCGGAAGCCAGGTGCGGTCATCTGACGGTGCTTTGATTCTCTCCGGAGACCAGGTGCGGTCATCTGACGGTGTTTTGGTTCTCTCCGGAAGCCAGGTGCGGTCATCTGACGGTGTTTTGATTCTCTCCGGAGACCAGGTGTGGTCATCTGACGGTGTTTTGATTCTCTCCGGAGACCAGGTGCGGTCATCTGACGGTGTTTTGATTCTCTCCGGAAGCCAGGTGCGGTCATCTGACGGTGCTTTGATTCTCTCCGGAAGCCGGGTGCGGTCATCTGACGGTGTTTTATTTCCGGATATAACACTCAGCTACCGGCTCCGCTTGTCAACTTTTCCCATTCTGTAGAATGGTGTTAGTATTTATATAAATAATACAAGTATGTACACTATTAATGCGTCGACTGGATTAATGATTTGGTCCTTACCTGCCGGGAATTTTTATGAAATATTTAGTATAAGCTAAGTAGGCAGCTCACCAAATAAGGACAAACTTCACATTGACTGTTGACCACAAGCCACAGTCCACAAGTAATCAAAATATTCACTCCACACAAGATTATCTCAGCTGAAAATGACCTACATTCACCAAACGAATTCTAATTTGGTGAGAATTCCACCGTTCAAATTTGCATCCGTCTCCCCGCCCCCAGTTCAAAGAGTTTGCACCAATGGCATGTACCTCAGAAATCACTTAAACTGCATTTACACTCGCAGGAAACAGAGCATGCCCGTAAAACGTCATTCGATTACAATATCTTTTACCACGGGGGACAATGCGGAGAGCAATGTGTACCAGCTTCCAACATTTCGGTTGCCGAACACAGGCATGCAAATATAATGTCTAAAACAAGCAGGTCTGTAATGTAACCATTAGTTGGAGAGCACTTAATCCACGTGGATCGGTTGTGGCATTCATTTCGCGGAAAGCGGGCGAGACGAATTCCTATTCAGCCTAATTGGAGAAACATAGACGGAATAGAGGCTCGCACGAGCTGAAAGTCTTCTGTCTTGTGATGTGTATGTTGTGCTGCATATAAAATCTCAGCCCCCGATATCAGGAGACCGACCATACTATCTGTAGCGCATGTGAGACTTATAACGCGACCTAGAACGTAAATTACCGGTTGTGTATGTCACCCCATTCACCTGCCTTTCCTCATGATCTATAAATGTGTTTATTCATTCGCCCCCACCATCGCACCGCACCGCCCATCCTAAACGGAGCGTGGCGCCGTATGACCCAAGTTCCACGTCCTCCACAGGGGGCCTCCTTTGTACTGACCGAGCGGCTGAAGACGACCAGCTCCGACAGCCAACACTTTGCACCTGGAGTGACTAGAACTGGCAGCGAATCGGATACGTATTGCTGGAACCAGACCCAGTCATGGTGGCAGGGTCACCCCCCACCACCCTCCACCCTTAGGTACCGAGTGGGATCGGGACAGACGATCAGGGGCCAGATTTCAGGACCGGCTGGGCTGTCCGGAGATTGTAACATGGCCCTGGTATGCTGGAAATAGTCCGTAAAGGAGAACCTTGTTGGTGGCCGCGCCAACGCGCCCGCGATTAGCGCATGGCGGCCGGCGTGCGCTTCTGGCATGCGGTTGCGAGCTTCCTATGACAGGCGGAGAAGCGCATCGACGCTTCGGGTGTGGAGGTTCGGCGGCGGACGCGATGGCGAAGGCCTGGCTGTCCGCCTCAGGTGGGCGGGTGGGGGCGAAAACAATCGCTGCCCGAGTAGACATGGCCGCCCGCTGAGGGCAGCCCAAGTGGCCAATGCACGAATGGAGAGCGTCACTCGTTGATGCCATTCATGTGATTGCGATGTGCGCTTATCAGCACATTTGTTCATTTGATGACGCACAATGCCACTGAAACTGAGCTTGTACTTACAGCACACCGATATAGCAATAGCTGGCGGGCGTTTTTGCAGTGTGCCTCCAAGGCCGTCACCAAGTACACGAGCAGCACGGTAGGCGCCTCGTGCATCTTTGCTGGTCGTATCACCATTGTCATCACCATGCCCATCGCGCGATCGGCGGGAGAAACAGGAATATTTCAAAACCAAGCACACGATACGCTACGAAACATATTACTCTGGCTAACACGTCTGTTGAGCGCTTTGAACGGAGAGGCCGCCAGTGGCGTATGCGTACGCACATACACACACATAACATGCATACATGCATATATATATATATATATATATATATATATATATATATATATATATATGCATATATATATATATATATATATATATATATATATATATACATACATATTGTTGTGTACGTGATTAGTTGCCCTCTATCCCGCCGATATGATCCTCTTCCTCGTGGCCCAGTGGCTTAAGGCCCCTACGTTGTGAGCGCGCATGCGTTTTGTGCTGGGTTCGAATCCGAAGGTGCGGTGGCCTTTATTTTTAAGGAGACTTTATTTTCGCGTTTGTTCTCGAAGCTAGGTGGTCATGTGACCCGGCCAATCACAGGCCAGGGAGTAGGTCACGCCTGGGGTCGGAGTCGGCAGTGGGTCAGTGGTGGTCCGGGCTGTGCCGGTGAAGATAAGTCAGCTCTCGTTGATATCCGTGACGTAGCTGGCTCCTTTCCCTCCGCTCCCTCTGACTCAGAATCCGGTCCTTCTACCCTCCTTGATATGCCTTGATATGCCCGACGTCAGCATGTCCTTGTCAACATTGCTATTTACGATGTTGGCCCCTCTTTAGCAGCCGTTACTGCTACCGACGACTGCTGCCTCTCCTGGGGATTATACCCACCGTGTACTCTTGCCGAATACGTTTTAGCGATGTGGGAAATTTGTATGACTTCGTGCGCGTATGCTCTTGTGATTAATACAACCAAGTTTGGTTAAAAAGGTCCCTTTTGGTGTGCGAATAATGGCATAAACAGTTACCGGAAACGCCTTTAGTCTACTTAAGATTAGATCGAATCCGCCCGACCTAACACTGGTGTCAGAAGTGCCGTATATTGCCATTTTTAGATTTATTTTCCTTTTAATCACAATGGCCGCTAACGGGAACGATAAAAGGGGAACGGAAGCCAGACATAAGTACAGAAGCTGGTGAACTCTGACGATAGTGTTGCACAGGCCAATACAGGTACTGCCAGAAGTGACTTCTGACTTACGCGGCTACGGCCATTGGTTGCCTTGGCCGATCAGCTAATCGTTCGCGCCATTTTCGTTCGCGCCAGCCTGCCTGTTGTCAAGCGCATGAAGTTCGGCGCGTGGATGAAAATGTTCTAATGACATGCATAATTGGTCGGACGGGGACGTTTCCCGCTTTGAGTTTCCAAAGCGTCATAGTCGTCCAGCACCGGACCCCAGACAGATCATGACTTGTCACATGGGGGTTGGTTTTCGGAGGCGGGCTTGGTGTGAGACGAAACAAGGAACAAGTAAATATAGAAGTATGCCTACGACATAACACATGCAGAAGGGATATCACCATCAACTACATATTTCTAAGCATTACATGATGTCAATTCACACATTCGCACTCTAATTCTGGTCACGCATATCCCCCGTTATATAACTCCGCTCACAACTAGGCACGATATTACAGAGACTAGAAAAATGTGAGAAAAAACGCAACTACACGGTTTGCTGTTATCTTAACCGATGCATGCATCGGAGCAAACCTGCCTCCGCCTGAAATGGCGGAAAAATCAAATTAAATTGCAGAACCTGCCGCTGCCCTACTACCTACTGGTCACGTATCCGCTAAATACCGACCATAACATGGTGCTCCAATATTTGTCTCTGTGTTCCTATATGCGATCGGCTATTTGTCCCCTAACGCCTACACTTGCGTCTCCCGCTTCAAGAGCATTTGTAGCACGCCACACACAATGGGGCTTGCCGCAAGCGCACTGTGTGCTCTTACATTCACTATCAAAGACCTAGCGAAACGATGAAAGGAGCTGAACATATTGAAAACTGTTGTGATCGCATCCAAATTACACACCCGTATCTTTGTCAAATTTCCTTCGATCTTACGCGTTCACTGCTGTTCGTCTCACAAGATAACAGCAATCGGTTACCCTGGTCGAGCATCTTATCCTTCGCGCTATTTTTATTTGCGCCAACCTGCCTGTCGCCAAGCGCGTGAGAACAGTCTGGCGCGTCAATGAAAATGTTCTAGTTGTTCGGACGGGGAAAGTTTCACGAGCATGAGAACCTTTCGGCGCCAGCCCACGAACAGAGCACAACCTGTTGCGAGGGACTTGGCCTCGTTGGTCAGCGTGAGGTCAAGCTAGGAGCAAGCAAGTATGAAAGGAAGGAAACATTATGTTAGGACCAAGCTTAACGTTTAGGTGAGGTGCATTATCGACGAAGAACGAGGTCAGCTGTTTGTGATGTGCGGTAGACGATGTAGTTTGTTGTGCACCACTTATGCCTCAGGTTTTGTGAACAGCTGGTTTCAGGGTCGGCAGATGAAACGGGAAAGTGTTGGCCAATAGGCGAGCGCGTGGCTTTCCGCGGAGGTCTGCAGAGCTGTCCGAGGTGATGTTGGTGTCCGGCGAGTTTTCGCGGGAGAGTTCGCGCTGGTCGGCGTTGTAGGAGGCACGTCGTTAATAGCAGGCTCAAGGCAGAAGAATATCGGAGTTTCTTTTCTCGGAAGGGGAACGCAGGACGGCAGCTACTAAGTTAACGAAGCGTTACAATTATTTTTCCTGTTTTGCCCGCTACGGCTTCAGTTATTACAAGATTAGAAATATCGTTTCACGAAAAATCGTTGCCGATACCCAACGCAGCCATAGCATGACATTTAACCCTCGCCATGATAGGTGGCGATTATGGCACGTGTTTTGATACCAAAACGTGTTGCTACATTTTCTGGTTTCGGAGCAGCGGCAGTTTGTGGTGGGCGCTCTACGGCGATCTATGGCTGGCTCGGGCGGCGGGCGGCAAGAGAATTGCACTACAGAATGTACTCGGAATTAAACAAGACACTCACCAGGCTAAGTGTCGGGTCACTGGATGGCTTGTTCTCCTAAACATAAAGTAAAGCTACAAAGCGCGGTTTCCTGGAAAATTCGACCTTTGACCTGTCAACAACATAAAAACTAGTACCAACCGTGGGAGCGTGTTCAGAGCAAAATACTGGTGTTCTCGGCAAGCTCTATCTTGATAAGCTCGGAAAAGCCGGGGAGGGTCGCATCAGCCCGCTCCCCCTATCAGCCTGAGTTATGCAAGACGACGAATCAGGACGATGGTTAAGACATACAGGGAACACAGATACTTAAACATACGTACAACGCACATACAGAAGGGACATTACTGTCAATCACACATTTCCTGGGCGTAGCATCACATGAATCCAGACCTTTGCATTCCGATCTGTGGATGCCAAAGCTCTCCCGTTATGTCACTCCGGTCATAATTCGGCCAGGTATTCCGAATGCTTGATAATGTTTACAAGAAACAGAAAATTGCACGACACGCTGTGATCTTAACCAAAAAAGGCATCTGAATAACGTGTCGCCGTCAATCACGAAAACATATATGATGCATGTCAGCATTTGGCGGGGTAGTATTTTTGAGATATAATTATTTTTGAAGTTGCATTCGCGTTGTCCTGCGCTGGGACTGTCGTTAATGAACGGGGACACGCACTGCAGCTAATTTTCGATAACAAATCCGATCGACTTAACCTACAATGGCCCTTTGTCTTGGTCGATTCTGGACCACTACCTGGCGCGAAATCTGATGCATGACTTAACCGTGTGCCCATTGATTAGCAAAATTCACTGTACATATAGGTGCGTTGCATATATATATATATATATATATATATGTTGGAATATTTTGGCAGAATTCTTTCTTTGATGCATGTTTGATTAAAAATAACTGCTGACTCAGCATTGACGAGCTTTTTGATGCATCATTCTAGTTTCCGGGCCTTGGACTTTGCGTCATCGCTTAGATTAAAGATGGTTCGCACAAAATTACTCATATATTTATCACTCCTTCCATTCTAACGTTTCGAGATCCTATCTCATCGTCGGAGAAAACTAAATTGCACAAGAAATAAGCTTTGAGTTTTAAAGGATGAAAAATTGTGCACTACTGTTGGAAAACATTTTTTGGTACGGAGAACATAAATGAAGCAACACTAATTGAAGTAAGACGGAATCCTATTTTCGTTTTCATACATGTAAGAAACACTCATAATGGGAACATCACAAAAACACAATGGGAACACTATTGCCACAATCACAACAGAAGTGCTCACCGCCCACCACCTAGTAATTCAAGAGTTCTGCAAGAATTTGTCTGTTTAAGGCCGGAGAGAGTTCGTTAATGAATATGCTTCCCCAAATTTGAAGGCGTCTTCTGTCACTGCACGTCCGTAAAATGTCAGTGCTGTCTGTCATTTGTTGTCGTGTCACATTGGTGTGACCACAACCACACTCTCACGACGCCTGACAATGCACTCACGTGACGGGACTCTGGACTAGATGCGACAGGAACACGACAGGACATTGGGAAGTTGGAATGCACATCCTGTAGCCTTAGGGAGAGCGTGGTCAGGGTGGATGCAGGGTTGGCCTGCCCTTATGGGGGTAGTGAGTGGTGAACCCCGGTGGCTTAAATACGGCACGTGCCATTGCAGTTCAGGATGGCTGGATTTTCCTGTAAAATGGCCGATTTCTGGCAAGTTTTGTCATTTTTGCCAGTCAAAAAGTCGAAGCCCATATATCTCAGCTCCGATGTAGCCTGTAGGAGAGGAAGTCTGGCTGTCCAAACCCTAGGCAGGACAAGTCTGGAAGTTGGGATTGGGATTAAGAAGATAGTGCACAGTTTTATCGTGGTGGAGGACATGCTGGATTCTGCTCTCGTCGGGCTAGATGTTCGTCACAACCTGGGTGCTGTGGTTGACTGGGAGAGAATCGTCGGGCCAGATGTTCGTCACAACCTGGGTGCTGTGATTGACTGGGAGAGAATCGTCGGGCCAGATGTTCGTCACAACCTGGGTGCTGTGATTGACTGTGGGGGAGAAGAGGTAGTGCTTTATGGCCTGAGGTTCCCATGGGACAAGAGTATTAGAACGTCAGCCCCTGTCACATGTTCAGGACGCTCAGAGACCTTCATGAGGATGTACCGGGTTGGCCTCATCAGACCCATGCTGTTTGAACTGGAGGAAGTTGAGGGCGTGCAAATCACTCCTGCTTTGCACATGTCAGGCTCAGGTGTCCCTGTGCGTTTGATCAACCATAGAGACGAGAGTGTGGTCATTCTAGCAGGCACAAAGCTAGGAGGATGCGATCCAGTGGAGGTGACTGCCACGGCTGGAACTGGTGTGGGCGGCACATCATTTTCGGTGAAGGTGTCTGCCGCTCGTGGGGGGGGGGGGGGGCACACCATCTTCACGAAGGCTGCCTGAAGTGAAGTGCCAAGACAAGACCAAGGTGGAGCAGCTGCTTCAAGAGTACAGCGACATCTTCTCCCAGAGTGACGAGGATATCGGAAGTTACACTGGTAAACACACTTTAGTCATCAGTACAGGAGACGCTAGACCAGTCCGTCAGAGAGCCTATCGAACGTCCATTCATCTAAGGGATAGACTAAGGGAGGAACTCCGAAAGATGGAGGAACATGGTGTCATTGAACTCTCTTCTTCATCATGGGCATCACCAGTTCTTCTAATCAGGAAGAAGAATGGAAAGATACGTTTCTGCTGTGACTACAGGTCTGTAAACAAGCTCATCAAACATGACTCGTACCCCCTACTCCAACTTGAGGACCTTTTGCAAGCTACACAGGGTTCAATCCTTGATCAGAAGTCTGCGTACTGGGCTATCCCTGTGGAAAAACAGTCAAGGGAGGTAACAGCATTCCTCACCGAGTTTGGGCTACATCAATGGACCAGACAGCCTTTTGGGCTGAAGACCAGTCCTGGAGTATTTCAGAGGGTGATGGAAGATCTGTTGGGTGGTATGAACTGGCACAGAGCTGTTGTCTACCTGGATGATGTGATTTTGTTTTCAAGGACGCTGGAAGAGCACCTGGAGAGCCTACGTGAGCTGCTGCAGAAGTTCCGCCAGAGCGGCCTGAAGTTAAGTCCCGAAGAGTGTTGTGTAGCTGTTTCAGAGGTGATATTCCTGAGCCATCACCTGGATGCTGATGGTATACGTCCTGCAGAAGAAAAAGTAGAGGCCATCCGCAGTTGGCCTGCTCCAACAAGTCCCCGAGCTCTTCGTCAGTTCCTCGGCTTCTTGGGTTACTATCAGCAGTATATCCCAGAGTGCAGCAAGAAAGTAGCAGTGCTGACAGACCTACTGCAGAAGACGACATCTTACCAGTGGACTGAAGGGTGCCAAAAGAGCTTCCAGAACATGAAGAATGACATGAAGTACAGAGTGCTGAAGTTCCCAGATGCAGAGGAGGAGTTCATCCTGACCACCGATGGCAGCGGCACGGATTGGGGTGCCGAACTGACGCAAGTCCAAGGAGTTGTAGCATGTCCAAGGAGTTGAGTTGTAGTTGTAGTCTAGTTTAAGGAGAGGGGGATGTAACGTAACTCAGCTGAACAGTTCCGGCGGACGAGGGAGTTGTGTGATCAGCTGAGCAGTTCCAGCGGGCACAGGGAGTGCGAGCACCGCTGGGGGTTAGCGGGTGGCGGCCGGAGGGTGCGGGTGTGCTGAGAGTTGCTGAGATTGGGGATTGGCTGGTGTTTGGAATAACGACAAGAGATTTGCGAAGACGGACTTTGACTTTTTGAACGAATGAAAACGGGGACGAACGCGAGCACATCACATATGTGAACCGCATCATTGACTGATGTGCAGAATAATTTGGAGCTAGCACGTGCAAATTTGCGCATTTATGTGTTACGTCGTTTTGCGGCATGTTAACTTAAACCGCTTGCCATCTGTTCTGCGTGCCTTCGGCTCCCGCGTGGGCGCCCGAGTTCGAATGCTGGTTGCGCCATGGCCCCTGAGCTGTGACCTGATTACTGCGATCGATGGCAATTTACTAAGAGATTTCTGACTGTGTGCATCACGCCTCCCTCAAAAAAGAATCTGGGTGTCTCGCTGTTTATGTGCTGTTTTGTGGTTTTTGCAATATTTTGGCTTGAAGCCACTCTTATGAAGAGCGTTTTCACGTAATGGTGTTGCCATCATGACGTCACCATGGTGGTAATAATACTAAATTTCGGTGCTACGTACCAAGGCCCTGGCGTTGCGCTGTTACCGGTTGAACTAGGGTATCGAACAGTACCCATATTTGCGGTGCTGTGCATCCGTCAGACCGCAACAGCCACATTTTCAGTGCAGATTTTCGCCTAGTTCAGAAGAAGCTGGCACATTTTCTCAGCGGTATATTTGACTCACGAAACACATACGTAAGAACATGCAAAGACACGGGAGCTCGCCAGCTCGCAGCCACCATATAGACGCCAACGGTAAACCGCTTGCAAGCCAACAGCGCATCAATATCACACAAAGTCACAGCACAGTCACCAAGCACCCGTCGCCGCCGGACCTGTTCACAGTCGCTTCGGCGTCTTCTTCGCGGTCTTTGCGAAGAACACACACCGCAGAGCGGCGACCTTCTTGAGGTCTAACGGCTTCGGCTCGATCTTGATAGCGCATTTTCGCCTTGCAGAAACTTGTCGGTCAGGCATCTGCTTGCGCCGCGCCTTGACCCGCTGAGCGGCGTCTGAAATATTGACAGAAAATCGTTAGCATGCTTGCGATACCCACGAAGCAAATTTGCTGATTGAAGTTGAACGACAGCTGACCTTGATTATGGCAAAATATATAAAACCACACACCAATTTACTTGCATGTGTATTGAACAAGGCACATGCCTGCTTAGGTTTTGTGCCGCTACGAGATGTAGCTTCATACATATGAGCAGGTTAAGTTAATAAAAACTGATTTTCGGGAAAAATGAACATTTACCTGGCAACATTTTACGGGGTCAGTAATTCACCTGGCATCAAACGCTTCTTACAAATTGCGTACTATCGCTGAGAACAATGCACTGGTATTTGCCGCTAAGTCATATCGTAGTCAATTTGAGAACGGCAAGGAATCGTTTCAACACATCACCTCTCCGCCCAGATCAGTTCACGTGAAAAAGGCGAATCAGGGCGATGGTTAGACCTAATTTTGGCAAATTTTTCCGACTACTTCCATTGTATCTCACCACAGCGGTACTCAGCGAAAGCATATTTCCGATCGTTGGTGGGGACGTAGGGACATTCCCAAACGCAAACCACCAAACAACACCCAAAATCCAGAGTAGAACTGACCTCGACTGGCTTTGATGAGCCTGTTGGGTGGCCGGACCTCCGGCGCTGTGACGGCTGGGCGCTGCTGGTCTTCAGGAGCTGCCGTATTCTCACGGCGCAAGTCGGCCTCCTGGAATCAGCGACCGCAGTCGGCGGATCACGTCACCAGCTCACCTGCAAGGTGGTATGCGATTCGGGTGTGCGCATGCTGCTCGTTGGACACGTAATAGCGCCTCGGTTGGGGCACAAACATGGCTTGGGTTGGAAAACGAATATGTTTTAGCCGCGTCTGGCCAGGCCGCGTGACAAGTCAAACAATCATCACGTGTATTTACCAAGGCTTGGGCTGCAGCAAATAGATACCTACAAGTGGTTACAGACTTGCTTTGCTAAGCGAGGGAGTTGACTCCTCGAAAACGCATGCGAAGACCATTTGTGTTTTGTGGGCGGTCTGTACTTATTTTATTTTGGGGTGCATTCAACATTATTTATAATATTTCCAGGCCGATCCGACCTTCGCGAGCATGCGGATGGAAAATGGAAAACAAAATTCATTTGCGAGTCAATTTGTCGTACAGAGTCATGGATGTATCACTCACATACTCTGACAGAGATCGGTCGTTGCCCGCCCCCGCCCCCCCCCCCCCCCCCCGCTTTATATGCGCGTGCTTGGCTACATGTCTCGAACGACACGCCGACCATGGCTGGCATACCGTGAAAACCGAGAGATGTCTGGAGTGAAGTCTAGCGATGTCCAGATCACCCATACCATGACGGAGATCGGTCGCTGCTGCCCCCCCCCCCCCCCCCCCCCGCCTCCACCTCGAGGCACGCCGACCATGGCTGGCTTACCGTGAGGAACCGGGAGAAGTCTGGAGCGAAATCTAGTGATGTCCAGCTGATGCGCCCAGACCGCATTTCAAACGACCTCACACGTGGGTCGTCGCTTGCAGCGCCCTGAAAGACGGAAATTGAAAATATTCACACGTCTTCGCGGGGGGGTGAAACGCTGCAAACTTGAACTTGAGCGTGCGGCTTTTTGCGCTAGCTGTGTGTTTATCGAGTAGTATGTTACGCACAACATGTGCATTTATATATATATATATATATATATATATATATATATATATATATATACGCATTATTTATAAACTTCATGGTAGCAAGTACCACCATTCATAGTGCAAACATTTTGAACGAACTGTTCTCATTCGCTCACAGGTACATATTGTAAGAATCGTTTAACTGTAGTGAACCATAGTCATGGATATGCTGGTGATTTATGCATTGAATCGCAACCGACGTTTGCGCTCAAGCACATTCCGATGTCATAGTCGTGAGGGCGACGCGTCAGACGCGAAAATGACCATGACTGCTGAACATTGGGCGGCGAACTGGGCGATGTTGCACATGCGTTAATTTCTTGGCGAGGAAGATGCCCAGAACACAACAAGGTCTTGGGTGGAGTGTTTCAATGATACTCTCAATAGGAATGCGTCTTGCGCGATAGGTGTTTTTACTCGCCACCACTCATAGTGTACTACAAGGGAAAACATCGCGTCGCTGATGAGTGTGTTCAAAGCCGGATAGTATTGTTATGCTCATGTGTCTTAAAAATGGAAATATGAAGTTTTAATAGCACATTATGATTTGGTAGAGAATAATGCTAAATTATTTCACTGAACGAGCCGGAATGTCAGTGAGAGCTGTGGTCATCACTTTGCTAGTGCACTGCAAGCAGGCTGCACCAGACCAAAGCAATTTGAAAGGGTCTTGGGCTCTGGATCCTTATCTGAATGGATCTAGAGAACAGAAAAGTGCGTGCTTTAGCAATGTAGCAGCCCCAGACCAATTGCCTTTTAAACTGTCACTGAACCAATCCAACGTATCAGTATCGCCATTGATGCTAACAAATAGTTTTTGCGCAAAGTTTTTAGAACGTTGTTGGCACTAAACGCTCTACGAATTTTTCCCACGGGTGTTTGGAGTCTGTCAATGTGATATCTAATGAAGATCCCTATATATACTCAAATTGGTTTGATTAGGTGCAGTATATTTGCTGTGCACTAGCGAAGTGATGAGCACGGTTTTCGCCATCGTTCTAGTTCATTCAGTAACGCTCAAGTTCAGCTTGTTTATATATATATATATATATATATATATATATATATATATATATATATATATATACGTGTTGCCGAAATTACTGACGCGTTTTTCCTGAGGAAAAAGGATTGCGATGCATAACATACAAGCCATGCAAGACGCACGTCACTTAACTTACTTCCATAAATCCATCGGTGTGAAAGTCCATTCTCTGCAGGTCGTCCATGTCTTGACGTTGGCACTGACACAAGCGGTAGGCAATGGTCCTTCCGGTATGGCGTGAACAGCACAACTGACCATCTGCCCCTTTTCGGACCCCTTCCCCCCATTTGCTGCCTCCTGGTGTTAGTGACGCAAAATGGTTGTCAAAAGTAGTACCATGGGCTCAAGAATACCTGCCAGGAGCCGACCCTTGGAAAATCCCAAACCTGGTGACAAGGTGCGAACACGGCGGTATGATACACAATGGCGGGGATTAGTAATTGACTGAAGGGTCCGGTAAGGTGTTTCCGAGTTTTAACCGGCTTAGGCGTCTGCCGGTTGCCTTATCGACATAATGACCACCCAGAGCCAAGAAGGCGGTTGCGCCAGGAAAGCCAAGTGAGTGCTAATGCAGAGGAGTGTAGATGTTCAATGATAACTGAACGACGCATGCTTCATTTTGGTGTGTTTGTATCCAGAGCAGCCTGTCTTCACCTGATTGCCTTCACCTGATCCTTTGATATACTCCGTTCACGTTAAATAAGACAGCGGTAATACCCTTACTCCTCGTAGAAAAGCCACGAGAATGAAGATATATGGCGTTGGTATTTCGGCGCCATCCCTTTATCGAAACGAATAGCGGGAGAAAATAAATTTACTAAGGTAAAGGTCAGGCTGATTTCGGTTAGGGCAAGTTGAGGCTGGTCTTGATACCAACGCACCAGAATAAAGCATGTATCGTTGAGTTTTTCTTGAACATCAACACTTCTCTGCATGGGCGCCCATTTACCTGTCATAAAGCAGCCGTTATTTTAGTAAATATCTTTAGATAAATACATGTATTTTTTGTATTTGTTTTGATAAAGGCCTGTTGCCGCAATATCAGCGGATCTATACTTTCATTCCCTGGTTTTTCTACGAAGAATGAATCTGTAGTGAATTTTCCTATCCATGTGCGTAATGTTCCACACAAATGCACTTAAAAACTCCTGTTCACATCAGTTGAGTTAAAAATCCACTGTCGTCAGACCAATTATCCGAAATGTTAGTATTTTGATCTGCTGTTGCTGATATATAGATAAAATACATTTTACAGATCGATAGATTACCATGATCTAAATCGATGCAAGTCTTGCACATACGATTGCGTTAACTTATCACGAAATACAACCCCCACGGCCCAAACATGAAATTATGCCAATATGTTTAGATGTTTTGTCATGCGACACCGTAAGAGCAACTTAAACCGCCGCCCGTATTCACTGTGTTTCACAACGCGGACTGATAGATGGTCGATGCGAACCCTACTCCCTGCCGTTTCCAAACTAAAAAGATGCAATCTCACGACAAAGTGACAGTAGATTGCTCTCAATGAGTCTTGCATTTTGGAAACTGCTTTATGTTGCTAGGTCAATAATTGGCCGTATTAGGCCAGGTCAAAGGTACATTGCCCTAAAAACGAATTTTTCCATTGACCATGGTCATATATCCGAGACCATACCCGGTAGTGACGCGAGACTTAGACAGGCGTGTTGCTTGTTAAATTCTTAGTGCAGTGGTGTTAAGTTTTATGTGCTTTGAGCCTATATGCATGATGTAGGACTTCGTTAATATAGCAGTATCTGCTCACCGCGCGCAGTCGGCGAGATCATCTATTGCTGCCTGTCGTTCGCACCGGCCTTGGATCCACGTTCAGAGACCCTAAAAACCGTGATCGCTCAGAAACCAGATATATTAAGAACACGTTTTCGGCTCAAACACGCCTAACGGTTGTCCCAGAGGATACCAAAAAGGTTATCCCTATTGCACGGCGTGGCGGAGAGGTATTTTCAGAAAACCTGAGAGTACGCGTTCCCTATCAGGGCGAGGGCTAAATTCCTTTAGCGTGAGGCCACCTCATCTGATCTCAAACTAGTTTTTTTACTCAACTATATAGTACCCCAGGAGAAGTGCGTCTAAGCGCTTCTAAATCACAAACAGAACAATCAATAAAGGAGAGCAACTTTTGCTGAGCTGTGTATGTCAATGTACCGCTTTAACACGCGCTAGTGTGGGAGGTCAAATTACCCCCCCCCCTCCCCGAAGGTTTTCCGCAATGATTTCCAAACGGTGCGGCATAGCCGCGCCAAATTTTGGCATAGCTGTAGACAATTGAATAGCGGATCGTTTAATCTAGAAAATTTAGAATTGCCTTCTAAGGTCGCCGACTTATGCAGGTCAAAGTCAGGCCATGGTTTCGCCGAGGGCAATTTCCAGGGAATCGTCCAATCTGATGCAATAACGGAGAATTTAACGAAGCCATACATCTCTGAGATGCTTTCTTAGGCACCACAAATATTGAAAAAGCAAATTACGTTGACCTAAGGTCATGTATGAAGGTCAGACCAAGGTCAAAACCAACCTGTTTTATTACTCTAAGGCTTACTGTATGGGTATATTCTGGTGCTCATTTCGAATTTATTGACAGCAGGAACCACATTATACATCTTCCATTGGCTTCTTAGAGGTCAAACCAGGTCATTGATCTAAGATGTCCCGGGTCGACATTTTGTTTTAGGAAACATACTGCCTAGCGTAATTTTTGTGGCTTATTCATATGCAAAACTCAGAGCAGTTTTGTATTATTTTAGTCACCATGACCTTCAAAATGTCAAACAAGGTCACTGACCTCAAATGGGCTTGTGACCTTTGCTTAGAAACAGTTGCCTAGATTCTGAAGTCACTTTAATGACCAGCCTGAAATTTGGCCTTGTTTGACCTTATTTGACCTAAAGGCCACAATCTAGAAGGCTCAAACTTTAACCTAAGTGAGTTCACGTGCAGGTCAAGGCACCCCGTAAATTTGGTGTCTCTAGTTTTCTTAGTTCTCGAGATCTCAGGGGGTCAAACTGGCCCCTACACCCGAGCGAAGGGTATCTAGCCGGCCACCCAGGCGCGTGTTAAAAGAAGCACCATGGCGTCTTGTATCCCCGATAAGATGTGTTCCGTTATTGTTTGTAATAACGTCTCATTTCAAGCTTCTGATTTCCTTAATTCCACTCTAAGACACAAATCGTCATCCGACTCGCCTCTACAGCAGCTCTGAATGCACCGGACCAGCCAAGCGTTGAATACGACCTTGCGCCGACCGCCGGTGGAATACAGGAGACGGATGTTAGGAAGTACACGCCACATCGTTTCGCATACTTCGCCGGCGCATGCATTTTCGAAAAATAAACATTGCTGTTCGTGATAACGTGTGAAGCAGAAGCACACCCATACTTGGTAACGCATCAACATTCGGCTCTTCCGGGACGGTTTTGGTGCCTCAGCCTTGCCATGCTCCCATTTGTCGCGCAGCAGAAGCGATTTTGGCTGTATGGTTTCGGAAGTGCATACAGTACACAAATAAACTTGGAAGCATTGCCTGCTAACTAGTAAGGTCCAAATGCTTGGAGAATTTGAGCAGTTTGAAACCACAAACGCTGACAGATGCTGGTTTGCCTTTTCATAGGGAAATAATGGGAGCATATGGCTTAGATACTGACTGACGATGGCCAGCCAGCCGTAATCGCCATAATCAATATCATTTCTCATATATTGCGAGTATCGGTGCCACTTTTATAGCTACGATAACACGTAACACCCTGTACCTCACGGGTCGTGCGCCCAGCCACCCGCCGTAGTCGCATTACCAGCGCAAATAGCCTCTACATCGAACCTCTCGAGCGCGTACAGCACCGTCTCCACCAGCTCCGTCCGAGTGTCGTAGTCGACGCGGTGCACCAAGGCACAGCGCGCCGCCTGGCACGCATCCGCGGTGAGCCGACTGTTGGCGCAGTGACGCGACCAGGGGCGGCGGCGCACGCCGGCCGCCTCCGCTACCACGCCCGTGAGGAAGACGTTCTCCAGGTGGTGATAGCGGGTGCGCAGCGCCACGCGCAGCAGCGTGGCTAGCGCGTCGCCCGACACCATGTAGCCGTTGCCGATGACGTACGGTGGGTAGGCGGGCCATGGCCACTCCCGCGCGCTGCTGTACCACAAGCGGTCCTCGCGCTCCGGCAGCAGCGAGATGCCTAACCTGCCGTAGATGACGTCGCCCGCCGGCAGCGCCGCGGCCTCGGCCGCCAGTCGGCGCACGTTCACAAGCACGTCGTCGTCTGTCTTGACGACGAAGCGGTGCGCGCGGGCACAGCAAAGCCAGCGCGTCCAGCATGCTGACCGTCTTAAGCGACAGGTGGAAGTAGTGCTCGGTGAAGTTCGACTGGATAATGTCGCTGAAGCGCTCGGCCTCAATGTCGATGTCACGCTGGCGGGCGGCCAAGATTTCGTCGGTCTCGACGCGCTCCCCCGGCGCCGGCGCCGCCGGCGGCTCGAAGTCGTCGTCTCTGAAGTCGTTCAGCGCGCGGCCGACGGCGGCGTCCCGGCCCGGCACGAACACGAGCCGGAGGCCGGAGTCGGCGGCCGAGGCGCCGTACAGCCGCCGGAAGAGCGCCCGCCGCGCCCGCGCCGGCTGTGACGTCCACGGCCAGCACGGCCAGCGCGACCGGCCGGCGCGCCCCGCACAGGGCCGGACGGCAGGGTGCAGGAACTCGGAGGCTGGTAGACTTCACCCGTCAGCGGCACGCGCGGGTCCATCGTCGGCGGCGTCGGTGTCGGCTCAGAATGGGTGGCGCCGGCGACTCTCTCAGGCGACGTAGCTGGCGGCAGGGTGACAAACGCGTCACGAAACTATCACTCTCCACGGCCCACGTAGTGCTATTCACTGACTGAGAGGAGCGGGGGGGGGGGAGGGGTGGGGGAGGATTGGTAAAATATTTACCAATTGCGTAAGAAGTCGCGACTCCGCGATTGTATCCATGTCGGCTGAGGCCCTTCCCAAATTAGTCCATCGTTTGCAATAGGCTTGTTTCTGCAAGCGCCGATCTAGATTAAAGCTGGCCTGATGTACATCAGTTCAAAGCCGGCCTGATCCATTATATCACCATCCATCAATTTTTACGGCATGACGCACATAGGCTTGCAACGCAAGAAACTCCCTTGACAATAAATGTACCGTGATTTTAACCGCATGAAATATATACAAAGTATTAACTTGAACAGATGGTTTCAGGCACCAGCCTGAAGGGAAGTGGGTTCGTATAGTTTGTTTGTAGACGATTTTGAGTTTTTCCAATGACATTTAGCATTTTGATAAACTGTGTAGTTTACATCTCTGGTATATGTCCATTCGTCATTATTCTGTTATTGCGCTTATAATCTCAACATTTTCTACACGAAATGTCAGAGGCAACAGCCTGGCAATCCGATGGGGTATGTTTCCCTCTCACATCCCCTGGTCACCTCTATTCCATGCGTCTAATGGCACACTCCCCTTGCTCTCGCGCCGCCAGCGTCAGTCACCCCCCACGTCAGATGTACCAGACACCACCTGTCTAGCATCGGTCTGGCCGGTGCCCATCATTGTTCTAACCTGCGCTCACCAGACCAGCATCGGTCTGGGCGGTGCCCATCATTGTTCTGACCTGCGCTCACCAGACCAGCATCGGTCTGACCGGTGTCCAGCATCGGCCTGACCTGTGGTCATCTGACCAGCATTGGTCCGACCGGTGTCCCATCATCGGTCTGACCTGTGATCACCTGACCTGTATCTACCTGACCTGTTCTCACCTGGCCAGCATCGGTCTGACCTGCGCTCACCTGACCTGTATCTGTCTGACCTGCGCTCACCTGACCAGTATCTGTCTCACCTGTGATCACTTGCCAGCGCCGATGAGCACACCTTGCAACACTCGTGGTCCAGCTGATATTCCATGGTCGTCTCGAAGCACGGCAAGAAAGGGCATTCGCTTACCGAACAACCGATGGTTGCCTCCGCCTCCTTCTGAGCAATAACGGAAAGGCGTGTTCATGGTTCCATACGTGGCGAGTGTCGGATGTCTGCACGCCACCGGCTGCCTGACTGATGGCCAGCTACCAAGCGCTCACGTTTCCGTTGGGAACAGGCCGCGATTCGCAACGAATATCGAGGCATGTCATTCGGAATCTGAGGCAATTGGTACCCCACCCCCAAATAAAAAATCACTGAAAATCTGCCAAAGGGTGTTTTGTTAATTTTACTTTTGTCTGCCTTTAGCCTAAACTTTCGACTTATCGTGCACATTTGACCGCTGCCGATATTTTGGAATCATGGTATGTTAGGATGGCGTTGGATCATTTTGTTTGATTTGAGAGGATTGTAACCACCCAATAAGTGTGGTGTTTACCACTTACTTGAAGCCAATCCTGGGCATGAATCGCAGTGAGAGAAGAACGCCACAGGTGGAGACCGTGGTCACGTCTCTCTCTCATGCTCTCTCTCTCTCTCATCATCGTCTCTCTCTCTCTTCTTCTCTCTTCTCTCTCTCCTCTCCTCTCTCTCTCTCCTCTCCTCTCTCTCTCTCTCTCTCTCTCCCTCCTCCTCCTCTCTCCCTCCTCTCTGCTCCTCTCTCTCTCTCTCTCTCTCTCTCTCTCTCCTCTCTCCACGCCGTGAAAAGCCGGTTCGGTTCTGACTTAACGCGGTGACTTCTGAGGGAAGAGCGTAGTCCTTCCAAATATGACAGCAGGTACAGTGGAACTCTCATAGTTGGCTACACTTTCTACCACAGCATTACGGAAAGCCGACGGACTAGCTACAGCGTTGAGAATAGGAAAATTAGCATTTTGTTTTGCGTCTCTTAATGCTGAAATGAAATTTTAGCGATCGACCTTTTCCTCAGTTCAGCAAAACTCAGCTTTTTTGGGACAGACCTTTGCGATGTCGAGATAACAGAGCGTGATAACAGACTCTCCGCCAGGAAGAACTTAACACGGTGCTGGCCCGGTCTTCAAACGATCCTGGCCAAAATTCACGCGGTGCTGTTCAGGTCTTCACACGGTCCTGATAGACGACGAACAGACCTGACAGAACCTTGCACAACGCTGGCCAGGTCTTCACCACGCTCTTGACTAGAACCTCGCACGGTGCTGACCAGGTCTTCAGACGGTCTTGACCAGAACCGCACACGGTGCAGACGCCGTACAGCATGGGGTCTCGCCGCCGGTTGCTCGCCTTTTTAACGTGTCGTACTTGGTGTTTGGAGTCAGGCAAACCTAATTCACGTATACAGACACACAATCCAACCAAATACCGTGCTGTGCCGAATGCTAACTACTCAAACGCCCGCATCCAACCAACAGATGAGGACCCTCCGATTGACGTGGCACTGCAAACGGACACGTCGCGGTCGTGCCTGCCGGTCGAGATCAAAGCCCAGGAGAAAACCTCTCCAAGCTCATAGCGTTTTGGTTTCTACAGGGCAACCCCAACGTCTGGTCTGAGCTCATCTGAAATGCAGGATACACTCAGGACAGCCTGTCGATGATATGGCTTTATTGAAGAAACGCACAGCAAATGTGGATGAAATCGTTGTTTTACTTTTAAGCATTGGTTTAAATGTTTTCACACTGATGCGCATTGTGCTTGCTGTATGTATGCTGCATGTGCTGTGTGTGCTTTTGTGCTGTGTGTTGATTGACCATTTGTCGTGTGACGGAGGGAGTAAACGAGTGACCAAACCTGTTGACAAGCCCCAACTTTCAAGCCGAACCGATCACTACAAGACCTTTACTAGTCAATGCGGCATATTCGATGTCCTATCCTTCCAGAACATGGTAAAGTTAGTAGGGTCAAGGCATCCAAAACGCTCGAAACCACCAGAAATTATGTTGCAGGCAATCTCAGCCCCCAGCCTATGGAACCGATCAGCACGCGTTTACCAATCAACACGCCATGGTCGATGACCTTCCTGTTCAAAAAGATGGTGGTCTGTGCTCAGGTCAAGGTTGACAAAAAGCCCGAGACCGACGCAAATAAGGATGAACGACATTCACTGCTCCGAGCCGATGAGAGCTATCAGCATGAACATTTACCAATCAATATATTATGGCCGATAACCTCCACTGTCCAGAAAATAATGACCCTGGGTCAGCTCAAAGGTCATCAAATCCCCAACCGGTAAATCTCTCCGCAACAACCCTACGCTCCAATCTTACAGGACATACCACTGCA